>NC_048895.1:42649765-42711636 GCF_011077185.1 Oxyura jamaicensis | reverse complement strand
AAAAAAAAAAAAAAAAAAAAAAAAAAAAAACACACATGGCTCATTCAGTTCTTATGTGTGTCACAAGAATAGCAAATGGAAAAAAATTAATTACCTCATGAAACACATCTGGATTTCCAGGGTTAAACAGTGATGGCAGTTTTTCTTCTAAACCACGTACTATTTCTGGCCACACTGAATTCACTAAGAAATCGTATCCAGGAACAATATCTGCTTTCTCACTGAAATAAAAGTTCAATTATTCCATGGTTATATTTTACCACCAGGCTTCTATTTGGAGGTAGGGATAACTATAAAGACACACACTGCACTAGACAAAATGTAATTACTTTTTTTTTTTATTTTTTTTTTAACATAGGCATGCTGATTTTCTTAAACTGTTCTTTCAGGTTTCATATCTGATCCCATGGCCTCAACAAAATAGTTTTTAGAATTCTGGGAGTGTTTTAAAATTTTATCAGCTACATATTTTGCAAGTGTGTCTGGAAGGAAGTACTTTTCAGCTAAGAACTCCTACTTGTATGTTTTCAAGACTTAAACAGCTCCAAACTTCGAAGAGATAACAAATAGGAGTAACATAACTAATACGATGGAATGAAAGAAGTCTTTCTTAGTTGTTCCAAGCTGTATTTATACACAATATCGTGCTTTGAAGCGAAAGATTAAAGGCTACTCTGATTATGAAAAATTATAAATTAAAAGCAGAAGACACAAGCAGTTAATTCCAGTTCAGTATGCCAAAGTCAAAACTTTCTATTTTTAAGAAGAAAAATTAAAACTTGCTGAGGGATTAAAAAAACTGAAGTGTTAGTAAAACTTAAGAGTAATAAAAAGCTCAGCAACGGACACCTAATTAAAGAGTAATTTTGCAGTCCCTAGGGGATACATCCATAGTTCTGCTAAATACAGCAGTCCACTACACTAACCAGCCTACAAACAGATGGATAAATGGATACAATTCAGTAGACATAAATTATTTAAACTTTGAAACAGGCAATTTAACTGCATAAGGAATTAAGAACTTTTTAAGAAAACGGTGGAAGTAGTATGCAAATCAATTAAACTTGTAGTTCCATTAATACAGTGAATCAAATCTCTGAGGATCTTCCCCACTTTTTGATGTATGCTAACAACCCAGTAACTTGTATTTTCTAATAGCTTTGTTATGCTCTTTTCCTTGGATGAAGCATACGAAGTTTCCTTGATTCAAAACAAACAAACAAACAAACAACAGCAACAACCAAAACCAACAAGGGATCTGGCACATTGTATTGTAAAGAATACTCAATTCTATTACTCAAATACAGGATTCTCTCTTTCCCTTCCCTGAAGGTCTGGGCCCCAACATCAGGAAAATGGGTTCACTGTTTTGAGACACAGACAAGAGACAGAAATCAAACTTGAATATGAATCTTCAGGAAAGGCCAGGTAAGTCATTTATGTATGGTAAGTAATTATGCAAGATATTTCAAAAGTGTATTGTATTTACTGTAACTTTAGTGCAACTAAAAGAAACCCCAAGGTATTCACCTTGAAATAGCTCCCCCTGTAACTTCACGCAAGAGACGGCAGTGGTGAGGAACAAACTCCAATAGTTTGTTGTACATGGCCTGAAGGCCATTAGGATGAGCTTGAATGTACTCTTCCACAATCACCTGCCAGGAAGAGTTCAACATTAAATGTCAGAAAAGTGAGTATGAAATACAGTAATGTAAGATACAGAAGTCTGCTCACTCAAAACTCCTCATATCATAACCCCCAATATTGCTGTATTTGGTAGATTGCTTTCCTAGCTTACAAGCAGAACATGCCAGTTTAAATTACTGCTTTCCTTAATGCAGAACTCTAATCAGCAAGACTGACCATAAGAATATGAATGAGCCTCTAGCTTTTGGTTGTTAGCCAACTTGCCTGGCTCCCCACCCACTGACCATGTCACTATCACCTCAAGCAGTCTGTGATGATAAATGTGTGGCTGGCAAAAGCTAATCGCTAATCAAGCCTCAGAATAAAGTCTTTTTTCTTAAATTACTTTTTTACATGTAGGGTTAAGTTGGTCCAATCCCAAATGCAGGTAAGCCAATAGACAAGAATCTTCCGTCACAATATTAAGCCTTTAAAGCAGCTAGCAAAGTGGTTTCACAGGACTGTACTTCAAGTCCAGGGAAAAGGGATAACCGTTGCCAAAAGAGCAGGCAGGCAGTACATGGATAATATGGGAAAAGGACAATAGTTTATATTTCTTGGTATTCTTCTGAGTATTTTTTTGCCTCTCACTACATAAAGAAGCAGAATAGTGCAGAAGTGGGGATAGAACAGATACTGGGAAAATTGAGAAGGAAAGACCAGTCTCCACTGCAGTTGCTACAGTGTTAGAAAGCACCCAAAGAACTCTGTTCTGTAGTGGAAAAGTCTGGATGCACCATTCTACTTCTAACATCCAAAAGTCAGCTGCTGTGTATGTTTTGTGTATCTGTGTGCATACAAAGTAAAAACAAAAAAAATTAAAAGCTTCCTTCCTTACAGAAAAAAGAAACACCCTATTGACAATGACATACAGCTCAGATTTTATCAGACAGGCTGTTCTTTCACTGGGAAAAGAAAAGTTCCATCTCTTGGCTGCTGAAAGCATTACTGAGTGGAGAAAAAAAAGGTAATTTCTTCTCCCCATCTTGATTTAGAAGAACAACTCCTTCACCAGCGGTTACACAGACTAACTTTTCACTTGCCTAGGTTGGAAAAACTATGTGGAAAACATCCTCTAAATAAAAATAAGAAGAAGAATAAGAATTAAATACCTTAAGTTCACTACTGCATTTAAGTTTAGAAAGGCACACCAGTCTAAGAAAAGGCAACTATTATTGCCTAAAGGAACATATTCAACACTTTTAGGAATAATGTTCACATTGCTTTTATGGGTCTTAATAAGAAATGTTGACTCTATACTATGAGTGGTCTCATTTTTTGTGAAAGACTAGTAGAGAAAATGCATTTAAAATATTCAGGAAGCAGAAAAATAAAAGAGCTCCTCACATCACACCTCATTTAGAGGTTTACGGAGCAAAGAGAACATTTTAAAATATCTCCATTTAAAGAGTAATGGCAATAAAAGAAAATCTGGACAGCAAAAGGAAAGATGCAGCAATAGCGTGACTTGGGACTCAAAGCTGCTGAAAAGTGCTATCTATTTCAGAGGCAACGATGAGAGAAAGGAGATCTATTCTGCCTTCTGTTAACATACGCCAAGTCAAGCAAAGGCTTATTTGCAATCACCAAGACAGCTCTCGTACCTTATGGCCTTTCCTCCCCACAGACCCAGCAATGAAAACCGTGGACCATTCATCATCACAATACTGCTGAGAGGTTCATAATGCTAGCTCTAGTACAGCAACTTTACAGACCTGGTGTTGGCCCAGTTTAACCTACTCTGTAAGACCAGTAAGTTTAATGGTTTTCTGAAACACTCTGACAACCTAGCGAAAGCCAGGGAAACTGTCTGCAACAGGGCAGGCAGCATTAAAGTTTATGTTGTAAAATGGCACTGATTCACAGTACGGAACAAATATCCCCTGAAATGATATGCAGTCATTACCTAACATAGACAGTCTCTAATTCCCAACACATTGATGAAAAATTAGCTCACATTTATTGCCACCTCCCCTCTTAAAGTGGGGAAAAGTAGCCTTGTTGTTATGGAAACACCACTTCAGCATATCTATTAAAACCATAACAAACTCATTTTATCAGTTTTGTTTAAACACAGCAAAATATTCAATCTTAAAATTCATTTTTATATTTTCACTGAAGCTTGAAACTAGAGTCACTATGATACAATCACAGATGCTTGAAATGTTTTTAGTGGCAACTGCAGGTGTGCTGACAGGCAAGAAAAATTGGGCACAACCGACTGACTTGTGGCAGGTTTCTCACTTACCTTTCCTTTTTTTTTTTTTTTTTTTTTAGAAGGATTACATTAACATCAACTACAACAGAAAGAAAAAAAATAGCATAGACTATTTAGTTCAGAGGAAGTGGTAAGAACAAAGCAGTACCAGAAGGTGATGAAACATTTTACAGGTAGCAGCACAGCAAAAGCTGCACAGTCAAGAGAATTATCATAAAGTCCTCTAATTTCAGCAAATTTAATCAGTAGTCTGTGACTGGTCCAACTCAGTATTGTAAACTGATGTCCTAATAATAAGTTTCTCACAAATTGAGAACTGGCCACCTGACATGTTTTCTTCCACTACATAACAGCAAATGCTTCCTAAACAAACCTGTGTTCTTGCTCCTGCTGTTGGGCTGGTACAGCTGGGAACAGCAGATACTGCCTCTACAGAAGCAAAGGGAACTGCAGTAAGAACTATTTGTGCTGCTTTTGCCTGGTACTGAGCCAGTAGATGAGAAAGGCACACCTCTGACCTGATCCAATGCACCCTGTTCCCCAGTGAACTGTATTTTACTCCAGCCATATGCTTGGTTTAAGGTTTGTTATTTGGATTTCCCCCCTGACCCAAGCAAAATGTAGGTAACAGGATATAACTGAAATTGATGACAGGAGAAAAGAGAATTCCTCCACCTTTTTCCTTAAATAGGAACAACAAACTGACACCATTAGGGGCCAGTTCTCCTGCTCTCTTAACAAAAGAACTCTGACGCTCCTATCCAAAGCTGGAAGATAACAACAACAAAAAAAACACAAGTATTCTTGCAAGACAGATCATTTTCTTAGGATTCTTGATTTTATCTTACCTCATCTATATAAGGTTTCACAAGTACTTGACCAACTAACGCCTCTGCATCTCTTGTTTTGTCAATTGTTGCGTAAGTGCGAAGACAGTGACGTATGATGTCAACGTTTGAAGTTTGAAGGCCTTCCAAGAGCAGCCCTTCAAGAGACTGCTGCAACATAGCTGTTATTCCAGCTATACGCTATGAAGAGAAACAAAATAGTAGTTTAAAAAAATTAAAAGCAAAGCCTTGCCATTAAAGCTTAAGCAATTTTTTTTCCAGAAATACGTAATTTGGCTTTCAATTTTCATTTGAAAGGTACACAAGTCTTGAAAACTGTCAACATTAAAAGATCACGAACACAGTTTAATGGGTTACCGAAGTTAAAAGTTACATAAAAAGGCACCTACTTTCCTCTGTATATTGAAAGAGACATGGTAAGTTATGCAAGGTCTCCTTTATACTGAAGAAATGAGTCAATAACTGTTCCTCGTTCAACTGAACCACCATGTTTGATAAATCACAAAACCTTTTCAATGCGTTACCAGGGATGACAGCTGTGGCATTTATGCCTAACTGTCAGAAACTAAAACTGTGGTGTGTTCCTGGCACAACTTGTCAAGTAACTGCAAACCAAAGACACTGAATTACACTAGCAACAAATGACATGCCATTAGACTCCTTCTGGCCTCTGCCTAACAGCTGCTTCAGTCAACACACATCCTCCTGTCTGCTAACCGTATTTCCTGATCTGTAACATCTCTTCCACTATATCCAATTCATTGTCACACTAGCTGCAGATAATACTCCTGGCCCAGGATGGTCCCTTGCAGCTCTGTATTTGAAGTGAGTTCAATGATGCACGTTAATTTAATCATAGTTGAACTACCAATTTAACAAGTCACAAACATTTTCCCTCTGGCATTTTGCATGCTATATTGCATCCATCCGTCTTAAACTCATTTTTTCAATAACCACAGAATCTGCTCTGAATATGCAGAACCAGTAACCCAATTGCTGACTAGTCCTGGAAACTATGATCTCATGACAACTATGACATTGATGCGTTATCAAATTTTTCATCACAAATTCAAAACATAGCACCATATGGGCTACTACGAAGAAAATGAACTCTGCTCCAGCCAAAATCAGTACAGCAACAACAGGTTCAAAACAAGTCCTGGTAAGTATTGTTAAGCCAGCCACACAACAAAGGTTGTTCCTCCCACCATAAATACGACTCTGCTGCTCACATTTATGAATTAACATATGCGGAATTAACAGCGGGGGTTCACAAGACTGTTCAGTTTCCAGAACAGTCTTGTGAACAGTCCATGAATCAACGTGGTATCCTTAAAGTCTTGAGATAAAACACACTCGTATCACCAATACGCATGTATACACAGTGAAAAACTATGAAGTTTAGCTCAAAAGCCATTAAGAATGACAGCTTTCATGCTCATCTGCTTAAAACATTACCCGATTTCCATATGACATACTTTTTAAGCACTACTTTTCATTCCCTCTCTCCAATGAATGGATAGGGAAAAAAGGCGAAAAAAAAAACACCAAGTCATCTTTTCCATTTGACAGCTATTAAAAACAGGCTATCAGGGAGACTAGCCTACCAGCCTGGATACCAAGAATTAGGCACTAAATATCAATAAAAGACAAGCTTCAATTTATTCCAGTCAACCACTCTTAAGACATTCCACTTCTATTTTGATCTGTACACTGCAGTTAACAAAAACAACATAAATCTGTGGAACTAGGCCTCGCTATCAGTATGCCGACTAACTGCAAGACATAATAGACTAACAAAAGTGTTTGTTATATTTTCTACTATTATGTCAAATTATTTATCCTAAAGAAGTTAGTAAGCAAAGCGTAAGCTCTCAGAGGAAATAACACTTCCAGTCTACTGATAAAATGGCCTCTTGAAACTCATTTCTCCTGTAAATCAATCCAGTAAAACTCTGTGGAAACAGACATTTGCCTTCCAATTTAAATATTTCTGCTTGCTCCTGTAAGTGTTAAGCTGGCTACAATACCTACCGGTCTCACTTTGTCCAAAAGGGGCATTCCTTTGCTTTGTACTGCATGGAATTGTAGTTGATTAAATTCTGTGGCAATTCTCTCTAATACCTGTCCAGTTACCAGTGGGCTGGAAGAGAGATAATGAGAACACAGTTAGATCCTTACAAATATACTCAATTTCAGTTGTAGCAGATAAACAACAATTGGGGGAAAACATTGTCTATTACAAATATTTGGAATTCAGATAGGTACTAGTGCTGTCACAGAATAATAATCTGGAACAAAATTAGAGTTGTTTTAAATTCACTATGATATGAAACTGGTGAAGCAGAAGCTGAGAAACGAGAGATGCTCACCATCAACACCAGAGTGTGAAGCATTGCTTTCTACAGGCAAGGCTGCTTATTGTCACAGAAAAGTCAGTCTTAACAGAACTCAGAAACTGCAGTTAAGTGCTCTTCACAATCCAGATTTGCTCATTTCCCCTTCTGTCATACAGTAAAACCAAAAACAGGTATCTCAAACAATCCTACAATCCTACGCTTCTCAGGTCTATATGGTCCCAATAATTAGCCTAAATTTTGAGCCACTTACATACAATCTTGCTTCCAAACATGACTGCAAAGTCTCTCACCCTTACAGAAAATATTTGCACATGCTTTCTCCCTCTAGGTGTCAACTGATTTGTCTGTTAACTTCCCCCCACTCACTACCATGCAATCCAGTGTACAGAGTGGAAGAGCACCAGAACATTTATCACATTTAAACAAGCTTATGAAATCGTCTTTTTCCTCCACCTTTAAGTTGCACTTGCATCCCAGTTAACTATTCCAAGTGCCTGGCTGGTAAACTGGTTCCAAAACTAGCCGAAAGACAGTTTCCCTCTCTCAAAGGTAGAGGGAAAGGATGCTTTCCATTAAGTTGTTAAAAATCAAAACTCAGCAGTCTGACTAGAATTTGTCACAGTCCTGTCTTTTCAGATTTTTTCAGAAGTATTACTGGTGTGGCTTGCATGCCTTAGACTATTTTTGCAACAGTCCTGTCAGTTATACATAAGCAGGGAAAGCAAGAAAAGCTATTCCACGCTTTACTTCCAAACAATATCGGAAAAGACGTGCATTTGCAGGACTAGAGGGTCGTTTGGACATGACAGGATTAGGGACTTCCTAGGGAAAAAAATACCATTTTATGCAAACTTTAGCACTACAAGTAATTCAAAACGACAACTGACAGAAGTCTAAAGTTGAAAAAATGATAAAATAAATCTCATATTCCATCAGAGTTAAATGTCTAAAGATATATTCTAATATTTGCAAATTTATCTCCAATATCATTAAATTAAATTAGTCTCATTGATATTAAAAAAAAACAAACAAACACACAAGTGTTTACTTTTGTTTGTGTTTTTGTTATTACCTGTTTCCCTCTAAAGAGGACAATTCATTAGTGCCTTGGGAATGTAGAATTTTCTCAATTTTCTCAACTGACTGAATAACATGAATAAGTCTCAGGACACACATCTGTAATTAAAGAAAGATCTTTTACGTCTGACCGCAATCCCATTACATTATATAACCACCCTGGAAATCTTTTGGATTTTCTTTTTTGGTGTACTTTTTTTTTCCATTACTGTTGCAAGTTTTCTCCCTCCACCTTAACTTTTGAATCATGTCTCAGTTAAAGTATTGCTCGTGTAAGCCTATAAAACCCATGAATTTTTCCAAGTTAAGCAAAAAGACAAATATCAGTTCTCCCACATAAAAAAATTAAATGGCCATATGTTGATTACATTCATAATATACAAGTTTATATAATCCTACAAGCAGAAACAAGAGCAACTGTAATTAAGAAAAAAAGCCAACCAAACATAAATGTTTTTGTCAAAAAAAAAAAGTTAAAAAAAGGATTTACATCATTAAGACTGTAAAAACAAAGTCAGTCAACCAAACCCTCTTATTTTTAATAAATGCAAAATTCCATGGAATATGCATCCACACAGCCTAGAACTTTTAAAACTCAATTTTATTGGGGTTAATGTCAAAAACAGAATTTGACCCAGTGAGGATTTTTCAAGGTAATAAATTGTCTGTTGTACCTTTTTTCTTCTAATATCTTCTTGTTTAGACAGCCGGTCATCCACCGCCCGAATTCCTTCACTGACACATGATTTTAGGCTCTGTGAAAGAAAAATTCAGTATGAAAAGCTGGATTCCCACTATGAAGAACATGTTTAAAAAAAAAACAAAACTGTGAATTCTAAATTCCTGAAACAGGAGACATCAACAAGAACACAGGACAAATAAAAGCTAT
This sequence comes from Oxyura jamaicensis, assembly GCF_011077185.1. NCBI lineage: Eukaryota > Metazoa > Chordata > Aves > Anseriformes > Anatidae > Oxyura > Oxyura jamaicensis. Next base: position 42,702,558 of record NC_048895.1, on the reverse strand, counting down.
AGTATGTCAACTACTCTCAAAGAGAAAAAGACAGAAATAAGACTAAGTAACTTTAGTATAATCTTAGTATAACCTGCTCGTAAAGTACTGCCATGACAAGTATCATTATTTCAAGCAAAGTGTTTTCTCAGTAACTTATAGAGTACAACCCCCCTTTCACCCAGAGCTAAGTAATAAAACCAGTATGATTTTATGTCTTCAAACTGAAGTTGAAAGCCAGATTTAAATAGCAATTTCTTTATAATAAATAGTTCTCTAGGTGAACCTATTACATATTATAAATGTGAACCTATTCTCAGTTTTAGACATCAAGGCTAAGATACTTGATGGAACATTCATGCAGCAAATATCCACCTGAATCAGCTGCCAACATGATCAATAATTGCCCTTCACTAAATGCTAACTCACAGTGAAAGAACAAGAATCAGACCGATTCAAAGTGGGTGATCTTTCATGGTTCAACCACAGGGCCAAGGAAGAAGTCTCTGGTGGGACTGTCTTTAATCTGACTTATTTACTCCCATCTCCAAGTTACTGAGATATTAAAATAGCTGCAATATCTGCAGGAAGTTACCTTGCAGAAGTCCATTCACTGATCACACTTAAAAGATTCTTTACCTCTGGATTGAAAGGCACTACAAAAAACATAAGCCTACTAGAACTGCTAGAAAACACAACGCCTCTCATATTACCTAAGAATAGAATTTTCAGAGAGAAAACAATTGCAATTATTAGCATAAGTAAAACATTTACATATTATATGAAAGTGAATCGAAGATTACCAAGCCGTGTATAATGACTGTTTTGAGCATACCATAACTTCTTCCCTTAACTGTCCCAAAGGTACAGAAAGCTGGTTAAGGGCCTTGTCCATGCCAACCTAAAGAAATTGCCAAAAAAAAATACTGTAACTCTTCTGGTAAGTTCATACGTAAATTACTGACAAAGTCTATCGTTTTAAAGATACAGAAAGAGAAATGAGGTATCTCCTATAATGGCCTCCAGTTTTAAGTGCAATGCATAAATACGTTACTTCCAATGAGGGCATAAAGTATCAGTCCGTTTTTGGCACATAAAGCCAAAAATGAAAGAAAAGCTTGACTTACGGATTTTTTTTTTTCCCAATAGAGAAGATAAAACTCAATCTTTGAATCTGTATAATGTTATAAATTGGAATAAAATAGCAGGAGACACAGTGGACAAGAAATTTTAGTACGAAAATGATTAAAATTCTCAGCAAAGTGGTTTGGGTTTTCTAAGAATACATAGCTGTATACTAAGTTTGAAGAGTCCTAAAAGAATCTTTCAAAATGACCTTATTTGCATCTTTGCTATTAAATTTTTAATGATTTATTCCCTTCAATTTTTAGAAGCGTTAGCAGATAAAAACAAGAAGTGTCTGCCTTGAATCTACCTTCCTAATGAATTATTTTTTTTAGGACAAATGCATACATCTAAATCATTTATTATGGGTCAACAGCAATTCTGTACTGCAGTTAAATTCTGTAGGAATGGTCTTGCAGTTTCTCTCAATGCAAGGGGTCACAGTTTAAGACTTCTTAAACCTAATATATCAAAGTAGCAGCCATACACTTCTCACATGAAAAATAAGAATCACACTAAGACACGTTAAGTCTGAACCTCACAGTACCATTTAGTAACACTTACTAGATTTGTTGAGAGATTAACAAAGTCTGCATAGTCCTTATTTATGAGCTCTACCATGGCCGTTTTAAGGAGTTTGTAATAGAGCTCCAGATCCTCTCTGAGCTCCTCCAACTGCACGCGTTTCCTGCACTCCGATACAAAGTGATCAACGTCAAAATCCGGCTGGAAACGAAGCAGGAAAGGGAGACGGATGTAAGTAAAAACTTCAAGAACACACACAGCGCTCCTCCCCTCCAAATACAGCGTGCCACATACGAATGAGCTGACCCCGCCGCAGACCCCGCAGGAGCACCCCCACCGCCCGCAGCGCCCTGCCCCGGCTGCCCCCAGCCACCTTCATGAACTCGTCCTTGTCAAAGCAGAGGTTGTCGGGGCCCCGCGGCAGGTTCATCTTCTTCGCCTCCATGACGGGCCGCGGCTACCGGGAGCACCGGGGCTGACAGGCCCAGGAGCCGCCGCTGCCAGCGCGACACCCCCACCCCCCCCGCGGCCCGGACGGGGCGGGCCGGGGCGTGCGCCATGAGCGGGCCGGGCCGGGCGCTGCAGCGCCCCCTGGAGCGCTCCGGGCCGCACTGCGGGCGGGGAGGCCCCCCGAGCACAAAATGGCGGGCGGGGAGAGGTCTTCGTGGTTTTAGGCGGTGTCCTTCTAGGAGGCGGGGGTATTTCTGTACGGCTCAGCCTCTCCCAGCCTCCTCGGAGAAAGTCCTCCGGTTCTTCCCCCTTTGAAGGCAGCAGAAGTGGGTGAAGCGGGTGCTGGTGCCCCACAGCAGCTCCCCAGAACACGAAAGTGACTCATGCACGTAAAGCCATGCACAAGCTGTGGAAACACAGGTGGAAAGCAGCTCCTGGAGGCGTTTTGGGACAGGCCCCTTACTTTCAGCAGGGTCACCCAGAGGCAGCTGTGGTGTGCTATGTCCCCTTGGGGTTTAGGTGTCTTGAGGGACAGAGGCCCAGCTCCTCTCTGGGCAATTTGTGCCAGTGCCTGACTGCTCTAACAGCAAAAAACAGCTTTTCCTTAGGTGTCAGCGTGTTTCATTTTATGCACATGTATTGCCGAGTATCAGGAATCCAATTAGAGCGTAATTCACCTCCTCGATCCTTTGGCTCTCCAGCAAACCCTCTCTTAACATCTGTCCTTCAAAGTCTTTGATTTGAGGTTTCTTGCACATTAGTAAAGGCAACTTTGACTCTAAAAAGGCACCCTGCTGTCATTTGTGCTTCTGTATGCCACCTCAGTATGGAAGACAAAAACGACCTCCTTCCTCACACGTATGCTTTATGGGTTTAACCTTGCCTTAGTGAACTCAGTTCAAAGCCGTATTGAGCAATTTTAACAGTGTACCTGCTGTAGTGCTCCCTGCACCTCCACAGATGGGTGGAAGAGACTCTCCTGATGCTACAGGCATAGATTTTGGTAGGGTGGGCTTCAGCCTGTAGACCTGCTGCGCTTCATAGGTTGTAGCAGGGCAAAAGCATACACCAGAGTCTAACTTGTTGAGTGATTCGCTCCCGTGAGCTGGTGTGTGAGTTAGGATTTCATGAGTTATCAGAAAGATGAAGAGCTGAGCAGTCCAGTAACGACTGTGGGCACGTACATCCTCTGGCTGGCTCAGACGTTGGCAGACATGGTTTATAGCTCAAACGTATTGTTAGCTGAAAAGCAGGAAAGATATACCTACTGCATAAATCCACATTCCCCCCTCCCCCAGTAGATGTGACTATACGTATCTGATCAAAAAATTGTTTATTATGTTGTGATATGTCTTCATAGTGGTATAGGAATAAAACCATATTGATGCTCTGCTATATTTTTTAATTTAATGCGTTGAATGTTGGAAATTAAAATTCTAAACAATATTAAATGTGTATGCTTTAAAAAGGAGTTACACGTACTTTTTTAAGATCTTTTTTGTTCACTAAGACAAATGTGCTAAAAAGACCTACTGTTGCATTTATATTTTTGTTTACAAAGTTCTTCTTACATAGTTCTTTGAGGAAAAAAGAGTATGCTTCCACGTGAATATATTTATTGATGACCTCTTTACAGCCTTTGGATTTATTGGTGTAATTGTAAAATAACCATGAACTCTGGGTAATGTAATAATTTGCCAATGGAAACTGCAATATAACACGTTCAGTAAGTTAATGGTAAAACCAGAAATAAGCAGTCATCTTCATCTGGTAGAGCTATGCACAAAGCAGAGTATCCCCATGACATAAGTGAGGGAATAAGCCATTCCAGAGTTGTATGAAGCTATCTTTACTTCTATTATTTCTGTGCTAGTATTATTTATTTCATTTCTACTATTAAACTCTTCAACCATTTCCTTTCCTGACTCTAATCACTGTCATTCAAAGATTTCCAGGACTAGCAAAGCATGATTTTTACCTTTTTTTCCCATCTTCCTTTCTGAGACACAAAGATACGACACTTAAAAATGTCTTGTGAAAGCTGTTATCACTATTTAATCTGCAGTTTTTGGATGATGTATGATTAATGGAACTCATTGGATTAATGAAGAGAAAGCATCTGAAAGTCCATCTCAGTATTACTGCTACTATATGAAAAGGGATGATGTAGGGGCCAGAGAGTAGAAAAGCTACATTTAGCTTTTGTGTGGGTGCTGAGTTTTAAAAATTCCAGCATCCCTTCTCATTCTCAAATAAAGAACATTTTGAAGGATGCATAATGATATGACAAATCATATTTAGTATAATTGTGTCATCATTTTTGAAGCCTGCCAATGACTAATCCACTTATCTTGGAAATACTTCCATTCCAATATGCATTAGTTAAGTTGGGAAGGAAAGTATCTACTTTTACCTCCCACCACATTCTTAAGATTTCTCTCTGTTCTTATCATTTTAAAAAGCTCAAGGCGTTGCATACAATTTCTGATAAAGGAGAAAAGTGTGACAGCATGCATCATGCAGGGACAGAGATACTACAATTAATTTGTGGTAGACGCTCCAGGTACCAAGAACCTTTAGGAAATGTAGATAATATTAGACAAACTACCATGCTAGCATTGATGTATTGGTTTGAGTGCCTTGCATGTCTAAAATGACATCTCCATCAATGTGTCACTTGGCTCTGGCAGAACTGTGAATGAAAAAATCTGTTTTGGCTGCTTTCAGTAGATGTTAAAAACAATGAACTCCAATTAAGAAATGGAAGTTCACAGCAGAAAATGGTATTTTTCTAATATTGATGTTTTACTAACTGCCTTTTATTTGTTTTCTTTTGGGGCATAAGACATGGGAATGAAACTCATTACATGAATACAGGGAGAAGAGTTTATGTCCCCGGTTCAAGTCCTGAGCACTGAAGTCAATGAGTGAAAGCTACTGATTTCTGCGATAACTGTCTGCTATTACAACACATGTCACTGCCTCACCCCAAAGACATAGATAATTCTAGTCTGGTCAGTGAGGCTGTAATATTAATATGCAACTTAAGAACAAAACCAAACAAGACAAAAAAATCTTGGGCCTAAATGGACAAGGTAAAGAAGTTTGCTAATTTCTCAAGTGATGGGTCTTGGAAGCCAAATGTAAAATTGCAGTAACACCATTGTTTTGAGAGTATATTAAAATACGATTGTTTTAAGTATGATATGTGCTGTAAGATTGATAGTGAATGTGTGTAATATGTAGAACTGGAGTGTGAAAATGGACCAGCCAAAAACATGTTTTGAACATGTATTTTGTTAAAACATTGCAGAATAGCCCCTGTTCCCTGATGTGTTAAGTACAGGCTAGTACTTTATATCAAAGACATGTCCAGTACAGACAGATGAGGAGAGAGGGAGGCAGTGGGAGAGACAGTGAAGAAGGAGGCTTCAGCTCTCTCATGCTTGAGTTGCCTTACCCAAACAGAAATCTAACAGAGAGGGGCTGCTTAACTTCTGACATGCTGCCTCAGTGACCCAAATAGTAACTGAAAAAAGCTATGGGTTTCTACCTTCTCCTGCTGACAAGCTTCACTGTGACAGTGAGTGAAGCTCTCAAAATGGAGCATAATTATTTTGAGATAATCTGAAAATTTATTCTGGGCTGTTGACGTCTCAGCTGGCTACTTGGAGCTTAATGATATACCCGGCACCACAGAAGTGTCAATGCTGGAGCTGAGATAACTGCCTATGGCTGATTCAGCAGACTCTTACCCAAAATTCAGAGATTATCAACTTATTTCCATTGGGAGGGGAAACAGATGGTAGAGGTGCTTATTTCTTTGAGTCATCCTAATTTACAACAAAGTCCAAAAACCTATCTACTTTAAAGGAGAGAATTCAAACAACAGCGTAATGTATTTGTTTATAGATCCCAACCTCCTTTAGCCAGAGCTCTGCCCAAAAGTGCCTTTGAGGCTTTTCATCAGGATTACATTAGTCATGACTGTCCAGAAGATCACTGCTGTTGCTTTTGCTTTGTGTTCTAACTTCCGATTCTCTCACTCTGTCACGTACATACATCCGTGGAAGACTACCTAGAGAAATCCTTGTGCATATGCAGCTTGTATTTCTCTGTGGTCTCACACTTGATTGTTTGATTGTTTTGTACTGTGGTCTGTAACTGTGTTTTGGTGGTATATGGCATGATTTCAGCCACCTGGTTTCTTAAAGGAGCACTGTCATTTCTTACAGATATCAAAAAAGAAAAATTACAATTTTGTGTTGCAAGTTCTGTGAGGTTTAATCAAGTCCACAGTATGAATGTACTGTGGAAGAGCCAGGAAACACAAATTTTCTGCTTTTCTCCTTTCCTAATAGCTGTCTGTTAGAGAAGGAGATAGATGGAAGTTTAGGTGTCCCTCGACAATAGGGGTTAAGCATTTTTAGCATTTGCATTGGTAACCACTGGATGTCACTAATGCTTCAGACAAACACAGAAATACATGCACATTTTTCAGGCTGTAAAAAAAAAAAAAAGACTTAAGGAGCAGAAGGTCTTGAGAAGTATTTCTTTGTGGAATGGGGAGCAAATTATATCAGTGTTCAATAAACGTAGGTCTGGTTGGGATCACCACGTTGTGATGAACTTCATAACTTTATTAATAGCAAATGGATGCTCTGTTGTGAAACTTTGGGAAACAAAGCCTGCAAGGGTTTCTTGTACAGATCAGTTAAGAAGCATGAGCATAACCAAGCTGGAAGAGAAACTCCACACTGGAAAATGAGTTGAGGTGTGTGTTTAAAGTACACTGCATGTAAGTGTATACACACACACACACTGTTCACCTATTATCACTGCAAGAGAGGAAATAATGAAAAAAGCTCAGATGTGCCACAGTTTTGTAAACCAGTTAAGAGGAAATAATACACATCTGAGGATTTTATTAACTACTTTAAAATGGTGAAACATCTTCTGGCCAACATCACCCCATAGGTGCCATGTCTGCAAACCTTTTCGGAGTGTTTGCACTGCAAGTCTCAAGAAGATGACATACCATGATTTTTTTGCATTAAATTAGCAACCACTACAATACCTGCTGCAGATGTATCTAGGACTTCCAGACTTCTGTTCTAGAAATCCTAGAGAGAGTTTTCTATTTATGCAGCACATATGCTGGATATCAGACGTACCCCAGCTGCTTCAGATTTGCTGTGAATATAGAGATCAACTGTACAGCCGCCGTGCAAGGGATGGGTGTCTATTGGCATCCAGGCAGCTGTTTTGGTCAGATCCAGTGCCCTCAGATGGCTTTCCCTTCCTGGGAATGCCATGAATTTCCTGGGATACCCAGTCAGTCTGCTTGTGTACCACCAGGCACCTGCCAGGGGCTTCATGATTTCTAGAAATCCCAGAAAAATTGTCAGATTCTGCTTTTTCTTCCAGGACAAAAGCTGCAGGAAGGAAAAGAGGGCATGCCAAGCCCAAAATGAATCTATAAGCAAGCAGCAGAGAGCAGAAGTAAAGATAGATTATAAATACAGTGTGATCATTGCAGTGTGAGGACTGGCCACGTGTTAAGACATGTTGCCCCTATACATGTACACATATTTGACAAAACAATCAATTTATTCTTTGTTCTTTAGATATCCCTATTTTGAACACTACTTTTTTTTTTTTTTTTTTTTTTTTTGCTTTGCTTTCTAGTAATTTTCCACTGTCATTTCCCTCCACTTCCAGTTTAAAGTTTCATCACTGTTTAAAAGTTGTAGTCATTTTGATGATTGTTCATTAAAGCCTGAGCACAAATGAGGGCAATAGTCACACGGTTATATGCAAGGTGTGACTTTTCTGGTGTGGTATATAAAAAACAAACAAACAGGCAGACTATAATGAGGCTCAGTGTGCTAACCACCTTGGTATAACTCTTATGATTTCATGTGGATTATACCAATAGAACAAAAATTTACTTTCTTAATATGAACAAAAAGGCATGCTGAGCGATGAGGCAACATCAGCAAGTGGGAGCTGAATGTAGGAGAGACATCTGCAGTTCTCAGGGACTGATCGTTCATAGACAGCATATCTATGGCTCTCTTCTGTCAGTACTTGGGTGAAGGACAGATGCTTGCAAGCTGTGCTATCAGTGCCTTTATAGGACTGCATCCTTATTTTAGACCTTGGAGAGCCGAAACTTTAATCTTGGCTCTGACATTAAGTTCCTTTCTGATCAGAGGCAATGCACTTAACCTTTACTTGACTCCATTCCTCCGCATTTAAAAAAATGACTCTGCACAGCTAGAAACTTAGAGTGATATTATTTAAAAAGGAAAAAAAAATCCTAAATTCCATTTAAGCTAAGCTTACCCAAAGGTCTGGAAAAAACTTCTCTTTTATGAGAAAAGCTATATTTGATTGGAATTAATTTTGCCCCTTCCTACCAGGATGCTGTCAGGCTGCATCATTTTCTTCTAAGAAGAATTCTTAATCCTCATGCAGATGGGAAGTAACAATAAACACCATCTGCTGTAAATTAGGTTACTCTCTTAGCAACCTGTGCGATCAGGCTCCGTCTCAGCCTCCCATTTTTCTGTGCTGAAGTACGACTGGCACTTCAGCCTGTGTCAAAGCAAGTGATCAGAAAGAAAGTGGAAATGAGAAATGAAAAATCTTTCTTCCTCCCTTCCTGGTGAGATCCTTCCCACCCTGCCAACCCTGTCATGTTATAATGGAGGAGCTCTGCTCCTCACCCACCTTCCCCAGCATCCCAGCTCCTCCTGGAGCAGTGGGACCCGAGTCACCAAATGCTGGCAACCTCTTGCAGCTGCTAAGTACTAGGAGCTAGCCCAAAAACGAAATGGGACCAGCAGGGGAAGGCTGCTTACCAGCTGAGAGACAACTGAAAGCTGCCTGCTGCTGGCAGAGCTGCTGGGGAAGAGAGCCAGCAAGGCACTCAATTGTTACCTGGCCTCCTCCAGCAGATCCCATCCCATGGGTGCTGTTTGCCTTGCTGAGCAGCCATCAGCCTCCTCGTCCCCTGCTCCACCCATGGACTGCTCAATGCTTACAGCAAGTCGAGTTGTTTAGGACAGCAGGTGTTCAAGCAGACATTTGTTATTCACGTGGCACAGCACCACTCCCTGCAAAGCTCTCTCTGATACCTTGCCACAAGGTGATTTTAAAAGGGACTGAATCCACCCCCCCCCCCCCCCCCCCCTTTTACATGGTACCTGATCAACACTCTGTCAATAATGTCCAAGAGGTCCTGACCAGGTTTGGGCAGCGGTTAATTCAAGTGCCAGGTCTGTCACAGATGCATATGCACTCCCAGGAGACAGAAACTGGCAATCTTCAGAAGTGATTTAAAGCATCTTTCCGATGCAGCTATATAAGGAAAGGTTATCATTGCCCTGAAATCACCAAAAATATACTTGTAGATAAAGGACTTGAATTTGACTCACTGCCAGAAAGATCTCTATACTCTCTATTCAAATATTTGCGAAAGAAAAGTTGCACATCTTGACAGTTTCGAGAGCTCCTCATAGAAATACTGTATGTGTCATTCCTTTTTTTGTATTTGTCACGCCATGGTTTGCAGTTAACACACCGGTAGGTGAGCTTTGGTATGATTAGTCACTGGAAACCAACCTTTTTAATCTGCACAGAAAATTTTACTAGCTCTGTGCTGGATTTGTTAAATTAATGCATGTGATGTGCTAAGTTGCAAGACTCAGCTAATTGCAAGGACCCACGCAGATTATTCAGCGCTTCAGGATATGTTGCACTCAACACATCAGTTGCATGTGCTGACCTGCTGATACTCCCGAGAAGAGTGGGATATATTGGCACAGCCACGTGTCCCTGTGTTGGTCCTGCAGCTCAAGCACCGTACAGCTGACCTGTCAGTACTCTGAAGAAACACCCCAGCTTTCCAGACATACCATAGACTTGTTGGAGCTAGTGAGAAATAATGCCAGAAATCATAGGCAAATGTGAAAAATCCTCTCATTCTGCCCAGGCAAAAATTTTAATCGGAAAAAGACCATGTCTGAGACACATGCTAATCCAAACTACACATTAGATGCAGGCTGTGATTCACTGTCATTTAATGCTCTACATTTGAAGCTGGGAAAAACAAAACAAAACAAAACAAAACAAAACAAAAACAACAAACAACCAAACAAAAAAAACAAGGTTCTGATTTGCAGCCCTCATTCTGTCCTTAATTCAGCTTTGTCAGGCTCTCACTTAGGATACCAATTAGTTTGCACATGGTGATAGATGATCAGGTATGAGTTTATATTTTCTGTTGATTCTACCATTTTTGGCTTGTCCTCTGCAGTCTACAGGTAATGAATGGCTCTTGACAGGACACTTGTGCAGCCGAGTGCCTTTGTTTAAAAAAGTTCCTCCTGACCTCAGCTACAATATAGAAAGAGATTGTAATTGCAGATGAAATTTTCAAGTAACTAGTTTTACGGTGCTTTTGGTTTAGATAGGTTATAGCACTTTGAAGGGGCCAAATATTTGTAAGCCATGCTTCAGGCTTCTTAAGAATCAGATGGCTGAGAGATGGATCACATTCAGCATCTGCAAAGCAAGGCAGGCAAACTCATGAGTCATAAAAAAAGTAGAACATATCTGTGTTTTACTGGCACTGTAATTATGTACACCAGGATAAGAAAGCTCTTCTTATTAAAAAGAATTTTTAGCATGCAGCCTCCTGAGATGTAAGCAAAGAAATTAGTGATAGAAATTACCTATTTGGTCATTAAGCCCATCCCTTCACAGCAGGATAATTGCTATGCAATGCAGAACACAACTAGTTCAAGTAAGCTCTAATTTCTCATAGAGAAGGCTGATGGCAGGATATAACTTCTTCTTAGAGTTTATAAGGACCTGCTTTGATGAAGTGGCCACAGTTTATGATAAAAAATAATTGTGCCAAGAAGACAATGCCCACCCTGATATGGTTTCTAAAGAGCACAGGCAGTGGCTTTGTCTTCTGCTGTCTGTGAGTGTATGGCTCCTGTGAGATATGGGAAAGGTGTGCTATGGAGGCTGGTAAGAAACAGGCATGCTAACCATTCATTTGCTGTGAAGAACTTATCCTATTCCTCCCTCACTGATCAGCTACCAACTATTCACCACTTTTGGAGCAAATTAATGTGTGTTGGCCTATTCTGTAAACCACACACGAGGGGCACTGGGTGTACAGTGTGCTCTGCTGGGGCTCCCCCATCCACTCACTGTAAGTGTCCAGGTGGAGGGCAGGGTGCCAGGCTGCACAGACATCACCCGTGGACCTGATCTGCTGAACAAGCAGGGGTGGCCACCACTGAGCCACCCCACTGTGGGGGAACCTGTGCCAGCGTGAGGGAGGCATTTATGCCAGCTGCTCTCAGAGCTCCCACTCATGCTGCTTGCTGGTAATCTTTATAATAAATCTCACAATGCACTGCTTGTTTCCTTGGTGCTTTAGTCCCTGTTTCACTTTCCTTTCCCATAGCCAAATGGTAAAATGGACACCAGCTGCTTTTCAGTAGTGAGTGAATTCTTGGGGGCATGTACAGCAGACCAGGGAAAGATATTTAATGGATAATTAGAAAAGTTAGGAGCACTTCTTAGCCTGAAATCAGAGCTTCACACCTCCCAGATATGTTGTGCAGCTCGGAACTGGGCTGAGAGGTGTTTTTGAGAGCGTGCTCTGGGATACTCTTTAAAAGGCTGTAGCACTGAGGAAGCCCTGGAGCATGTAGAGCATGACTGAGCATCCTAGTATATCTTGCATCTCAGTTCAGGAGAGCAAGAGGGCAAAAACAGAGGAAGAAAGATAATGAAGGAGGCAGAATGCTCTGAACTTACCCAGTAAACCTATATATGAATGCTGCTGAGATGCCCGAGAGGGCTATGTGAAGCATTTGAAGTAAAGAAACCACTGAGAATGAACCTGCAATAGTTACAGGACATCTGGGAATACTGAAGAAAGTAGATTGAACTCAAGGAAATGGATAGCCCTTGTCTGAAGAATGGGAAAGGTTCATGGTGAAAACAATGAGGCTGTAATACTCTAAGCCTTTCTGAAGCCCACCTCTAAGTTTTTGTCTTCAAAAGTCATGGCAGTGCTATGCTGCCTGGTGCTCTGCGATGACCTTTTTCTTTGCTCTTCACAGCTTGATTCCACTTGGCCAGGAACAGTGTCTCTATATCTATCTCCATTGCCTGATTGCTTTTGTATCCATCTGAAGCTTTGTAAGCTGTATTTCTTATGACTACAGTAAGTGATGTCCAACTGGGTATGCTACTGTCTGCATATAAACAACAACAGCATTGTTTGAAGAAGAAAGAGCCTGGGAGAATTCTCAAGGCTGAGGTGCATTTAGGGTGGCTATAAATAGACTAAATCCATCATCACACCCTCTTCCCCTCTCTAGCAGTCCCTCAGATCACAGGCTCTAAGTGTCACACCCAACAAGGACAGGAGAATGCATAAGAAGGAAGGGAGTACTGCTTGCAGTGTAGAAAATGCAGGTTTAAAAGTTATTTCTGTCTCACAGGCCCTAAACCATGACTATTCTGTGCAGGCTGTGAGTTCAGCTGTGAAAGCACTTTGGGTCACCTTGCTACGAATATAACTCACGGCTATTTTCTCTCTTTGTCTCACAAAGTATGGCATGTGAGGTTTTGGTTCCAGTTTATTGTGCCAGCTCTCTCCAATGCTGCAGCATCCCTCTCCTAAAATGTTTTCTCTATTCCTATACATAAATTAAAAATGTTTCCAGCTCAGCTTTTGGGTTCTCTTTTTCTCTCTCTCTTTTAATATATATATGACAGCAGTTGCCACAGAAAGTCTGATTGACAGCTCAGCTGGCCCCACATTCTGCCTTTGATGGTGTCTAAAAACAAGGATATTTATTTAATCCCTGAAAGACATTGTACTTAAATTTCTCCCTAGCTAATTCTCGAAAGCACTCAGATGCCTTAAAGCAAATTAACAACCTGAGATGTCAAAAAACCCCTATTCTTAACCCAAAAAGTGATTGCAACATCCTCATTAATGGAACAAAAGACCAAGACTTATGCCTACATGATTATAACCAGCTTCAGGCAAAAATACTCCAACAACTCCTGTGATCATGTCCTTATGAGGACCTTGCCATGTACCACCCTGCTCAGCCCTGCATTCCTTCAAGCCACCCCCTGCAGCAACTGCTGATGTGCAAGCTTTAACATGGGATAATTCAACGCCTCTTTCTCCTTGGAGGAGTAACAGTTTTGTGTGCCCTGTGGCACAAGGTGGTGGTGATACCGGAGCAATGGATGTGTTCTGGTGGGAGGCAGTGGGTTTGCAGCTCCCAAGCCTCTTCTGCAGCAGCCCATGCAAAGGCTGGACTGATGTTTGGACACGTGCTGACCTGCAAAAGCTCTGGTGAGGCTGACGAAGGAGGGTGCAGCATGGGGCAAGGCACTGGAGGTGGGCAGAGAGAAAGTGGGAGAGGTGGAGATGAAGACAGCCATAGGATGGGCTCTCACAACACGAGGGAAGGTAAATGGGCTTATTTTAGAGCAACTTAGAGCCCTGAATCCAAGCTTGGCTGCTGGCCCAGTTTTATTTCAAGCCAGTCTTTACAGCACACATTTGCTGCTCACTAGAGAAGGAGGAGAATTTTCTTCACAACATCTGAGCTGACAGGACCAGCTGGAAGCAGAAAGAGTACAAAAGGGAAGGGAGACTATCAGACGGTCTTCACTGGCCTGGTTGATGGCAATATTTCAGTTTGTTCCTTCAGCTCAGAAAGCTCTGCAGAGAACAGTGTCTCATCAGCATCCTAGCTTGTCTTTATGACCCTAGGGCAGAAATCTGTGCTGGTATTTTTTGCATTGACCTTTCAGATCTATTTATTTATTTATTATTTATTTTAAGATAGGGCACAGGAAATTCTGTGTGCTCTAACAACATTTGCTGTTTATTATCCTCCATCTCAGATTATGACTTGCGGCTTCTGCATACTGGGGAAGTCTGCATAATAGTTTCAGTTCACTTGTTAAGAGTAATTATTTTTTCCAGCCTCTTGTTTGATGTAAGCTGAATAGCTTGGCCTCTAAGAGATGTAATTAGTGATTCCTGCAGTTTAGTATGGAATGGGGCAATTGCATCATTAAATTGAAGATAAGTCTTAACTTGGTGTTTCAGGCACTCACATAATGTGTTATGCAACAGGGGAATTAAAGCTACAAGATCTCCCTCCCCCCACCCCCCCAACTTTGCCCCAGTTATTTCTGTCTCTCTACAGCTCTAATGCAGAGAGGAAACACAGATTTAACACTGCAGACAAAGGGATATCATCTGCCCAGATAGCACCAGCTGGCATGTCACTGGCTTGTGTGACCCGGGATAAAGCAGTGCAGCTCCCCCTGTTCCCCTCAACCTTTTGGCTGTTCACCTGAAAGAGTCTGGATATAAAAAGTGCAGTAGCAAAGAAGAGAAGTGATACTAACTCAACAGAAACCAATAAAACAATCCCAACTTATTTGAAAGGGGTTGTATCTGGGAAAATCAGATCAATCATTCAAGAGTATTATCATTTAGCATTTTCTCTCCAGTTGTTCATTGTCTTCTGTGGAAACCCAGTTAGTGAACAACAACGTTTGATTTTCCTAGTGTTTTCTATTAGTGGATCTGAAAACAAAGTAATTTAAGCTTCATCTCACTCCTGCAAAGTACTCATGAAGTTATTAGAAGGAATATCTTACCTGACAGGGAAACTAAGGCACAGAAATCATAATGACACCTGTCCATGGCTGTGCATATGTGGAAGAATGAAGAATTGGTACCTCATATCATGCAGCTGTATCAGTTCCCTACTATCTTGTTTCATCCCAGTCATGAAAGAACTCAGAAAAATACCTAATAACAGGAAAAAAAACCCTTTTACTTATTTTTATTTAGTAACATTGAAATTCACTGTTTAAAATATGGTTTCCTATTTTTTCATTTTATTCAGCCCACTTCTTTGCAATAACTAGGGTGGATTTTGAGATGAAGATTCTGGAAAATTATGTGTAATGTCCTTAAATATATCCCTGCTTTGGGATTCACCTTTCCTCAAAGTCATATACCTGTGACGAGGCACTGTTGTACCTGAACACAGAAGTCCTCACGCTGTCTCAATGATTAATAGGACACTACTGCACAGGAGACAGCAGCACATCTTAGAAAAATTGCAGTCCTGTCTTAGGATCAAAACTGCATGATGCTCAAAAGAAGTGGCAACTGCACCAAAACTTACCCCTTTTATTTCTGTCTGCCCTGCCCGGAAAGCTAATACATAGCAATATGTGAATCTCCAGTACTTCTTATCAAATCATCGTTCATTCAAACCATGCAAAACACATGTAGTCATCCTTTGACTATTCCCCTAAATGAACCAACATGCTTCCATTCCACAGCCGTAACACAGTTTTACCAGCACTATTGCCTTGTCCCTCTGACATTTTCGGAAAGCAGAGAGAAGTGAATAGAAATATTCGTTTAATGTAATGCATTACCTTTCCCACTTCCTTTTCTGTAGTACATACACTTTCTGAAAGTTCTCTTTATTCTCCTCTCTTGTCTATCATCCATCAGTTTTTGCTCCCTTTTTCTCTCCACTCTTCCATTCCAGCTCTTCTCTTTAACCTTCCTGCAAGAGTTGCCCAGATGTCGCAATGGATCCTATGAATACTGGGTCAGATTTAAAATCCATTTGAATCAAGGGAAATCTCTCCACTTTCAGCTATAGACAAAAAATGCCATAACAGGAACTGGAGTTCAGCATATCTGGTGTCTTCTTCTGAGGCACAGATGACACATTGGAATTTGGCAGATCTATCCCATATGTTGCTTTTTCTCTTTGCAGAGATACAGTACATTGCTTTGTGCATGCTTTGTGCATGCTTCTTCATTTCTGAATTAGCCACAGCTCTTTTAATTTTAATGCCCAGAGTCTCTCATAAATGTTGCTTATCATAGCAATATCAATATTTTCTTGAAAATAATATCCACTGTATTTTTGACTTTCTTTGACAAGCTATGTTTTGCCTAAAACCTGGAATCATTTTTGAAGATGTCCTTTTACACTCAGATAATTTGTCTATTGTACCTCGTGTATCAAGCATTTAATTTGTCGTTCTTGCTGTGTCCAATAGGCAAGAGAAACATAACATTCCTCTAAAATATGCTACCACAGAGACTGAGCCAGCTTCCCAGGTTGATATATGGGATGTGCATGGTTATACTCTGGTGGCTGATCCTCCATTTCTTTTCCCTACCACTGCCTGTCCCATTGATGGATGCACATTCTTGGGATCTGTGATGTGACAAAGAATGTGCAGTATATCTTTTCCCAGCTCTGGTTCACATTATCCTCTGTTCCATCAAAGTATGCCAAACAATGAGGAAAGAAAAAAAAAATAAAGAAAACAACAGGTGGAAATCTCTGATTAAGCTGGGAACAGAGGCTGTCCTAGTGACATATGCGAAGAGCAGCTCCCGTAGCATTCCCAGGAAGCTCAGCTACTGATAAATGTTAATTAGCTGATTAACATCCCCATTAGTGTCTGCCAGCATGTGATTAAGCTGCACAGAGCACAATGGGGAAGCCTATCAACAAGCTAGGAGGAACTCCAGGCACTCCGAAGAACTCGGCCAGCCACAGAGTATCAGAGGGTTCTGCTCAGTGGCACCACCACAAGTCACGGAAACTTTGCAGGAGTGAGAGGGAATAGAGGTCCCACCTTATTCACACCCCTCTAGCCTTTCCCTCTTTCTTCTCCTTAAGCTAAAGCTTAAAGGACCTGCTGGTCTGAGTGGCTAAGTGAGGCATGATGCAGATAGATGTTCAGCAGAGCTTGCCTACAACAGGGTTGGCATGAGAAGAATATCACAAACACAATGGAAATACGACTATCCTGTTGTTCTGGTAGTTTCTTGGTCCTGTCCATGTTGCAAGCTGTGTTACTACCTTAATATCTTTATTGTCATCTGGAACAGGTTTCTGTGTTCTGATAAAGGCTTCTGTAAAATAGCTGGATAGGGAGTCTTTGAAAGCACAGCTGTGGGAATTATTCATCCATTCATTGCTAATACAGCACTTTCTTACACCTGTGTCTTTTATTGTATTAGCATAATTTTGTTACTACAAGAAGTCACAACCCAGTACTGTTTCTTCTAGTTATGGTTTTCTTTTAGGTGATCAGCTGTGTTGCTGATGGAAAAAAAAAAAAAAAAAGTCTTCTTATGTAAGTTACAGACTCCATGCATTAACTGTCAGTCCTTACAGGGATATCCTTGACCACCAGACTAGAGCAATCTAAACTTTTTATTTTTCACAGAGAGGGAAAGGTGTGTGATTGTTTCCCTTACAGTTCATCTGTTTCCTAGTATCTGCAAGGCTCCTCTCCTCAAATGAATGATTACTGAGGTGTGGGCAGGTGCATTGCTTTTGAGTGCTCAGGTGCTTCTACCATGAACGGATGCTCCATCGCCAGGACTTGGAAGGGAAGCTATGCAGAAGTTGCAGATGACACTGGGTTGGGAAGAACCCAGGTGCACAGACACCTGCACCAGACATACTCTGCCCCTGCCAAGTTGATTAATCCCTCTTATCCACCATTAAAATGAGCTTATGAATTGCCTGAACACGGTTTTGGTTGTCACCATTTTCCACTCCTTCTCAAAGCCAGAGGGCATCACCTTCCAGGTCAATGCACACATAGGCCCCAATCAATTGGCTGGCCTGCCAAAAATCCAGAGCTGCTGCAGTTTGGTGTCACTGTAGGACGACAGAGCTGCTAAAAGCACCTCCATCACAATAGCTGCTGGTTGTTTTTTGGAAGTTATTTTACAGTCATCTGGGGAAATAACTTCTCCATTCATTGAATATTGCAATGACTTTGCTGTTTATGAGAACCCTCGGTGTTACTGATTTGAGTGATTCCTTACAGTACCCTCACTTCTAATAGAACGGCTGAAGAAAGTTCTGGTAGCAAAGTTATGGCCATTTTTTTCCCCAGTGTGGCTTAGGCACTATTCTTCCTGCAGTTTCCTTAATATGATGAGGAGCATAAAATGTCAGTTGCATAGAACTATACCAGGGACACATCCATCAAAAATAGGAGAACGAAGCCAATTATGGCAGAAATTATTTTGGCTAGCCATAGAGAGCTTCCTTCATGTGCCAAGCTTTGCTGTCTTTACAAGTCATTAATATTATGTTGGTAAAAAAAAAAAATCTTCCTTAAAAAAATCCTTTTAATCTATAATTTAATCTTTTAATTTAGCATCCCCATTGATTTTACAGAAGGCTAATACTGGACCAATACAACCAGTGCAAAAATGGGGCACAAAGTTACTCAGAGGAAACGATAACAAGGAGAAGAAACACAAAAAAGCATATAGTGGCAAGGACCGAGTTCATATCACTGCCTGTAAGTAACACTGCCTGACACTTCCCAGATAAGGCAGCTTTCTGTTGACTGTAATTATATAACTCTTTAGCTGTTTAGGATGAAACTTGCTTTGCTGGGTGTCTGCCACAGATAGATTTATTTTATTTTTTAATGCCATCTAAATGCTCAATGACAGAAAAGAAACCCTGGAGAAGCTTTCCATGATATTCACCATCTGGAACAGTAAATTCCAGAATGGCATCCTATGAACCAGGTCTATCCAGAAAAGATCCCTTAATGAATCATGATATATGTGACTATTGTCATGAGCAAATAGAAAAACCGCCTGGTCTTTAACCTAAGTAGCAATGCCCTAGTCTTGGAAACATCAGTCTCCTTCAGTGACCTATCCATTTTAAGACACCACTGATTCTGTGATTGCACATGACAGCTTCTCAGTTTACAAGGCATTGCAGTACATAGGCTCTATTTTTTCTGAAACTAAGTAGAGCAAAAATAAGCAGCTTTGCCAGTAATGAAGAGGAGAGACTAAGCCTCTATATGTATTTTCACCCTTGCAAGAGACACCTTCAGTTAATGCTGGGAGCTGCAAATGCAGTAGCAAGTTTTTGGTTGAGGGGGCAAGCAGTCATTGTGCATTAGCTTTATGAGTGACTGTTCCTTTGTGCTTGGAGAGCAGTGCTACAAAAGTGCTTTCTGACTGCAACTATCAGTGGCTCAGCTCCTGTCCTTCTCACATGGAAGGAAGAACTGCATGAAGGCTGTCACTCTAGCCCAAGCCTCTTCATGCCTTTTCTCAGCTGCCACCCCTATGTATGTTCGTGTTCATCAGGGCTCTGGTTCATCCAGTACACCCATATCCACTTGTGGTTCATTGTGAAGGATGGAGCCCTCATGTTGCTGTAAATGTTGTCCATGACTCTTAGCTTTGGCTCCCTCTGCAGAAAGCAAATAAGAAAAATACTTGCCCCAAGGATCAGTGCTCTGTATTGGCAGGGTAACTTCAGCTCTGCAACAAATGGGAGGCCTGGAGCCCATTTCCAGTGAACAGAGAGCACCCAGTTGACTGGCCAGAGGTACACAAGACACAGCAGCCTTAGAAACTGGTCCTCAGTCCTCTGAAGTGTTTATGGGTTATATAAGTATTTAAAAGAAACACTGCCTTTGGAAGAGAAGCTCACATCTCAATTTTGTTAAAAACTGGGGAAATAAGCCATAACACAAACTCACTGAAGCACTACTTTTTCTGAGTATGACTTCTGAATGTAAAGAGGTGCTGAACTTTTCCCTCTTTATTCTCGCACTCTCAAGAAATTCAAGTCAAAAAACATTTGTCCTGTTCTTGTATGATGTAAGAAACACTTCCTTTTTGAGTTCTGATCTCCTGGTCAAAGCCACATTTTTAATATGGCATACAGCAGTGAAATTTTGCTTGTATATATGACATTGCCAGTTCTACCATGTTGGCTATATAAAGCTGAAAAATTAGTCAATCATAGCTGGATTCAGAATGCAGTACTATAAATACACCCTGAACTAAAATTTCTGCTCATAAAAGTGT
Organism: Oxyura jamaicensis; assembly: GCF_011077185.1. Classification (NCBI taxonomy): domain Eukaryota; kingdom Metazoa; phylum Chordata; class Aves; order Anseriformes; family Anatidae; genus Oxyura; species Oxyura jamaicensis. The sequence continues at coordinate 42,682,487 of NC_048895.1, read as the reverse complement.
AAAGAGTTAGCAGATTTTGAATGATTTTGTAGCTTTTGCCTTCAAATCTTGATTTGAGACCAAACTTTGGGAAATTATTTTTTTGAATAGATGGCTTAAAAACATACATCTGTTATTGTAATTATCTGAATGCCACCTACTTTTGCATTTTCTCAGATTTTGTTGTTGTTGTTGTTATTGGGAACTCAGAAACCTCCTCAATTTCCAGTCTTCTGGTAGCTTCCAGGAAAAGTTGTGGCTTCTTTACTCTTTGGATGGATTGAAGCAAACTGAATGATGTTTTTGTAGGTGAGTAGTTGATGAAATTTCCATTCTTTGTAGTACTTTAGAGAGACTGTTCATTGTGATTCAGTAGCAAAGGGGAAGACTAAGTTATCTATCTGACAAGACATGCTCTCCCATTCAGTCTCATTTCATGATCTTTCCCTGCATCCTTTGAAAACACGTTGTACCAGATAGCTTTGGAAAGTGGAGCCAATGCTTTCACACAGACGATTCCTCTCTCTGGATGAAAGATGTGCATGCCTGATGCTGTGACTAACACTTCCCACCTTATGTCCTGAAATAAAGCATCCTGTTTGGATCATTTATTCCTTCCTTTTTCTCCCTCTCTCCCCCCATGTCATCCCCCCTCCCCCCTAATACCCAATAGTTATGTAAACAGCTCTTGGCCTGTCTCTTAGGATGGTTTTTGCTTGTTGCATTCAGAGCATGCCCATGCCAAGAAATACATGTAGCTTATATTTCCTTCTGTTGCTGTCTGCTTTCTACACCTGACACAAAGCCTGGCAACATCTTTATTGTGTGTGCTCTTTTTTTTCCCCCATGAGAAGTCGTTATTGTTCCTCATAATAGCTAATCTCCACATCCATCATGTGACTTGTTTATTTAATGTTCTTCAGTTTATTTATAGCTCACTTGAAATCATCATCAGCTCGTTCCTCATGCAGCAGAATATTTGATCGCGGAAGCGGGTTCACAAAATTCCCCTGAGCAGCACGGCGTCCAAAGATCTGGGCAACACAAGTTCTGAACAGGACTCTTCCTTGGCTAGAATTTTCTTTGGATGATCCTAGCTTGGAAACACACTTCTTCCATGTCCAAATATAATTGTCTTCTGTATAATCTCTTTGGAGGCTGTACTGATTGCCTACTGGAGGTATCTGAGCTGGGCGTTGTGCTTATTCCTCTTCATTCAACACATAAAGGTGCTTTTGGTAGATGGTTTCTATACAGCCCTTCCTTCTTAATTGCAGGAGGATGCCCATACTCAGCCAGGATGACAACTCCTCTAGCTCAGCATCTTGTCTCTGACACCATCCAGGTAGATACTTCGAAAAAGGAAGAAAAAGGCAAATATACAATTATCTTTCTTCCATTTCTTGATACCTCAGCTGTGGGTAACTAGTGATCTGAGATGTTCTTCATTGTAGAACTGATTTTACTAAATAATTTTTTATCATCCACAAAATCTTTGTCATTCACCTCTTTCTCCTGTCATCTATAGCTGTTTCTCAAGTTCAAGCTTAAAATCTTTGGGATCCTTGCTGGTAATTTCCCTTCATTATTAAAATGAACCATTTGTTCTTATCCTCTTTCCCCTATGTCATAAGCAGTTTCTAATGACAAGAGCTCCTTCTTTCATATGTCATGATAACTATATTCCTTTAAGAGCTTTCTGTGAAAGAGCTTACTGAAAGCTTAGAAAGAAGCTTTGGAGCAGGGGTGACCTCTGAGAGCTGGGGATTCAGATTACAGCAGCAAAGCATCTGGGTCAGCTAGAGCTACTGAAAGTCACGACAAAACAGCTGGAGGAAATATTAAGGAGATCTAAAATAAAGTCTGGCTGAGACAAAACAGGTTGGAAAGGCAAAATGATCAGCCCATGTCAGATCTTGCTCAAAAAGCTAATTCAGATTAAGCCATGTATCCTGTTTTCAGCTAGGACAGTTATTTTTCCTCCTAGTAGCTGGTAGGGTGCTATGTTTTGGATTAGGATGAGAAGAGTGCTGATAACACGCTGATGTTTTAATTGCTGCAGAGCAATGCTTACACTAAGCCAAGGACTTTTCAGCTTCTCTCTCTGTCCTGCCAGCGGGCAGGCTGGGGGTGCAGCAAGAGCTGGGAGGGGACAGACCCAGGACAGCTGACCCCAACTGGCCAAAGGGGTATTCCGTACCATCTGACGGCATGCTGAACAAGATATAGGGGTGGCTAGCCGGGGTGGGGGGCTGGCTGCTCGGGGATAGGCTGGGCATTGGTCAGCAGGTGGTGAGCAATTGCATTGTACATCACTTGTTTGTACATATTATTATTATTATTATTTTATATCTTAATAAACTGTCTTTATCTCAACTCACAGGCTTCACTTTCCCGTTTCTCTCCCCCATCCCAGAGAGGGAGGGGGGAGGGTGAGCGAACGGCTGTGTGGTGTTTAGCTGCCAGCCGGGTTAAACCACAACACCATGCTATGTGAATGCAAAGAATTACATTAAAATCACCTCACAGGAAAAAGAATTAGATGACTTGAGGGAGAGGCTCTATATCTCATTCCTCTCTAGCTGTCAGTTTAAATCCAGATCAGGGCTGTACTGCTCAAGAGTTATTAGCATCTTGTGGTCCATCTGTGTACAGTATCATTATCTGTTTTCAAGCTCTAGTAATTCAAATGGGAACAAAATAGGAATTTGCTATCTATGTCTGCTCCACCCTGGGCCAGTTCTCATGACCAAGCCTGATAGTTTGTACGGATGGCACTTTGTCCTAAAATCCCATGTTAGAAACTGTTCTCCTTTGGGTGGGAATTAATTCAGAGTGGGTATAGCTCTTCAGACAGGTAATGAAGGTGGGTTTCTTGGTCTGTTCCACAATAAATATTTATGGCTTGGAGGCCAGAGCTGTTTTTCATATCAGTCTGTCAGTGATGAGGGGTGTTAACAGAGAAGCCAAAGACTGATGAGGTAGGTAGCAGGAAATACCACATTCCCACCCACCCAGCAGGTGCATTTCTGATGGAATTGTACTGATGACTGAAGACATGCAATTATAGGTGGGTGATGTGTTTTATTCAGCCTATCCTGTTTTCTCTTTATGTCATTACTTACCTCTGACCCAGCTGATTTATAAATGTTGCACCATTTTGAGAGAGGTTGAAAACTGGTTTTGGAAAATATTTGGAGCTGTCTTTTAGTGCCCTGACCTTGGTGTTTTGCATATGCTGCATGCTCCATCCATCCTTGTAAGGGTACATGGACCCTGCTGCTAACAAATTGTCATACTCAGTAATAAAACTGTGGTATTTAATTGAATGTATTGTTATTCCCAAGACTTCCATTCACTCGAACTGCTCTTTCACAAGTGTTAATATTTTAAAAAAGCAAGGAAACAAAAATACCACATGATCTATTTGAAGCAAAGTAATAGTTGAGAGGGAATTTTAGTTCATATAAAATTATATGTTTAGGTTGACTAAGACAGGGCTCTAACTGCATTTGAGAGGATTCCCTCCCTGTGTGTTTTGACACGACCAGCAGAATTACAGGGAAAAGAGTGAGTATTTCTTTGTGGAGTCTTCTCAATTTTCACCACAGACTTGCACCTGGTTTACCATTGAAGGAATGTTTTTGCTGCATGAAAAGACACTGTTCATTATGATATATTGTTGTGCTGTGCTAAGTGGTGAATTGTTTTGATGCACATGGCCAAAAACTCTTTCAGTCTGCATGACTTTAATTAAAATTTCAGTTAACAAGGAAAAATTAAAATTTCCACGTTAGAGATAGTACAGTGGATCTCTCTTATTTTCAGACTATTGTGAATTCTCCCAGAGGGTTATTAAAGTTAGACACACACATAGAGCTATGACTCTTAGCACTTACCTTTTTGGCCTGTATCTCTTTTTCACTTTGCACCAGTTGTGAGGTTTTTAAAAGAGAATTCCTTGATTGTCTCCACTTATCACCTCTTGGGTTAGTTCACCAAGTAGCATATGTGCATAGGAACTAGATTTGCAAAAATGCTAAAACTAAGAGGAAAAATCAATGTTCAAACAAAAGGAAAAAACAAAACTATAGAGGAAAAATAGTAAAAGGGATGAAAGCCTAGAAGAAAAGTATTAAAAAACCCTCAGTATTTTCAGGATGAGAAAGCAATTTGGTTTTATGCGCATGAGTTAGTGAATGAAGTTGGCTGTGCTGCCAATTAGTTTCTGAAGGCTTACAGCTAGTCTTCAATTTTCACTGCACTTCTCTCATCTCAGCTGCAGTTTCACTTCACGAGTGCAGCAGCAAGCTTCTTCTCTCCTACCATGGCTTCAAGAACCATGACCTACCACGCCACCGGCATCTTGTTGATTTTGTGTGAAAAGGTTTGGGGTCCATCACCACATACAAAGGTGGCATGGACAGCAGCTATTTTTAGGAGCTTAAACAGCCGTGTACGTTTCTCAGCACAAAACCCAAACTGGTCAGAGTCCAACTTAATCTTCGTAACTGCTGACAGGTTCTCAAATGGCATTACTGCAGTCTGGGGCTTCAGAAATTACTCATTTGGAGGATTTTTCATTCGTGCTGTATAGCCTTTCAGGGTGGAAATGTACTATTTTTCAGAGGAGTTGATGTGCTTTCTGTAGCATTTTAAATTTCTGAGGAAGACATCATTTTTCAGTGAATGTTATAGACATTTTAAAGATGAATTACAATTGAACTCCATTTAGACAGTTGACCTCTGCTGTTCCTAGAGGTCATGCTGAGGAATGGTCTTTGTTAAAGCCTTAAAGCCTTTTTAATTCCTTCACACATTGTAAAAGATGAAAATATGTGGTGGGACAACACGACAAAAAAAAAATTCTTAAAAAAATTAATTGAATAAAAGAGTAGGAATTTCCTTTTGCATGAATGCTCTTGAAAGAGATTTTCTGGAGAGCATTTTCACTAACAACAACAGCAATAATAGGAATAATAATTATAGCAATAACAATAATAATCACAAAAATAAGAAAAAGAATTTTATGTTTATAAAATGGAATCATTTCTCTAGGAATTTACATCCAAAAGTGATATTAGTGCAGTCCAGGAGCACGTACTTACCATGTTACGAATATATATATAATTAAATCTAAGCAATAATGCTCCAATTTAAGGTGTCTTATATTTTTTGATAAATACAAGAAGAAAATCCATCTTGCAATACTATGAATATCTTTCTGGGGTAGGCTTTATTCATGCTGATGTGTATTTAGTTACTTGAGAAGTTCTACTTAAATGAATGAGAGAATACCATGGAATTTTTGCACCCCCATAGTCAATGGTCTGTACCTTTGGAAAGAAATATGATCAATGTTGTCTTGTTACTTCTCTAAAACCAGGGGACAGATGACCGAGACAATTATAAGCTTTATATCCAGATTTGTAAACAACATCTGAAATGAAGATTTTAAGGTCATCTTCCATAGTTTTTGACCCACTTTTGGGCTGTGCATGGTAAACATGCCTGTTAGTTAAGCCCTTGTGTTGAATCCAGCTACTTAAACATTGAATGCATTCAGCTTATCAATAATGAAACGCTTTCTTTTGCATTAATGGAAAACTGCCATGTCAGATTTGCTTGGTATAATTTTATGTCGGCATTTTCCCTCTGAATCTGAGCTCCTCAGAATTTCTTTAATGACTCAGTAATCAATATACGTTATAGGTTCTGTGTTCCTTCATTTACATTTAAAAAATTTAAATAATACACTGTGCTTCCTTCTTCAATGTGCTCCCCCCATTGACAAGAAGAACAGGTGTGCCAGGCTTAATAGAAAACTTCTAAAGCCCACACTTACATGATTTTTTACATATCTGTTTGCTCCCTGGTACCTTGATTTGTTTTAGATACAGAGAAAGAAAATGATTAATCATTATAGTGATTGCTAAAAACAACACTAACAACAAAATCATCTGATAGTTTTTCTTGCGTAGTAAATTCTTATATTTTAATAGTTTTCCAGTCTAAATCAATTTCTGCCCAGAACTGTCTGCCAATGCCTTTTAGATAGTAACTGTGCATGTACTACACTCTATTTTAGAATCCAGAGAAGTTTAGATAGGTGCCTTTTACTTCCTTCATTTGCCTCTGGCACTTCAGGTACTTATCTCAGCAGAATTATTGACTTGAGCTAAGTCAATCAGAACAAACATACACACAGCCACACACCCACATGGCAATCTCTGCCTGGCATCCTACATGAAAGACAAATGCTCTGTTGCCTGTTTATGACAATCACCTAAATGCTCACCAATATGATGGCTATCATCATTTTTCTTTTCATCAGGTAACTATAACAACCTCTCCATCACTGCAACCAAAATTTGAACAAGCAGCCTCTCCCATCAGCGTTCAGGCTTACTTTGAGTAGGTGCTTATGCTCAGCTGGAGGTGTGCATGTGTTTAATATTCAAACACGATTTTTCTGGTAGCAGCTCTCCTACATGGGTCAGATTCTGCATAGGCCTTGAGAACCTATATATTGAAAGCCACTCCCGTAAATTAATTCTGTGCAGTTTCTGTACCTTTCCAGCCTACAGTTGTAGACAGACAGCAGTGTTTGCAGAGGATGTCATGACTCCAAATGTTGCAAAGTAGTTATGGTGGATGTTTGGAAGATATTAAGCTTTCTTTAAGGAGAGGATTAAATTTTTGTGGCATCCAGCCTCACCAGCACCTACGAAGAACTTCCAAATGCATATTAGATATTAATTTTATCAACTAGCTCAAAATTTACCCTAGACATTTGTTCTTTAACCACTCTTGCATACTTTCTTTTGGGTCATAAACATCCATGGCAAATAGAAGGAAGTCCACCAATGAAAAAAATGATTTGGGATTTTCCTTTGACTAGAACATGACTTGCATTCAAGTTTGGGAATTATTCACCACCTGAATGTTGTTGCTTGAAACCATACTGATTTTGCATTCTAAAAGCATTTGCAGATGAAGAAGCTGCTTTCCTGCAGAGAACACTCTTCTCTCTGTGCTGCTTTCTTATTTTCTTCACAATGATTTTTTTTTTTTTTTTTTTTTTTTTTTTTCCTAGGGACAAACAGTGTTTAGTGCTGATCATAATGTTTTCTAAAAGCACTTTCCATGATTGAAGAGACCGCTGCTGGATTTTGCACAGGCCTGCTTTGTAGCCTTGCAACAAGCAAAAAAAAAAAATAATAAAAAAAAAGTTTTCAAAAAAAAAAGTAGGGTAATGAGAAATATCTGCAAACTGACATAATTCTCCATGTTAATAAATATTTCAAGTCATCCCACTAATGCTGCGATTTTCTAAGAATACCCAGAACCTCTCATTAATGACCTCTGCTAATGTCTTTTCCTGTCCAGAGTCGTTCCTCTCAGTCACACTAATAGCAACATGACAGACAGGCCAGTAATGGCATCCTGGCGGCTGGATTTGGATTCACTATGTACAGGCTGCACCCAGACAGGGAATTTCACAGGGGGATGGCAATGCTGGTTCCCATGTACTGCTCGGGGGTTGCAATTGCCTGGGGATGCCTCTGCCAGGGCAAAGCAGTGCCTGCGAGAGAGTTAGGATGATCCAAAGACAGGGAAAGGTAGGGCAGCCCTTGAGCTGCTCTAAATTATGTGCGGCACTGAGCTCAAAATCACAGGATCAGAGAAGGGCTGAGGTGGGCAGGGACCTCTGGAGCCCACCTGGCCCAACCCTGCTCCAGCAGGAACACCCAGAGCACGCTGCCCAGCTCGACATCCAGGTGGCTTTTGGAGATCTCCCAGAAGGACACCCCACAGCCTCTCTGGGCAGCCTGTGCCAGGGCTCTATTATCCCCACAGAACAAAAGTGAGGCCTGGTGTTCGCAGGGAGCCTCCCACGTTCCAGCTTGCCCATGACCACATGAGCAACAGGGAAATGGTGAAAGAAAGGCTGTAAAAGCCACCCTGTTTCTACTTCAATTGCGGCATTCAGTAATGGTTGCATCAAACAGATGGTTGCATCAAACATTTTCACCACAGTGTTTACTTTTGATTCCTGCAGTAACATCTGCTAAGAGTACAATAAAAGAGCAAAACAGGTGAGAAAGCATCCAGATTTCAGTAAGTAGCACTTATTCATGATTTCAGTCTTTTATACATAGTGAATCCTGAATTCTTAGTGGCACTATTCTCATGTGTGTTTCCCTTATCTGTTGAAATTTTATGTTCCTACCAGCATGGAGGCCACCAAGGGATGGGAACCGTTTTCATCTGACTCCAGGGAGAAAAATGCTGCTGCTTGCTTGGACTCTAGGACGCGGTAATGGGGAACAGAGGGAGAGGAAAAGGCTGAGGCAGAACAGAACCCTGAATAGGTCCGTGCCTGTCACTGAGGCTGGAAGAGGGCCCTTTGGGAGTGCTGTTTGATGACAGCCTGAACAGCTCACTCTTCAGAAGCTCTGCCACTTGTGCAGAACTTGCCCTTTTCTACAGTCAGACCCAGCCTTCGCTTTGCAACCATGAACACAGCTAAGTTTTTGGTTTGGTTTGATTTTGGTTTGTTGTTGTTGTTGTTTGTTTGTTTTCTGAAGTTCCTTGACCCAGTTTTCAACAGCAAATTTGCCTGGGGAGACTTTGGGATCCCCACTGACATCGGGACCAAGAGCTCCACTTACCAACATAGATATTTTCAGCCAGTCCCCAAGATACCATTCCCCCCTTATGGGCTGTGGATTAGGTTGCGTGCCATATTGTATGTGCACCACAATTAAAGGAGGGTGCTCAGTAAGCCTTTTTTTTTTTTTTTTTTTCTGTGCTTGAGCTTATCTAAGTGTAAGTCATATCAGCAGACTGATGGGGAGGAACAGCTCCAAATTCTTGCTTGGAGCAGAAAAGTCTATGCTGCCTCTGTGTGCAGGTGACAAATGTGACACTGCTTCTAACATTTTCCAATATTATCTCCATCGTGCAGGAAATTATTGACAAACTGCTTTAAGTTATGCAATACGAATTCACCTGCTGTGCACCCAGTGCTGCAATGCCTTTCATCCATTCATAATATCAGTATCTTTTCAGACAGATGCCAAACAGTTGTTACAGAGGTGTTGTTTGTTTGTTTGTTTTTGTTTTTTAAGAGGCTTCTGGTATGAACATCTTTTCTTGGTTCTCCAGATTAAAAAAAAAAACAACAAACCCCACAAATCTATATCTCAGCATGACTGATGATCAGTTTCTTCTCCCAGCTTACAGTCCTCAGAGTAGCTTAGAAGCAAAGAACTCAGAAATCCTGGTAAACTGATGTTTCACTCCATGCACTCCTTAAACATGTGGAATTAAGGGAGAGATTGAAAGACCAAAGTTTAATCCAAAGTAATGCAATAAGACAGGTGCTTTTGACAGGGACGTCAGACATGCCTAACATCAAACTGAGGTGAAACCAGCTTTGCCTCTCTGTGCTGCATCTTGAAGGCAGGCACACATTTCTAATCTTAAACTAACTGAAGATTTTTTTGTTGTTGTTGTTCACTGTATACTGAACAATTCTGGTGCTTTAACACATATTTTGGATGTAGACTACAGCAAACTAAAAGGAACATTAAAGATAAGAAATCAGAAATGCAAAACTCACTGTTTTTAGACATTTGATTCAAAACATGAGCTACACCCTCAACTGATAAAAATAATTTAATCATAACCCAAAGATGTCACTGTTCAGTACACTTTTGGGATGTGGCCAGCACTTTTCCCCACACATGAAGATTTTCTTCCTTTGCAGCAGCCCTAATCTGGAGCTTTTAAATAAAACATTGAACTATAGCAGTCTCTCCACTGGGTGAACTCTAAATGTTTAGTAAATGTTCATAAACTAACCTCAGCACTTACCTGGGAAATAGAAAAAAGCATTCAGCTTTTCAAGTTTTAAAAGCAAGGATGGGATCCTGGATTCACCAGAGTCAGAGGAAGGACAAGCTCTGGTTCTTCCTTCCCTTCAGAGGCTGGGATCCTGAAGATTAGTCTTCCTTCATGCTGTTCTGAACCTGGGGCATTTTGCATCAAAAAAGGGAACCGTCTTAATGCATGACATTTCACAGAAAAGCGTTCATGATCGGTCCAAATTTGGATTGACTTAATAACATAAACAAACAGCTCTTCACGAACAGGAATGTGTGCTCTGAAAACTATTGGTATTTTCAAAAAGTGAATCTAATTCCCTTCCAAACAAATTTAGTGCTTTAGCTCTTAAAGAGGTATTTGGACTCAACCAAGTACAAAAGCAAGTTCTTTTCTATTCATTGCTGAGTAATTCATGTGTCTAATTTCTAAACTGATTTCTTTTAAATTACATATAGTGAAGAACTCAGACAAATCTCAACTGAGAGATCATATTTCAGCACCCCACCCCAACCCCAATTAGGTGATCAAAATTGTAAGGTCTTAATTAAATAAGAAAAATATCTTTAACGTATAAAGTAGTTCCTTAGGGAGTTCTTCAAACAGTCAGAATTCATGCATTTAGGAAAGGGATGGTATGGAAGTAAACTCTCTCTGAGAATGAATCTGTGGTACATTGAGGTAATTTTGAGCACAGAGTTTTCCTAATGCTGATTCGTTCAAGTCAAATCCATATACAGGAAAGTGTCAGTTCTGACAATCTTTTTACCATCAACATTTTTCAAAAGCAATTACAAAAAGTTTCATCTCTCTTTATTTTCAGCATATTTCATTATTTTAGAGTTTCTTTTTATCATATTGAAAGATAGTCTGTTGTTTAAGATAATTCTCATAACTCAATAGAAATACTTCAAAGTTTCTGAAAAAAAACAATTGACCCAAACTAAATTTCCTTCTGTATTTACTTAAAAACAAAACAACAACAACAAAAACAGGACTTCACCTCTTTGTCTATAGAGAGGTGAAATTTTTTGCTTTATTTTTACTAAGAAAAATTTGGGAAAATTGATCTACATCTAGTGCGTAAGTTAGCCAGAAAAAAGTTTCAAAACACTGAGTAATATATTCATTTGTTTCTCTCTCTTTCTCTCTCTCTTTGTCAAAAAAGCACGATTAAATTGTGAAAGAAACTGATGTCTTAAAGTTCAGCACCATAAGGAAATTACAGATGGTGAATCAAGCCCATGAGAGAATCTCTAACAGAAAGGAATGGGCCTGTAGCATATAAAAATACAATAAAGGTCTAAAAATTCCAGTGAGAAATCTATAGGCTGTTCTAACCCTGCAGCAAAAATTAACAGCACAGATATTTCTTCAGCTGAAAGCTTCAAAACCAGCCTCAAATTCTACTATTAAATATTAGTAACTGTAGTCATACTGCTTAGTGCCTCCAAAAGGCCTCTCACTGAATAAATGCAGCCCATTAATAACAAGTTATTTTCTGTGCTGTTGAGTGTCCTCATCTGTACAATTAGAGGGTCGGTTTGTGTCATTCAACCACCTTCTGTTCCAAGGTGGCATCAGGTTGCTTCCTCATGCTGCGGTAACTGGCACATTAAACGCCCCCAGGACTAGCCCACATGGTTTTCATGTATCTACATGCATGCATCTGTCTTCTAGAAGCAAGAGGTTGCCTAGAGCATGTTCTTCCTTGGTTATTGGTTTAGCACCTGAGAACATTTGCCTTAAAACACAGACACACACGAGAGGCTTACTTTGCTGCTGTAGACCACAAAGTTTTCTTCATTTACTGCTTGGCTTAAAAGCTAATTTTAGTTACAACCGAGCAAATCCATTAGCATCACAGATGTAGGAAAGCCATAACCAAGATTCAATTAATCTCCATTTATTATTGCCCTTCTAACCCTGGCACCTTATGCTACTCTATTTTGTGTTATGAACATTGGTATATTTGTGTTATCAGCATCTGTAATAAATAATGCCTGCATTGATCTGCTTGCCTTGTTGGCAAGATGGCAAACAGACACAGTACAAGACCATCTCTGCACGTGAAAAGAACCTGCTTTCTCCTGAAAGACCTCGATCCAGCCCCAGGATGCTGCTAAGTATACTGATCTGCAGGCTGCTACCTGTGCTTTAATACCATCAGATGTGATTGTGGTGGCCTTGTGCCAAGGTTTGATTTTGTTTCCTGTGAATGCAGGTATTCCCCACCTCCCTGGACTGTCCTCATCAAGACAGATGATAAATGCTTGCACACATACCGTGTAGTGACAAAATGTCCTCTCTGGTCCCTCACTTTCCTTTCTATAATTTGTTACTGTCCTTGTCTACTTAGCAATGCATTTCATAGTTGAAGCAGATTCATTTGAGCTTAATAATGCAGCCAAGCTGCTTTCTGGTATTATCCCAGCACAATAACTATAATTCCTTCAGTTTCCAATATAGGTCAAGTTATTCCTAATTCAATAAAATATTGTTTTAAAGTAAGCATCATTCATCATTAATTTGTTTCATTTTGGCAATTGTTCTCTATCATTTTTTTTGCTTTTTCAGATTTTCTTTGCCCTTTAATTCTGTAATCACACAATGGATTATTAAAAAGCTGAAGTTCTGTTATATAAGGTGACCATATACAGCCATCTCTTCGCAGTTCAATTTCAATTATTTTAAGTTTCACCCTTCATGCTCACTTGCAGTTGAATGAAGAAGCAAGGAGTTCTGATTTTCAATTATAGGCATAGAAAAGGAGAGAAAAGAAAGGGTCTAGGTGTAGTGAAATTGGAAAAGGGATTCAATAGAAGAAAAAGTCATTAAAAAAATAAAAATGGACTAGCTGAGAAGGTGAGGTGGCTCCAGGGACTGAAAATCTGATTTTTTCTTGTGTGACATATGGGAACCTTTGGAGTGTGGAAAACATCACCATTTTTGATGAGGGATAGAAACAGCTGTAGGTATATGTGATTATACCTCTCTTTATTATATGTGTCTGAGCCCAGACTCCAAAATGACAAATATGCAAGTTAAAGAGGTCAAAAATACATGAATTTTTAAAAAAGAAATAGTAACAACTTTTGTTATTGTAAGGGGCTTCAGCCTAAAAGGGACCTCTGTGCCACCAGTCAAGGCCCCCAAGCAGCTGAGGGTCCTGAATGTGAAGACTACATTTAAAGGAAGCAGTTATTCAAAAATCTCCCTACATCCACAGAAAGGATGTCTGATAAAAAATGGTCAGAAATTGAATATTTTTGGCAGTAAATTCAAAATATTAAAAAGAGATTGCATTTTGTATTGAAATGAAATTTGACTAAAATAATAGTAATAAAAAATCAGAATTTAGGTTAATGTAAATATAGTACTTTATTATATGTAAATAAAGTACTTTATTCTGATTCTACTAAGTCCTTCTCCCTAGCCCTAGCAATATTTAGGGCATGAAAAAGAGATGTCAAGCACAATCAGTCTCCTGAGCCGCCACTATCTTTTTTTTTTTTTTTTTTTTTTTTTTTTGTATCTGAAAAATTACTCAGCCTGCACAGCGAGCAAGCCTGAGGAGCAGTGCTTTTCCTCCCCTCCCACTCTGCTCAGGCAGCTTCTGCCTGCCTGCTCTTCACTGTTATCACCAGCTAGGCAGAAAGGGTGCTGGGTGGCATGGAAGGGGACAAGGAGGAGTGGGGAGAGAGTAAAGAAGTCATGCAAAGAAACAGGGAGTGGATATTATGAGAGTTAATGATCTGACCCAGCCCCTGCAGGGGTCTCCTCATGTCATTCTGTCCTTATTAATGTGCATTTCTTGCAACTAGGAGGTGAAACAAAAGGTAGCTGGTGATATAAATTATATGTAGAGATAAATTCTTTAAATTCTTTACAAAGACCAAGGATTATTTATTTATTTATTTATTTATTTCCCTTCAGACAGGATGTATAAAATCTCTGGAAGCAGTTCTGTTTCTGACTGAACACAGTGCAGAAAATGCAGGCTGTCTCAGCTGAGCTGCCTGATCATCTCTTGCTTCTTGAGCAGGACAAGTAAACTAAAGTAGAATGAGTCCCACATTATGCAGCTGTCTGCACTTAGTCCTGTCCCTCTGACACCTGTGACTAAGGGTCTGCAGCTTTTCCTTTGAGTTGCAGACCTTGCCATTTTAGCTTTACCGTTCCTCAGTTATCATTTGTAATCCCAGAGGCAATCCCAGGGCAGACTGTTTCCCTAACTGTCCTACATTGCACAGATTATAATTTTTACCATGCTCTGATGGTCCTTTAATCCCTTCTCTCAGCCTAGTAAGCCTAATAAGGCTCATGGCTCAGCAGCCAGAAGTTTGTGTTCACTTCTACACCATCATCTGGAATCGCTGCTTAGAGTTACTCCAGACCTTATTGCATTCCCCCAAATCGAAAAGGCCTGTCCACAATATATTGATCATTGCAACCAAATAGATGGGAAAAATATTTCAAATTAATGAATTTTGTTAGGCTCTCACAGATGATTTACCCTCCTTTAATTCCATTTACTTTAGTGGGCTAACAGCAGTGATCATTTGGCCCATACCTTTTGGATCTGTGAAGTAAATGCCTATTCAATTCCATACATGAAGTCAGAGCTGTCAGTGTGCCAAATTAAATTAATACAGTTCTCATCTGATTTGCTATTTTTTCCTTGGGCTGGTGTAGAAGAGACTTCAGCCACACCAAAAAGCAATTCCAGATTATGTGATTTCATATACTGATTAAGTCTTTGACATGACTTCCCAGGAAATTTACTGTGATTTCCCAGAGCATCCATGTGGAATAAAAAGGCAAATTCCTCTCTTTTGGGGATAGCAGTTAGGGTTGTGGGTTTCTAAACCAGCAGCCACTAGCTTTTATCTACCTCAGAGGATGACTGAAGTCTGAATATGAGAAGTTGCTGTACAAGAGGTGATTTTAAAAGTAGTCAAAGCATGAATTCAAATAGCAAGTGAAGTGGACACAGAGCTGTCATGAGGAAAAGAAGGCCTTGAATTTCAGTCTTCCCCTAGCATTTTATTCTATTCATAGCAATCTGTGGAGGCCCAGGAGACTTTGTAATTTCTCCAGGGTCTCTGTTCATGTAGTGGAGCTTCTGCAAGGGGAAACAGCTGCTTGTTCTAGACACAGACGGTCTGACCCCAGCTACTGGAGGAGATGGTGGCAGATTTTTTCTTCTGTTTCACAGCCAGTTAGTGTGCATGTGACTAGTGCTCCCCGGTATCAGAAGCATTGTCTATGGCATTAGTTAAATGTGGAGGCTAGCCCAGACATATCCAGCACAGGTATATATATATATATGTGGGCCTGAAGATGCCAATTCTAGCATGGTGGCAGGGTGCTGTGAAAGAGAAGGTGAAACACCCAGGCTTGTTGGATGCTTTAGCCTGTATGCAACATCTTTTTTGGTTGCCTCAGCACCAGCAGATCTGAGCACACACCAGCCCATTTCTCCTATCAGTGTCCTGAGAGGAGCTCTGCTGCAGCCTGAGAAGCTCCCAGCCATGGTCAGCCATGTGGACTGCTACACTGGAGCAGTGCTGGTGTTCCTCAGTGCTTGGGTCAGCAAGGTGCACTGAGTTGTCCTTGTTGTTCTCACCAGGAAAATGGAAAATTGCCAGCAAGACACAATAGGTTTTCCTCTCCTAAGATTTTTCTGTCTCTGATGTCCTGGGAACACTACCAGGTTTGGTATCCCTGATATTTCTGATACCTCTAGTGATGCAATGGGACAAATCAGATACTCTGCACTCCCCGGGGAAGCATGCTGAAAGTCTGCATCATTTGTGAATATCAGTGTGGTGTTTACTTTTGTTTGGAAGAAGCTGCCTCTTTCCAATTTTAAACAGATTTAAAACTGCATATGGAGAAATTGCCTGGTCCCCATCTTATTCCTAGTCAAGTGAGTCAACATTTTATATTACCTTGGAGATAATCAGGTTAATTTAACTATCTAGACTTCCATGGAGTCGATAGAGAAGTGTAAAAATCACTTTCGCTGACGGTCATCTCCTAGTAAGAGACTGAAACAATTAAACTATTTTGCTAAGATAATCATAGAATCATAGAATATCCTGAGTTGGATCCTCTTCCCATAAGGATCATCAAGTCCAACTCCTGGCACCACACAGGTCTACCCAAAAGTTTAGACCATGTGACTAAGTGCACAGTCCAATCGCTTCTTAAATTCAGACAGGCTTGAATTCAGACAGGCTAAAATTCAGGCAGGCTTAAATTCAGACAGACTAAAGCCAACATATGTACACTACAATCCCTTAGGTGCAATAGAGAGTAATAATGCTTGGAGCACATGAATTTTCACATGAAATATTGTAGGACAGAACTGCTGGAAACCTCTTAAGGCAACAATGGCTGTAAATTCATATGTAACACATTAACCAATACATTACAAGTAAACTACTTGCTGTCACTATATGTGTGGAAATTTTATATATATATATATATTCATTCATCTCCTCACAATTTGAAAAATAACAGAAATGGAACTTGGGACTAGTCTTCTAGTTTTGCATTTCTCTTCAGTGATATTTTGCAGTTATTACAGGCAGCAGTACGATGTCTGGAATGAGGCTGTTTATCCTGCTGGCCAACACTCACCTCTTGCTTCCCTTGTCTTCCTACACTGCACCTGGGCCCCTCTGACAAGTTGTCCCTGGTGCATTTGTGGGCCAAACAGCTAAATCACTTCTTCTCTAACGTTTCCTTCTCCTCCTGTCTCCACTGAATTTCCATCATCATCACAATTTTAGCATCGGTCTTCACCAGGAATTACACTATATGTTGTTATTCCTCATTGATAATGCCTGCTTCATCCGAATGTGACAAGTGGGGTTGTATGGTCCACATTTTGATCATCTCTTATCTCTGACACTGTAATTTGCTTCTATGTAGCTTTCTTTCATTCAGCTACCTGTTTTTTTTTTTTTTTTTTTTTTTTCTTTTCTGAAGATGAGCTAAGGAAAAAGAGTATCATTCATCTTCCTACAAATATATGCATCCTTGTTTTCTTTTCCATTTTTTTATTTCTATTTTTACATTAGATAAAAACACCTCAGTTCTGAAGTTCTGAATCTCGTTATGTTCCAATCAGCAATTATTACTCATGAAAGAGAACTTGGATTTTTCTAGTTAATTCCTGAAAACATCCATTCAATTTTCAGCATTGGTGAAGAAGAAAAATCAAAAGTTAAAAACTAATGAGAAAGGACTATGGAAAAAAAGAGTAGGCCATTGCAAAAATCTGCAACAAGCTCACACATTGAAAACTTAGTGTGGTTTTGATTAATCAAACATTAAAAGGTAAAACTAGAAAAGGTACAAAAAATATAATATCATGAACACCACAGGGAAATGAATGGGGAATAATTATTGACTGCTTCGTACAATGCAAGAACGGAGGGACAAGCCATGAAATGATCAGGTGACAGGTTAAAAAAAAGGTTTTTTACATACTGCTCTTAAGCTGGAATTCATTGCCACAACATGTTGTAAAGGGTGTTGAGAAAGCCAAAAGTATGAGTCTGCTCAAAAGAACTTCAGAAAAATCATTGGAAATAAAGCCTACCAATCCATTAGACAGAGATGATATAGTTACAACATCCATCTCTGAAAGTTGCTAAGCAGATGAGAGCTCAAGGCTAAGGGCTAACTGGCAGCATCAGGGCACTGTCCCATTAGGCTTTTCTTCTAAGCATCTGTTTATAGACCTTGACAGGGAGAGGATGTGGGCAAGAGAGAATTTTGATCTGCCTTAACTTTATCAGTTTTATTTTATTTCCTTCGCTCTGGGTGGGACCCTTTGTCTTTTTGTCTCCTCCTCCAACAGGTCTCCTCCAACAGGTCACCTTTCCTGCTGTAAATGTCCTACGTCCTCCACCTCTTTCATAGGGATTCCTGGGTATTGAGTCATGCTGAAAAGGCATCTTGATTAGTCTTATACATTGACCGTGTGTGTCATAACCTGAACTGAAACATAAACTGATTTTAGAATGTGTCATCCTTTTTTAACATTTGCAGGTTGCTGAGAATGCCTTCAGGGACAAAGAAATGTCACTTCTTCCAGCTTCATTATATTGTGCTCACATCTCACAGATTTTCTTGTGGTGGCAGAAATCAATAGCAAAACTAAAATAAGAGACAGAAAAAAGAGATGGATGGGTGAACTGTGCATTCAGCATTAATCACTGGAATGAGTTTTGATTCTGAGTCAATGCAGAAAAAGTTAAGGCAGTGCTGGAGACATCTGAAACCCTCCCCAGCAGGGCCTTCATGAAAGGAAGGCTCCACACTCATGCCAGAGGAGGATGCTTCCCACGGAGGGCCCACAGACGTGCCCCATCTCCTGTCTTGTGACAAGACATTCGTATGGTGTCTGGGCATAGCGTCTGGCTCTCTCTTTCGAGCAATCTGACACACGCTTGTCACCCAGTGACAGCTGCAATCTCTTAATTAACGTGATAGGCATACATCCAGTCACTTGGAGCTGGCTGGCACTGCTGGAACAATCTCTTCAGCCAGCAGCCAGCCCTCTGCTGCATCTGAAGATCCTTCCTGAGGTAATATGGCAGAGCCTTTCTGAAGGAGAAAGCAGCACTGATAAGATGGGTCTTGTTGGTGGCTGTCGCAGTGCAGGCTGTGGCTGGGCAGAGTGCAGGCCTGCCCTGGTAAGCCTGCATCTGTGGGCTTCTTCTAATTCTGTACATGAGATGGATGAGCAGGAAAACAGCAGACACAAGCACAAACAAGTAAGGAGCTTCCTAAACATGATTAGCATACATCTTAAGGCCAGAAAAGGATAATAGGGATGAATATTATTGAAACAGACAGCTACAGCCCCAGATTATCAGTCCTAACCTGTTGGATTATATCACCTAATGCCTGCCACAAACACGTTTCCTTGTGAACAAGCAACTGTCTATCCATGGATATTGCAAGAGGTATGAATGTTTATTTGATGATGGAGTAGCCAGATCCGGTCCCCAGATCTGGTCCCCAGATCAAAGCTCTCAATCAAGGCAGTGGGACTTAGTACAGGACACGGGGAATACTTTGGTCGAGCTTGCCAGGTCAGGCCACTTCAAAAGTCAGCTTGCCGCTGGCAACCTCATCTCCATGCAAGGCGTCTCATGGCGACCAAGTTCTATGCTGCTCAGCATATCCTAAGCCACACTTGGCATCTCAAGCTCTCATCTCAGCTTGACTGGCTCCTAAAGTTGGATGTATGCAGCAAAGTCTGAAACCGTGCGCTCCACACACTTCCACCCTAATGTCTTATCTGTGGTGGTGGTTTGCTAAGGAGTGTTTGCACTGACAGGAATATGTTGAAGTAGTTTTGTGGCAATGCAATGTAGCTTTGGAAGTCCTCCTGCCTTTCTATACATCCTCCTCCCTTCATTGAGAGGAGACATGACGAAGTTTGAAGCTACCAATCTTTTATGCAGAACATGAGCCCCACAAAGTAAAAGTAGCTGTTCATCTTGGAGGGGATACATTTGAATGCAGAAGTCATCTGTAGGACCGAAGCAAGACATTAAGCTCCTTATGTTACTAGGAACGCGAGTTTTTCTGCCTGGAACACAATTCAACAGAGCAGCCAACCATTTCTTTAGCTTTGAAGATGCTGAAATGGACCCTGGGTTAAAAAGAATCACTTCCCAGCCTGTCTCTAAAAACGGTTGCTTCGGGCTAAAATCTGAGATTCCCTTCTGTTACGTGAAGATCCAAAGAGACTCACCCTCCCTTTTCAGTTGAGTTTGGTGCTGCCTAGTCTTCCGATTTCCAGTACTCAGTAGCGTACCTCAGACTGTCCTATGTTGAGAGGGATTGCACTCCCCTGAAATAACATGGGAATCCCCTTTTTCTGTCTCGGGGGGAATGGTGTAAGGCACTTCTAAAGCATTGCAGACTGTGGTTGTTGTCAATTGCCGTGTAAAGTAAGGCCACGCAAGTACCTTCTACTGTTCCATCTTCCCTTTCATTTGTAGTCTGGTTACTCCTAAATATTACATATTTGGAGAAATGTCCTAAGAAAACATTACTTGTTAATATTAACAGCTTTTTTTTTTTTTTTTCCAAGTCCGCCAGTAGCGGACAAGGGAGAAAGATATGCTTTTGTCTTTCATTCTTGTGAAGGTAGAGGCAGTGCCAACTTAAACGGTGACTGAGGCTCTGCAACGATGCAAGTCTATCTGAACTACTTCAAATTCAGCGATGCAACCTGAGTTTCCATTAATTAACTTCCACGGATTCTCCCAACTTAAAGCTTTTGGACAATGACAATTATCTGCAAACCTTCCTACGGGTTTGTTTTCTTCATTCACACTTGTTTGCTATCTCCATCTGACGCAAAGCAGACAGGGCTGGTTTGCTTCTCTCTTCTCTGGAAATGTGCGCTAGGAACCGGTGTTAGAATCAGAATCCTGATCTAAGAGCATGATGAAAAATGTTGCACTCCCAGTTGGAAACTGGAGAGGAAAACGGTCATGTATACATCAGAGTTGCACTCAAACAGCTGATTACACCTTTTCTCACGCCTTAACAGATGCTTACACCTTTTGAGGGAAAACTTTAAACCCGAGAAGCAACAGGTAGTTTCTACGTTTCCCTTGGGGATAGTGGACTTGCTTCTATACAAACAGTTCAAAATTTTAAAGCCATTTAGTCAGTCATACAACCAAGCAACCTTGCATGGCATTACTCGTCCCGTCACACCCCACCCCAACCCCCCCCCCCCCCACCAGACAGATCAAGCCCTGAATGCAAGACCGGGCAAGTAAATAATGCCAAGATGTAAAACTAACTTGTAAATGCATTACTTTGTGGCAGGTTTTTTGGCACTTTGTGGGGCTTAACTGTACTTCAGGGAGAAGAATGTCTTCTGGTGTGAACTGACATTATACCTCTATGCCAAAATGTCCTTTTTTCCTGGGTGGGGGGGGGGAAGCGGGGGGGGGGGGAGAATAATTTTTTGTGGACCCCTGAGGGAGTTGCAAAATAATAAAATTTAGGTGAAGGAAAAGTTCCTTCTCTTAATTTTTGTCGCTGTTGGTTTTCTTTTCCCTACGGTCTTCAAAGGAAGGTCTCATTTTCTGGCCTTTGGCAGAATGTGAGCGTGCTGGACCACTTCACGTTACATAGACCATAGTTGTCTGAAATGATAATATCATACCTATGGTGTGCTGCAGGCTCCAAAGCAGCCTATGCCTCAGGTGCTGTTTTATGCCTTTGCTTTTGTTACTACATCCTTGTAAGTCTTCAAAAGGGAAATGAAATTATCCCAGACAGAAGAAACACCAACCAGAAGAAACTTCAGTTGTTAGGGCCTGAATTTTCACAGAAACCAAAGGCAGGCATCTTACTGACTTGAAGCAAGGGGCTTTAATCTATCCTGCTTTGGTTACTAATGAAGGAGCGTGAAAGAGACACATGTCCTTGCCTCCGAAGAGGAGGTGAAGGAACAGCTAGTGCAAGGAACACAAAAATCAGTGGCGCCAGACTACTAGGTGGTTGTATCTGAGCTTGGAGACTGCAACACAGAATCACCTAGGTTGGAAGAGACCTCCAAGATCACCTAGTCCAACCTCTGACCTAACACTACCAAGTCGTCCACTAAGGCGTATCCCTAAGCTCTACATCTCAACGTCTTTTAAAGACCTCCAGGGATGGTGACTCGACCGCTTCCCTGGGCAGCCCGTTCCAATGCCTGCCACCCCTTTTGGTGAAGAAGTTCTTCCTCATGTCCAACCTAAACCTCCCCTGGCGCAACTTTAGCCCATTCCCCCTCGTCCGGGCACCTGGGAGAATAGACCAACCCCCACCTCGCTGCAGCCTCCTTTAAGGTACCTGTAGAGTGTGCTCAGGTCGCCCCTGAGCCTCCTCTTCTCCAGACTGAACAATCCCAGCTCCCTCAGCCGCTCCTCGTAAGACTTGTTCTCCAGATCCCTCACCGGTTTCGTTGCCCTTCTCTGGACTCGCTGGAGCCCCTCGATATCCTTCTTGTAGTGAGGGGCCCAAAACTGAGCGCAGTACTCGAGGTGCGGCCTCACCAGAGCCAAGTACAGGGGGACAATCACTTCCCTAGCCCTGCTGGTCATGCTGTTTCTTATACAAGCCAGGATGCTCTTGGCCTTCTTGGCCACCTGAGCACGCTGCTGGCTCATCTTCAGCCGACTATCCGCCAATACTCCCAGGTCCTTCTCTGCCAGGCAGCTTTCTAACCCCTCAGATGGCTTTTCCAACCACCTTCAAACTTCCAGATCTAGGGGAACACTTTGGCTGCAGCCTAAAAGCCACGTGTACATAAGCTGCCCCAAGCCAGCCCACCTTCTTCCCGTGACCTGCCAGAAAACAGCAATGTAGGCATGTAACCAAGTTAAAGCCAAAACTTTCAGCCCAGTCCTTGACCTGAATAGTGAGTGAGGATCTGGATCCTGGCAATTATACGTGATAGTTTATATGCAACCAAAGTAAATACACCCAGGGTGCCCTGAGCTGGAGGACCATGACGGTGGCAATGATAAGCTCCCAACCGACCCTCAACGTGTGCGGGATTTGCGGCTCCACCTGAATCCATACAAGTCCATGGGTGCGGATGGGATTCACCCCAGGGTGCTTAAGGAGCTGCCTGACGTCATCACGGGACCTCTCTCAATTAGTTTTCAACAATCTTGGGAATCTGGAGAGGTCCCAGTAGACTGGAAGCTGGCAAATGTTGTGCCAGTTTTCAAGAAGGGCAAGAAAGAAGACCCTAGCAATTACAGGCCTGTCAGTCTCACGTCAGTGCCCGGTAAAATTATGGAGAAGATGATCCTTGAAGTTATTGAAGCGCACGTGGGGGACAGTGCAGCCAGCATGGGTTCGTCAGGGGTAGGTCCTGCCTAACAAATCACCCATCTAGTCGATCAAGGGAAACCAGCTGATGTGATCTTTTGGGACTTCAGCAAAGCTTTTGACACGGTTTCCCATGGGATCCTACTGGACAAAATGTCCAGCATACAGCTAAACAAAAACATCACACGATGGGTGAGCAATTGGCTGACGGGCAGGGCTCAAAGGGTTGTAGTAAATGGGGCCACATACGCTGGCGGATGGTCACTAGTGGGGTCCCTCAAGGCTCCGTTTTAGGGCCAGTGCTCTTCAATGCTTTTATAAACTATTTGGATGTAGGACTAGAAGGTGTTCTGAGCAAATTTGCTGACGACACCAAACTTGGAGGAGTTGTAGACTCGGCGGAGGGTGGAAAGGCCTTGCAGAGAGATCTGAAGAGATTGGAGAGCTGGGCGATCACCAGCCGCATGAAGTTTAACAAAAGCAAGTGCCGGGTCCTGCACCTGGGACGGGGCAACCCTGGCTATACGCACAGACTGGGCGACGAGATGCTGGAGAGCAGCCCCGCAGAGAGGGATCTGGGGGTTGTGGTTGACAGCAAGTTGAATAGGAGCCAGCAGTGTGCCCTGGCAGGGCAGCCAGGAGGGCCAACCGTATCCTGGGGTGCATCAGGCACGGCATTGCTAGTCGGTCGAGGGAAGTGATTGTCCTGCTCTACTCTGCACTGGTGCGGCCTCTCCTCGAGTCCTGCGTGCAGTTCTGGGCACCACAGTCCAAAAAGGACCTGAAGCTGTTGGAGAGTGTCCAGAGGAGGGCAACAAAGATGGTGAAGGGCCTAGAGGGGAAGACATATGAGGAGCGGCTGAGGTCGCTGGGCCTGTTCAGCCTGGAGAAGAGGAGGCCGAGGGGAGACTTCATCACAGTCTACAAGTTCCTCGCAAGGGGGAGTGGAGAGGCAGGCGCTGACCTATTCTCCGTAATCACCAGTGATAGGGCCTGCGGGAACGGTGTTAAGCTGAGGCAGGGGAGGTTTTGGCTGGATATCAGGAAGAGGTTCTTCACCGAGAGGGTGGTCGCACACTGGAGCAGGCTCCCCAGGGAAGTAGTCACTGCACCAAGCCACTCTGAATTTAAGAAGCGATTGGACTGTGCCCTTAGTCCCATGGTCTACAATTTGGGGTAGACCTGTGCGGTGCCAGGAGTTGGACCTGATGATCCTTATGGGTCCCTTCCAACTCAGGATATTCTATGATTCTATGATTCTATAAGTGCTGTAGTCAGAGGTCATGGGGCTAGATTTTGAAAAGTCCTGCATGAAGAAGAGATCTCAGAAAAGCAAATTTAAATAACATTCATGTCAAGAAAAGGAATTCTGATTGCTCCATTCTTTATCTGTCATGACTAGAGAGATGAAAATCTAAGATGGCAATTTTGTCTTTAAGGTCATTTTACTTTTTCTTTTATTTATTTCTTTTATTATTACTGTTATTATTTTTTACCAGGCTCTCTACTAATTTTCCTCACGGAATGACTGACAGCAATATGACCCTTGTGCAGCTTTTGT
Source organism: Oxyura jamaicensis (assembly GCF_011077185.1). Classification (NCBI taxonomy): domain Eukaryota; kingdom Metazoa; phylum Chordata; class Aves; order Anseriformes; family Anatidae; genus Oxyura; species Oxyura jamaicensis. The sequence goes on along the minus strand of NC_048895.1, from coordinate 42,658,177 downwards.
AGTTAATTCATTAGGTCAACTCTAACCACTAAGCCCCTTGTCAGGTTATTTCTACCAGTGATAAGGAGCAATCAACCTTAAAACATTGAAGCCAGGTAGATGAGCCTATTCCACAAGGTCTCTTGGCTCCACCCTTGTTAAGTGCAATCTGCCAGGTGTGGCTCATTTGACCTTTGCTATATAGGAAGCATGAGGAGCTGGGGGGAAACTGCCTCCCCTGGGGAGTTTGAGGCTCGGGTTGTCTAGGGTGCTTTGCTCTTGTGGTGAAATGGGCTCAGTGTTCCCCAGGAGGCTGCTTTTTCTTCGTGTTTTCTACCATCTCTGTGCAATAGTTTTAGAGACTCTATGAGCTAGTTATGTTGGTGGTGCCTTCTCAGTACGGGAGAACCCTGGTGGTACTACTTTGCTGCAAAGCGGTTTGGAAGTGACTCAAGTTCAGAAGCCAGCATGTAAGTGTTCCTGGGCTCTACGGTTGTTTAATGTTGAGGAGTTTGAGTACTTCCTTCACCTCGTCTGTTTTCAGTCAAGTTACTTACATGGATGCTAAGCTCCCTTCCCAGCCCTAAAAAAAACCAACCAACAACCTCAGAAGCTCTGGGGCATACAGGTAAGCCTGACTTTGGATGTCCTTAAGTATTTGTTAAGATTGAGCAACAGGCTGTGTGGAAAAGGTGCCCTAACTTGAATTCAAATTTTGCCGTGAGGTAAGTAGAAAGAGATTTGGGTAGATATTGGTGGCACGATGGTCACTTCCACTAAGTGGAAATGGTGAGAATGTGCTATTGATAAAAGAAATCCTCTTTCCACAAAACGCAAGTCAAAAGCAGTACGAACAAAGTGTGTCCTCTTCCCTACAGGCCTGCGTCTGGGCTGTGGAGACGTGTTCTGAAGAGATCACCAACATAAAGAGCGTAGATCTTCCTCCGCACCTGAACAAACCACTGTCTGATCGGTCAGGGGAAAGCACCCTTCTGTGCAAGGAGGGTGACAGAGTGGGTACTTGGGCCGTGCCACCCTGTGCTTTAACCTACGTGACAGTGGAGAGGACATCAGAAAAAGGGACAGAAAAGCTAGCAGGTCGCTACAGGCACAGGAAAGCGTTTGGAAGGAATAAGCAAAAAAAAAAAAAATGGGCGAAGGTGTTCTCTGAAAAATTTGGTGTTCCAACACGGAGTCCATGGTGCGCCGTCCCCAGATCTGGTCCCCCTATATGGTCCCCTGATCAAAAATCTACCAGGACGCTACAGGCACTGGAATAGGAGTTGCACGGAATAATGAGAAGCTATGGGAAAAAGCGTTTCTCTGAGAAACGTAGTGCTCCAACTTCCATTTGCACAGTGCTCTTTCACAGTTCTGGGGACCAGATCACGTGCGTAATATTTTTGTAACTGGAAGCTATTTTCAACAACACATAGAGGGGCTTTTAATAAATTCATTTCAGTTGATCTCTATCTCCCTTTTGCTGTATCAAGCAATCTGGTTTTTATATTGACCATGTGCCTCAGAGGGATATTTATCTTTCCAATTCTCAGTGTGTATTTGGAGAAGAACTGGCATGTGGATATCCAATTTCTGATGGAGGATGATGAGCATTTTTTCCAGATGTCTTTTAAATATCTGATTTTTAAGAACATTGCACTCTGTTTAGAGACTGCAGCTTCTGGAATTATTAGTTTCCTTTGGTGCATCTTGGATTAGAAATTCATAGTGTGTCGAGCTAACAGTCATTCATGTGCCCTGAAAGGATCATTTGATCGGCCAAATCTTGAGAGCCAGGCAACTGTTTGTGCATTTCATCCACTGCTGCAGATGTTCAATTATCTTCAAGAGCGAAGCCCATGTATATGGTGATGGTTTGCATGGAGAAAGGAATTTTCTCTTACAGGGCAAAATGTCAAGCACGAATTATTTTTTAGATTAACGATTATTTTTTGTTAATGAAAATGGTCTCTCTCTTACTTTTGCCCTCTACCTTCTCTCATTTTCAGTGTTGCTCCCTTTTATGATCAGATTTTGACTTCTGAAGGACTTCTTTTCCAGGAGCTAACTGGGAGCTGGTCTCACTCATAGCTATATTGATTGAATGAAGTGGGTAAACACTCCAAATGGAATGGTGAGTAACAGCCATCTGTCATGTTCCATAACTAACATTCATCCTTTTTTGCAGGATGATGTGATTCCATTTCAGATCCTTAAGCAATCCAAATCACCCTGTACAGAGCATATTTAGCTTTTTCTTTTCTCTGTAGAGAAGTTGAGTCTCCTAAAAAATGCAACCAACACGGATGCTTTTGACCAAAATATAAATTAATCAGTTTGGTATCTGACAAAATGCAACAGTGTCAGTCTAAATATACTTCATTAACCTACCGTGCTTTGCAAGGAGAACCAATTTCAATAGGATTATAATTGTCTGATAAGTTCCTGCATAAAAGGGAGGGTGGAGGGAAGATAATCCCTTAAGAGAAAGTTTAGTGTAAACTGTTGACATATTGAAGCCTGTTTAGATAAACTAATCAATGCATCCTGGCAACTAACAGCTGGGATACTTTATTTCCTGGTGGTTTCAGAAAGTGCCTTAGGAAAAAGGGCTAAAAAACAGAAATTGTTTCAGCAGACAAAAGGAAATATCGATACGTGGACAGACAATTTGAAGAACTGTTTTGGGGTATTCTTGCCCTTCTACCCAGTTACAGGTTATGCTTTGTACTTCCAAGAAGTATTCATTATGTTTGGGCAATAAGCTTATTAACTAATCATTAAATAAAAAATATCAATGCTTAACATTTTTATTTAGTGATATTATCACTAGTTTTATATTAGAAAGGTACATTTACAAGCTGAAGACAAAATAAATGAGTGAATTCTGCAGCTGGACAAGCCTCCAACTTGAGTTGCCATGGGAAGAGTAGATCATGATGTAGCCTGTAGAGCAAATAAATAGTCAGCATATGGCTGTATCCATTCACTCAGCCAGGCAGACATCTGAGTCTGCAGCTGAAGCATCCTTCTGGGAACAGCTCAGGAAGGTGAACTTGGAAATCAAGGATGGTCATGGCAAAGTGAAAACTGTGCAAGACACTCAACTAGGAGCCAGCCTGGGTGGGATCCTGTTCTCTAGTTTTCTCCTTCGTGCATTGCTACAGCATGGATTTCTCAGGGGGGGTGGGTGGTTGGGGGGGCTTTTATCTTTTTACTGAGCTAATTGAACAAATAGGATAAGAGACAAAAATATTTGTGGTGAAAAGGATTGTAGGTGGTAGAAATGCAGGCAAATTTTGATGTATTACTTAGATAGTAATCTGTGATCATGTTATCACAGACCAGACTGTGAGCTGTAGGTCCTGTGAAGCAAAGTTTCTGTCACTAACATTGGGCTTCATGCCCTGCCAACTTATTGATTCTGTAGTGTGTTATAATAGAAATAACTAGCTAAATAAAGAGATTCTGGTACTTAATGACTCCAGCCTTTAACAAAGCTCATGTGGGGGTCTGCCTTACTGGATCTGCTCTTACCATGAAGTGTGTGCATGGGGTCAGCTCTTCAAAAAGTGCTTTTCAAACAGGTGTGGTTTTCAATGGAGGAAAAAAAAAATGGAGCACTCAGCATATGATTTTAAAAGACTGCACAGTTCTGTGCTTCTGGCCTACTAGACATAATTTCTGATCCACGTATGCACCAGAAAGCAAGAAGAATATGACAGGGCTTCTGCAGACAGTTGCAACATACTCTGTGGACCCTCCATAAATTATTGATGAAACCACTAAACTTCCATGCATGCCTGAGCAACACACTTTATCTTTCCCTTTGGAGCTTAGGTGAGGGTTGTTTATAAAATAGGTTTTGCTAAAAATGTATACAGAAAATATGGTTTTCCAAGGCTATTAAGCCCAGCAAATCAAAAGGATTTATCACTGAAACACTCAAATTTCTCTGCTAAGTTGTAAATTTCAACCCTCACCTTGTTTCATTGTTAGAATTGTCAAAAATCATCTTTCCCATTTATATTGTGGGTAAAATATATTTGTTCCCTTGCTCTTTCTTGAAAAGAGCAACCTGCTTTATTTCCTTGAGCTTTGAGTTAACATCATATTTAGGCAATATACAATTTCAATCCAAGAAGAAGAGGGTTCGGACACTACCAAAAAGTTGAAGACCTAAGTATGGAAAGGAAATATCTAGAAAACAATTGCTATTGCTGCCAAAATCTCATATGCTACAACTACCTAAGGAGTTCAAAATAAACTTTTGTAGGGAGGAGAAGAAGCTGTACTACACTTCCCTGTATGGAGGATCTGTATTTTGCAGGGCAGTACAGTGGAAATAACTTCTACAGAGCTGCTTTTCCCCATGCCAGTCACATAACATGAAGACTTTATAACAGAACATGGAGAGTGGTGTGACATTACTGTTTGTGGTTGCATAGATTTCTTTCCTGTGAGGTGAGGGTAAACCAGACATGTGGTGATGTGCTGAGAAACAGCCTGATGCATGCTTCCTTGCAAGGACAGGATAGCCCCTTACTGCCTTTTCTCTGGGGTCTGGGAGGAAACTGTGTGCCAGCTCTGTATTTACAGCTGTAATGTGTTGTCAGAGAACTGGCTGGGTAAAACCACTACTTTTGAACTCAAAGCTTTTTATCTTCTGTTTTTCCAAGTCATCACAGTTTTCAGTTCTGATGAAGCCTTTTTCTTGAGTTTTTCTGTTCGCCTGAGGTGATACAATGTTAGAAGAGGGAAACGGAGTCTGTTTCACCTGATACTTGATGAAGAAATCAACCTTGATGTAAAGTACTAATAGTACAGATTACTTTAAGGAGGGCATTGAGATGGAAGACAGTTTGAAATTCATATTCTGGGCTGTGCTTGCAGTAAAGAGGTTAAAAAATAATAAATTTGTGAACTGATTAAATATTATTCCAACTTGGTGAATTTATGCTGTGAAAGGACCCAGGTACACACTGGGGCTTAGGTCTACAAACGCTATGAAATCAATAGGAAGTAAGAAAGCTTAGATAGGAGATAGAAATGTCAATGTTTTGTTGGATCTGAGCCAAGCTTTAACAGCATGAAGTAGTGCAAACACAGCACAAGACCCTTCCTCCAAGAGCTTGATGTCTAACTATGAAGAGTAAGTTACTGAAAAGTCAGAAATAGGGGATTTTCTACTACTGGCTCACGGTATCGCTTTCCTTATTCTATTTTAAAATTCACCACCTTAGGCTTAACAGGCCTGTTCAGACTAGCTCACAATGCTTTTCTTGTAGCATGTATATTTTCAGCAAAAGATAACTGCCTCTTGATACACATGGAATAACAGTATAAGAAAAACCCTTATATATTTCTAGCTGTCTTCAACACTGTAAATGAAAGTGGTTTGAAGAAGAGAGTTAGAAACCTGTGATTTGCCATCTTTCAGTGGTTCAATTTCTCAGCAAGAGCTCTTTCAGGCATCCCATAGTCAATTGATGAGACCTACAGTATCACTACAGCAGTCAAATGTTAAACTGAAGTGGTCTTCCTCTGCAACCTAGCTAAGGAAATAAGGGCCCAATCCTTCTTCCAGTGTGGAACACACTGATCAGGGTAATGGGGTTATTCTACCTTCAGCTGCAGCAGAAGCAGTACAAAACTTGAAACTGTGCAAACTGAATACAGAGAACCATCTGACCGCTTGTGCTGACACTGCTCTGCTATGCATGATGTGACCCACCATGCCTCTTCTTCAACATATTTTATAATTTGTTTGAAAGATGATTTAAGGAATCAGACACTGACAGCTGGCCACTGGATCTGCAAGGGAAGTGTCAGGCACTTTGATGACCTGCTGCACAAGATGAGAGAGGCTCAGGCCTGTCGTGGTCCTACCCTTGAAAGCTGGTATGATCAGAAGGAGCACATAGAAGGCACCATTGCTATTGCAATAAAAATAGAAAGCTTCAAGGAAAAAAATCCCATCATTTTCTCTGCAGACAAATTAAAAGTGGATCCACAGGTTGCCATGGATACAAGTCAGTTTACTCTAGTAATGTTTTCTAGCAGCTAAACACAAGTGCAAGTGATTAAGGAGAAAACGCATCTATGTGTATAATGTCCCATTAGATTTATATAATTAGTTCTTTCAACCACCAAGCTGGTGACTGTTTTCTTGACTGTTCACAAAACCCTGCAACCTGATGAGACAATTATTAGAATCACCTTTCCTCTCTTTGCCTCTCTACAATTATTTGTCCTCAAACGACTATTAGCATTTGATATCCAGCAACTTTTTCACAACCTAGAACCCCTATGTTGGGTTATGGCAATCCAGCCAGCAGCTTATACAGCTGCTCTGAGAGGAATAGTGTTACAGCAAATAATGCAAGCTAAAATCCTATGCATAGAGCCCTTGTGTGAGCCTCTATGGTCCTCTCTCAGAAAAGCGATCTTACCCTTCTATGCGTGCATGGAAAACTCCAAGCAGTCTTTCTGCTTGTGAGAGAGGCAGAAGAGCTACTTGTCTCTGTACAGATGAGGTGGAAAGGGGAAAGTTTCACCAACAAAAGGTGCACAAATGTATGGCAGGAGACTCCATCTTTAAAAAGTTGTGTTGGATTGGTAACTGCAAGGGTCAGTCCTACTGCTCCCTATTGGTGTAGCCATCTGGTCCCAGAGCTATTGTTTTCAGCCTTCTCTTCAAAAAAGGAAAGCTGAAATTGTAGCATCTGGCATACCAGTAGGAGTGAAAGTCATGGCAGTGTGCCTCAACCAGCTGTAATGGGAACCTGAAGTGAAGTGTGCCAGAAGTGGGGGAAATTGTCTTTGCTGCAACCAGCAGTTGTGGAAATCTGTGTGGGTTTCTTCAGTCTCTGGACTGTTCTCATTAATGCTTCTATTGGGAGCCCATCCTGACAAGCATCCTTTTTCTGTCCTGGTCTTTAGAGCAGTCCTTCTTGCTGCTGTGTTTTACTGAAAAAATAAGAAAAACTATAGACATTTCAACGTCCATGGAAACACTCATAAAACCTGCATGCAGAGATGAATTCACTTGGATGGAGAGTTCCATCCACGTCTCTAGTACAAAAACAAACAAACAAAAAAAACTGTCAAGACCTTTAAAGTTTGTTATTGTTGTTGTTGTTTTTCTCCTTAAAAACCATTGTGTGACAAGGTCATCAGAGTGCACCACTTTTTTGTTTGTTTGTTTCATGGGTACTGCATACAAAACAAACAACATTTGGGAAAAGTAATCTGTTGTTTTCTACTTGCCAGTCCATATGGACTCATGAGGCTCAAACTGGTCACTTGTCAACACCAGCAAGAACAATTCTGCCAGTCCAGTTATGCCTCCAGTGGCAGCTTTGCAACCTCATTGTCTTCAAATGATAATTTGTTACAGGTATTCTGAAGACAACAAGGTAGCATAGATATGATTAAAAGGGCAGTTTGGCCTACAGAGCTATGATTTCTGTTGACCAGTGAGATGAAAAGAACCCACACTACAGGCTAAGTTGGCAGATCTTGCAGTAAAAAAAAAAAAAAAAAAAAAAAAAAAAAAAAAAAAATTACACTGGGCTTTTCTATTCGCTTAAGGGTGCTCAAGAGATGGATTCTTTTCTCTGGACTTGGCTGTATGCGCTATACAGAACTCTAAAGTTTTAATGAAGTCATGGCAATTTAAAAACATCTGAATAGAACATAAGATTGAACTTTTAAATACTTATACATTCCAGCTTTTATCATATTCTAGGTTGTGCTAGAATCCTTGAGAATCGTTGGAAGGACGTAATCTTCAATTTTTAAAAGACAGAAAGATTCAATGTTATAAAATTTGCAAAACCTATAATGATAACAGATTTTCAGATTAACTTACACCAAAGAATTGCATCAAAAAATGCAAATTATATGTGTGTGTCCTCCGCCCTGGTTGAATGCAACCATTCCACAGAATCCAATGGATGTTTATTTTGAGAGCAGTGCTGCGAAAGGGTGGGCTGTCGGCTAGAGGGAAGGCAGGGACTGTCTTCTTAATGAGCATTTGTACAGTAACCAGCACAGTGGGAAGCCAATAGTAATGATAATAAACCTTGATTGGAGATTTCAAACATTACCGTAACATCAGACGCACCGTTCTGACTTGTGCATAACCAGACACTTCGGCTGCTTTAGCAAACCCTTAGTTTGCCCTAGGGAACCGTTTTTAACTGACCCAGCCTGGGCACGCTTATTTTTCCTTCCCTTGTTGATGCCTCGCCACCATCGTTGGGTCAGCCACGGGTGCTGGGGGCCTCCTTCAGCACCGCGGGCGGGCGGACAGCTCCGGGACGGGGCGGGACGGGACGGGGATAGGGGTGGGGATGAAGGGATGGGGATATGGGCTGATGATGGATGGGGATGGGGATGGGGATGGGGATGGGGATGGGGATGGGGATG
>NC_048895.1:42370180-42649755 GCF_011077185.1 Oxyura jamaicensis | reverse complement strand
GGATGGGGATGGGGATGGGGATGGGGATGGGGATGGGGATGGGGATGGGGATGGGGATCCCCCCCTTCTGGCGGCGTGGCGCAGCGGCGGCAGCCCCGAAGCGGGTGCTGTGGTTTTAAATGGGCGGAGCGCCGGCGCGCGGCGGGGCGGCCCGTGGGCGGCCGGCGCTGGCCCATATAACCCCACCTCCCGTGCGAGGAGTGCCGCGGTAATTGGCTGGATGTGGTACTTGGAGATGTTGAGCTGGCTCCTTCCCCCTATGTCCCTGCACACGCACAGGGGCGGGTGGTGCGGGCGGGAGCGGGAGGCAGGGCTCGGCGGTGGTAGTGGCGGGGCTCCCCCCACTCGCTGCCTGCCCGCCGCCGTGCCCGAACCCCTGCAGCTGCTGGGCTGCTGCCTGCGGCCACAGGACCCGGCCGAGCCGGGCCGAGGGGAGCGCGGGCGGCTGCTGGCGGCGGCCGAGATGATGGCGGAGGGCGGCGGCGGGCCGGCGCGCAGGAAGGCGCTGTCGCTGCTGGAGGCCGCCCGCTCCCGCTACGAGAGCCTGCAGATCTCCGACGACGTCTTCGGGGAGTCGGGCCAGGACAGCAGCGGCAACCCCTTCTACAGCACCTCGGCTGACTCCCGCTCCGCCGCCTCCTCCCAGGACGATGAGGACGACGAGGAGGAGGAGGAGGAAGGCGAGGGGCGCCCGGAGGGGCCGGCCCCGCGGGGCAGGGCGGCCCGGCGCCGCGCACCCAGGCCGGCGGAGCGGCGGCGGCAGCGGCAGGCCGGCGGCGGCGGCGGGGAGGCGATGCCGGGCGGCCCCGGCCCCATGGAGGAGGAGGAGGAGGAGGAGGAAGGCGCCGAGAAGGGGGGCTGGACGCGGTCGCTGCGAGACGTGCCGCCCCCCCGCTTCAAGGACGGCAGCGGTAGGCGGCGGGGGCTCGGGGCCTGGGGCTGGGCGGCAGCGAGAAGGAGCCGGGGGTGGTTGGGGACCCTCGGAGGGTCCCCCGGGGGTGGCAGGGGCTGGGTCCCCTCGCCTGGGGCCGCCCCGGAGCAGCCCCGCTAGTGGGGCCGCTGAGGGCCGCGGGCGTGCTTAGTCACAAACGGCGCTAAGCCCGGTGTCTGCCCGGGCTCTGCTCGCCGGGTTCCTGCCTCCACCCCTCGCCTGAACCTCTCCTGACAAAGCAAATGGCGAACAGACCCCACCGGGATGCTGAGAGCTCCAGGGCGGCTTGTGCAGCGAGTTGCACCAGTGGTGTTTTCAGGGAGCCATTGTAAGGTGACTGTCCGCAGGGCTGAACTAGCAGAACACAGTGTGGCTGGTGTAGCAGAAAGGCTTTGCCAAAACAGGTCGCTAATTGTGGGGAGCTGAGGTGTCAAAAATGTTTGATGATCAGAACTGGGTGTGAGAACGGCTGCCATCCTCTACTGAGCTCAGGACTGCTGCCATCCTCTACTGAGGTGGTCGATGGCTTACCTGTCTTCAGGTTGCCATGTTCACTGTTTTCCTAGAGTTTAATTCCTTCGTTAGAAGGTAAATGCAGGTGAGTGCCGCTACCCTTGGTGTAGTGTGCAGAAATCTGTGCAATGGGACTGGTAGAAACCCATTGGAGGAAGCAGCTTGGGATGGGGAGAGTAAGGTGGAGCTAGCACTGAAACCCAGAGAGTTCTGTAATGCTACTGACAGATGGGCAAATGAAAGTTGCCATTTTCCTCTGACTCCAGAAGCGTATAGACACCATAAAATACATAAATACTGAGCTGATGTGCCTCTTTAAATAATTCTGTTTTGACTCTCATTCGTAAGCATATGTAGGATAACATTCTAGACCATAGGCTTCATGGTGTGGTGCTATTTCAACATCAATTATCGCTTAATTTCTCTGCCTGTGCTGGCTTATTTCTTCATGTCATTACTTTGTAGTAATATACATTATAACATAGAACTGGGATTGGTGCTTTACTATTGGTTTGGGAAAGAAAGTTAAGTTGACCTATTAACTCTGTAGTTTGGATTTCCTTTGAAATGAAGGAGTCTTACCTATGGTTGTCAGAAATAGATGCAGAAGTCCCTTGAGAAAGGCATAGGAGTATTGCTGTGAATATTTCCTCCCAGTAATAGACAGAGTAGACGTTGCTTCTGCCCTTTCATTCTGTTGATCATAATGATGATGATAGATGTTACATGCTGTTCATAGCATGGTGATTTGGTTTGGCAGGAGTTCAGATAGTGTAGTGCTTTGATGTGTGTGAAGCGTGTACCGTCTGTGATTTTTTTTTTTGACTGCTCAAATTCCAGACTACAGAAACTACTGCATTGTACAACTAAACTCTTGTAGTCCTAGTCTGTAGATCTAGTGTTTTTAGGCCGTGCATATATCACATCCTTAGCATGGGTCTACTTGTACTGGCACCATTGTCACTTCATCGGACACTGGTCTGACCTAAGGGACTTCTTCCATACCCACTGAAGAAGAGGCCCTAGTCAGGGTGAAGACAGCTGTCTCTTGCAGTGACAACACATCTTCCAGTCCCTGCTGGTCAAATGTAGCGAAACATACAAGCAAAAAATGCAGGAGTAGGCATACAGCACTAACAAAACCTTTCTCTACATTAAAATTTGTTGGATGAAGGAATCCTAAATTTCCAGGTTCTGAGTTTGAAAGGAAGAGTTTTTCATAAGACTGAGATAGAACTGAAATCAGCACAAAAACTTTGGAGTGTGACCTTCTGGTTGAAATATCAACAGAAGTATCCTAGTGGCAAGCACCTGACATCTGATGCTGGAAGTGTCTTTGTAGACCTAGATCTTTTGAGACTTCAGCTACGTCAGAGCTGGAAATAAATTTTTGAGTCAGACTAGGTTCAAACCAGTGTCAAGCTGTTTGGTTTGGGAGACAGCCCCTTTAAGAAAGGGAGGGTGTGGAAGAAAAAAAGGTTTAAGATAATTAATAAGAATGAGCTAAAGCTATCAAGAAAATGAAGAAGAGCCACTTACAATACTCTTGTGGTCTTTTTCTCTAGAAGTAGAGAATCCTATTGCTTCTATTTTTTCTGTTTTAAGAAACAAATTACTTAGTGTCTTTCCCAGCCCTGATGTCTTACATTATTTTATTCATACCTAGAAATAGTCCCTAGCATTATCAGGCTAACTGATGTTTCATCTCAGAAACACAGTATGGGCCCAGATGCAGGGGCTGCAGGCAGTGTTAAATGGTACAGGACAGCCTCAATCTGTAGTCAGCCGCTGTGTGTTCATGATGAAGCCTCCCTTGCCCATGGGGCAGGTGCTGCCAGGCACGGAAGGGTCTGGATCGACTCTGGGTGTTGGGAGAGAAGTGACTGGATGGTATCACTGCACAACGCTTAATTGTATGCTGTTTGTGTCCCTGAGTTTTTTCTGCCTCTTTTTTTCAGGCACCTTCAGTTACTGTTGTTTCTGTTCCATTTAATAAAAATAAGGGGTGGTTAGAGTCCTTGGGAAAGGAATAACAAAAACACGAATAGCTTTATCTGACTTCCTTTGTGGAAGTCCAAAATAGCTGTTAACTCTAACAATGAGGTTAGAACAAATGGTTTGCTGGCTGTTAGTGTTAATTCCAGTTAAGCTGTTCTGCAATATCATTCTCTTTAGTTGCTAAGGGGGAAAAAAAAAAAAAAAAGTAAAGACATATTGTGATGCCCTGACTTTCAAACTGATAACTAGTAGCACTATGCAGTTCTGATTAAAATAGGTTGAGGAAACAAGGGAGCTTGAGTGCCTGTCACAAATATCAAAGCAGTAAAGTGAGTTCTGAAGTACTGGGATTTGTAGTGGATAGGAGATCTGAGAGGCAGGTGTTTAAATGCTTTCTTTCCCTTGAGAAAGTGCCTGGCTCCAGCAGGTCTGCGGGTGGGTCAATATGTGTGTTTGAAAGGGTGATGACATCCATGATCAAATGTTGGATCCAGGCCTATTTCAGCATCTCCCTTCTCATGCTCATGAAGGGGGAACTTCCCATTCTCTCCAAACCTCACTGCGAAGGGAAGGTAGAAGTGATTTGTTGGGAATCAGACCTACAAAGAGAGAATCTTCTGGGAGAGGACACCTGACCTCTGGGCAGGCAATACTTAAAGTCTGCAAGGAGGCATAGCTTGGGGCTTCTCTGGCTTCCCTTGCTCTGAGGGCAGGACAGAGCTAAAGGTGGAAGTGCAGAAAGAATAAGAGAACAAATTGCTGCTAGGATGGGGAATGTGGAACTGAAAAGGAGAGAAATCAATTCTTCTTACTTTAAAGACAGGCTAGCAAGTGCTAGAAACTCAATACGAAGTCTTGATTTCTGGTTGCTCCTGCCTCAAACTTCTTTTCATTGTTGTGCTATTTCCTTAAACAGTTGGGTGGCTCTGGGTAGTGCTTTCCTCTGTTAGCTCAGTAATCTGCTCAGGAAATGTGTAAAACACAGGAACTATTGGCTTTGGTCTTTCTTTGGGGAGGATCTTTGCCAGGATATTTGCACCGTCTTTGCTGCAGCTTGGCGTTCCTGAACTGGAGTAGCTACTATTCTCTTCCTTGCAACCAGTGCTTTTTATATCGATATAGTTCAGTGACCAGAAAATTGGACTCCAGATGTCCAGATGGACTCCTAAAAGCCCTCCTGCTTTTAGGGATCATGTTTTTAGGGTGGAAGCAATAGCCACCCTAAGGGAAGCCTGAGCAAAGAATATTGAGGTTCCCAAAGTTACACACAATTAGTGCCACTGTTTTCTTTATTTCTGTGTTCTCACAGGTCTGTTCTTAGGCCTAGGCCAAAGAACAAAACGTTAAGAATGTTCCTTGCTGAAAGTGTGATAGCTTCTGCTCAACAGGTTGCATTTGGAGCTAACTAGCTTTTTATGGACTTCAGAGTATTTCTGTCAAACACAAAATGTGCTGCAAGTTACCGTATTTGGAGAGCACACTTCAGTAGAACAGCATGCGCTCAAGGAAATGTTGCATAGAGCATGTCTAGCAATCAGGCTCTCCTTGAAGAGGTTTAAAATATTTTTTAAAGTAATTTTTAATATACTTTTTATGAGAATACTCTTTTGCCAAAAAGACCAGGTTATGGGAAACCATCATTTATTCCATCATGACTGGTATATGAAAGATCATCTTCTGCACAAGCAAGGGTGCATTACCTGGGAGATGAAATGAGCCTGCATGCGGGATGGTAGCATGTTTCAGCTGCTGTCAGGGAAGGAAGGCACAGCTTTAAATTGAAGCAGGGAAACAGCTACATCTTCTGGGAGCCAACCAGATATAGCTTCCTCTGCAACGGCTTCTGCATAAAACAGTCTCTAGTATTTGGTTTGTGAGCAGTGTGTTTTTTTTTCTAGCAGTCTAGCCGAGTGATCTGTTTCACAGACGTCTCTTCAAATTTAAATACGTATATTTCAGCAGCTCTGCCTAATTAACAGGATATTACATTGCATTAGGCCAGCTTGCTGCTTCAAATATCCTGCACAGTAGTCAAAATACTTCCAGAGCATATCTTGGAGAGGCAGTTTTTTGGTTTTTTTTTGTTTGATTGGTTTTTGTTTGTTTGTTTTGTTTTGTTGTTGTTTTTATTAGTCCGTGATTTGAAAACTGGAACTTAAATGTTTAAGCTTGCATTAAAAGTTTGTGTGATTTTTAGGTTAAATAGTAGTAACAGGTACATGGGGCAATTGTACAAGCCAGTTTGGTAAGTGAAGAGCACAGAGAATCACAGAGCAATTGAGGTTCGAAGGGAGCTCTGGAGAACATCTCGTCTAACATCTCCTGCACAGAGCATGGTCAGCTAGAGCAGGTTGTTCAGGGCTGTATGCAATTGGGTTCTGAATATTCCCAAAGACAGGAGCCTCCAACCTCTCTAGGCAACTTGTTTCAGTGTATGACCACCCTCCCAGTAAAGGTTTTTTTTCTTATGTTCATTCACAAGTGTTTCTTTGTATGTCATTTATAAGACTTCAGACATCATTGGATTTTTTTTCATTTTTGTGATAGAGGAGAGAGAACTTGTGTGGAGAGGTGGGTGGGAAGGCAGCATTCCAGCAGATGGGAAGAGTTCTTGGGTAAGGCTGTAAAACAGGTCCATGTACATGTCGCTGTCTATCAGCAGCAGTGATCTTGGTTCAAGCCCTGAACTGAATCTGAAGGCTTTAGTCTTATTAGACTGAGGTTAATACTTAAGTCCAGGCATATAAGAAAACCTATGAGAGCTACTTAGTTGCTTATGGAAGATTCTGTTTCAGAAATATCTAGGCCAAATTCTCTGTAAGTAGATAAAGTGTCTCTGCTGTGACTTGTTCTTGCTTACTTCTATCACCAGAATTAGCTTAGCGATGGAAAATACTAGGAAAATGGCATATCTGTATAAGCTGTTCTTGCATTCTAAGTAGAAATTATTTATACCTTCCTATATGTTTTGTGACGCTGTTATGTGTTGTGATGAATACATCACAAAGATGTACACTACCACTTTGCATATCATTTATAGGATGACTTAAAGGTCTGATGTTTTGCTAAATATGTGAATTATGCAAAGGCTTAATATCTCATACTTCTTAGGAAACAAATATGCTTTTCATTTGGTTTTAGAGCACACTTTCCTGCTTCCATCATCACTGAAGTGATATAAGTGCATGACAGCCTCGTTAATTCTAAAATTTAGAGCAACTTAGCTGCGTTGCCTTCCTTTTGCCCATAGCTCTGCTATTGAACATGTATTTTGTGAATAACAAACTGCTGATAAACTTCACAGGAAAAAAATATTCTCTGCTTTTATACAGAGAACTAATTTTGATAAGTACTATAGACCTAGACTACTGAGAAAAATCATATTTACTCCGTGATCTGGTAGTATATCAAATGAGTCTTTTCCCTTTGCAGCTGTTTATGGGGTCATTTCAAAGAAGTAGGTAAGTTCCTACAGATAACTTGTGTCCATTTGTCAACACCCCAGTAACAGTAAAGCAAACATTTTCCTTGTCTGCATACCTCCAAGTCAACCTGGAAAAGAGATTAGCCTCTCTCTCCTAAGTCTGAGAATGCTAATAGCTGAGTTGACTTGCTAATTCTGTATAGACTGCTGGGTCACAAGAAGCTGTCCTGGCTGCTATTAGAAGAAGCTGGAAACTTATCTTAGGTGTGCTTGTTCATGTTGGTGTTTTAATTAGTTTTCGTCCCATGCTTGTCTTCCAAAATTTTGGAGCAGATGGATTGAGTGGTTCGGAAATACAAGGTGGTTCCCAAAGGGAAGGTAATCATGGATACAGCTATACATCTTATCTAGACATCAGAATAATATAACCCTAAAATACTTCACCTTTCCTAATACTGCCAAAAATTCTGCATGGTATTGGAAAATAGAACAGATGGACTCTCAAGTAATATATGACTAAGACAAATGTGTAAGAATACTAGTATTTGACATCTTGCTTTCCTGTGGCAAGGCATCCTTTCCAGAGTTGATCCAAGCTTCCACTTCACGTTTCTTAAAGACCAGGATGTTAATCAGTCATTGGCTCTGCCTGAAAATGAATGGACACATAACTGAGTGGGTCTTCTAAAAATGAAGCCAGAGCTCTGAGGATGAGGGACTGCAGGGAAGGCTCCTTAGTTTATGTTGGCCCTGTATACATAATTCCAAATTATCTACCATGATTTTCTGTGAAGGTGACTGGTATTAACGACACCTGATAGAAAATATGCTTTCAGTTTTGTTCTCTTGGACAGTAAAGGATTCACGTGACTTGTATGGGCAAACTATATTTGTCGTTAAGAAGGATAAAGAACAAACACAAGCAGCTTCTGTTCAGCCAGCAACACAAAGCTGTAGCTGTGCGATTGAGAACTGGGCAAAATGAAGTGTGGTTGATTTGCTGCACTGTGAAGATGCAGAAATCATGTCAGAGAAGGCCAGATAGGAGACCCTGAAGCAAAGAGTATTGTATGTCTGTACAGGTGGGGGAAAGTAGTTGTCTTGGAAGGGAAGTTTACTGGACTGAGATAAAAGATACAGTGGGTGCAAACATTATTTCTAGTGGGAAGGAAGAAAACACAGAAGACTAAAAGCAGATGCTGCTATAACCATGACTCATTTGTGATTACATATGGCAGAGAGGTGGGTGTGCATGAAATAGATTAAATTGCAGTAAGAAATAAGAGTATCTTGCTTTAAGTTACTTATGAAATTCACTGCTGTGGAAAGTCTGAGTATCCACTGATATAGTTATCTCTGTTTTTTGAAAGGTATGTGCTGGCTAACTTCCTGCTGGGTAGCACGTGCAGGTGTGCAGTCTAGGGTATGTAACTGTGGGCGTGTAGCTCTTTCCACTGCTGTGTTGATGTTGTCTGCTTGCAGGATGCACGCTGCTCAAACAGAGCTTGGACAATGGTAACTTTGTCAGTACATGCCCTGAAAAACTCCTCTGAAGCTCATGCATGTTTTTATGCGTATGGCTTATGGCATTTGGTGTGGGGATCAAGGGCTAATTATTCTGCCCTGGTACTGGCAGAACAGTTTAACTGGAGTGGTATTGCAAGGCAAGAGGTAGTCAGCCTTCCTGAGAAGGCAGGATGGTAGATCTTACAACTTCCCTTGCTGCAGCGGTGTGGCTGCCTTCAGTTTGGGTCAAGAGGTTCCTGTGCTGGTCTTGACAAGTGTGAGATGCTCTTACATATGTCTTGCTGGGTATTTTGCGTGATGGATATTAGTATATCTACATATAAATGTGGTTATAAATTCCTATTTAGTCTTTCAAAGCATTGTATAACTTAATGGATCACTGAATGAGAAGACCTCCTTAAGCCAAAGACTTTTCCACATTTCTTGGGCATCATAGCTGTGAAACAAGGTATCAGCTCATGGTGGTTTTGGTGCCTGGAGAGCTTGTGCATGGTTAGGAGCTGACTATCTGAGCCTTGAGGAGACCAAGTGTCATTGTGGTCCACATCAGACTTGCCTGCTCACTTCCTACACTGAATAAAGGGTAAATTATTGAGGCAGGAACCATCTCAGCTCTGAGTTGTACACTGCTTTTCACTGCACTGTTTATTACAACAAACACCTTCTTGCAAAGACTGAAATTATGGGGGGCGGGGGGTGAAAAGAGCAGATGCAGAAATGCTGAGCAGACAGATACCTGACTGGGACTAGATTTTAATGTCACTAAAACTGTCATTACTGCAATTGTCTGTTTCTCTCTCCATTTGATTTTGATAAGGTCTGGCTCAGTATCTCCAAAAACATGCTGCATGAAGATCTGGCAAAAGCTTAAATGGAAGAATTATTTTTCTCTTCTTACTGAGAATTTGAAACTGACTTCCTTAATTGAGGCAGACTTACTGAATTTTTATATTAAACTTTTAGATAAGACAAAGTTGGGAGGGATTCCATGTATACTAGAGGACAGGCCCAGAATTCACATGGTTTTTGACAGCTTGAAATAATCCAGGGAAGTAAGGGTACAGTGCGAGGAACATGTAGTGTGAGGGCAACAGCGATAAACACTGGAAACAGAAAATGGAGGGGAAGAAATAGTAGTGTTTAGGTAAAAAAGGAACAGAAGACTGAAGCTGAGCACAAGATGAATGTGACTCAGCATCATGTTGTTGTGAAAAGGCAAACATCCTCCTCAGCTATTTAAACAGAAGAGTGTACAAGACTTGTGATGAGACTGGCTTGCTCTTTAGGAGAGGTAGTCTGGGTCACCACCCCAGGTGAGAAGCAAATAGTCAAATATGAAGAGAAAAGACTGAGAAGGAGAAAATCTACCAACTGGACCACATTTCAGAATTCCGTTTTTAAGCTAAGTGGCCATGAGTATAAGTAAAGACTATTGTAGGAAAGCATATTATCTGCCTTATCTGCTATGGAAATTGAATACAAGGAATAACAGGCTTAAGTTGAATTGATGGAGAACTAAATCAGTTGTGATAGAAACTCTCAAACAGTATAAAGTTGCAGCAGACTTGTTTTTGTTTTGTCTTCCATTGGAAACTTAAGAACAGGCTACACTAATGTATTGTAATAGACTGGCACCTAGTATGTATGCTGATCTCTAGTAGAGACCTGGATTACGTGGCTTCCTCAGGTCGCTTCCAGCAAGACTTGCAAGGGGGAAGCAAGGTGAAGCCGTGTAGCTTGCAGGAAGGAGCTGTGCGCTCACAGGCCATCTGATGTGTTAAGGTGGCATTCCCTCTTTCCTCTTGCCCCTAGTGTAGTGGACCAGGCACGCTTGGCTGTTACTCAGAGTACAGTTGTCACTCGCATGTACTATGGTTATGCATTGTGTGTCCATGATATTGTATCACTATTCAAGTGACTAATTCTGGGTCTCTTTCTGTGTGTTTAAAAGTTAATGTTGTTATGCCAGGGATGCTGTATATAATACTACCCAAACACTTGAAAGGCTAGCAATATTGTACTTAGAAGTCCTTTAGTTGCTGCATCATCCAGTAGTGCCTTGGTATGTACTTGCTTTTATCCTCAAATCCCTTGAGGAATGGAGAGCCAGCCTCCTTGCAATTGGATACCAGCACAAACCATTGTAATGTGGGATGGAGGTGTGGAAGTAGACAGGCACAGGTCTGGAACAAGCCCAACCAAGTTGCCTGCAGTAACTGATGACCATGGAACAGATGTCTTGGCAGGCTGGGACAGTGAAATGTCTGCTCCATGTTTCTCCATTCTACAGACTGGGTATCAGAAGGTTGTTTCTTGGCTTTTTGTGAACTTTGCAAAACCGTTTCATCTTGCAAGGAATACCGTTGGCACTTGGGTTTTCTCTCATCCTGATATTTATCTCAAGTATGATTTATAGGGTGACTTGTCTATGATGCAGCTGCATAATTAATCCTGCACTGCATTTGTTTCTGTTTGTGTTTATTCTTTCCTATAAAATCTATTCAGTCTTCAAAGAAATATTGAGATCAGAGTAACAAGCTTAAAGTCACCAGGTCTCTCCTTTTTCTTGGAAAGTACTTGCTTTTTCAACTTAGGCTGTTACCCTGAATTTGGATTCACTTAGATTCTTGTTATGGGGCTCTGAGTATTTGAGGAATAGAAACAAAAATGTGTAGTAAACTGTAACATCTGAATTATTTATGTCTCTGTCCCTGCCACAGGTATTGCAGCTCCTAGTATCTTGTCCTCAGAGATGGAAACTTATTCTCTTATAAGCCTCATTAGTTGGCTTGAAAACTGAGGCAAAATCTTTGCCTCAGCAACTGAATCACTCCTAGGTTATCGTGAATCTGTGTCCTGAAAATTGTACTGACCTTGCTTCCTCCTCCATCCCCTTCGTCTCCATTTTCTTTTGCAGAAGAACCTTCTGGCTTGTTCTGTGCAAGGCACAGCTGTTTCTGATTAGGCGGTGTAGGAGTATAGCCAGAAGTACCTAATTCTACAATTCCACTAGACTGGGGTAAATACAAGCCACTTAGAGCTCTGTAAGTGCAAATTTGAAAATGACTTGCTTTCTGGGACAGATGGTGGGTCTAAAATATTCAGCTGTGGATATTTTTGAATTGGTACTGTAAAACTGGGCACCAAATACAAAATTGTTCAAGGAACATGAAATGGACTTGATACTGGTAATGCTGTTTTTGAGATGGTATCAATTTTTATCTTTTTCTGTTCTTTTGAGTGTTGGCTGTTACTCCCTGAATCAATGCAAAGAAACTAAATGAGCATTAGTTTCTTTCTAAAAGCAGCTATTTGTATTATATGCCGAAGTAGAACCATTTGATAGCATTTTATGGGCAGATATAGAAGTCGAGTGAGTCAAATGTTAAAATACAAATGATGCCTTTTCTTTTGGCCTTTTGCTGAAAGGCTGACTTAAAAGGGAGAGAAGGGGTCTGCGTGTTGACCTGGAGTGGCTTGATGTTAAGCAGTGTGCTACCAATTGTTCTAATGTCAGCTTTCTTCCTAAGATAAATGAGAAATGGTATTCTTTCTTTTCAAGCTGAAATGGGCAGCTAAAGGGAGAATGCTTTAGCACAATACTTTAATCAGAAAAGGAGAAAGAAACAAGTATAACAAAAGCTGTTCAAAACTTTACTTTGAAGCTTTCCATTTCCAGTGAATCCTTTTAATCTGTACTATAACCTTTCCCTAACCTGCTCTTCTCTGCTACAGCATTTAGTTTCTCAAATTGTTTTGCTTCTTAGAATCCTTTGCCATCATAAAAAATGACCATTTCTCCTACATCTTAATATAGATCCTACTAATACTTCACATTTTAACATCATATTTGTAGCCATTACAAACTTCCTTTTTTATTCTTCTGAGCTCTGCTGGACACCAGGTCTCCACTGTTGGTGTTAAAATTGCAGGTAGTCTGGGGCAGGAGTTCATTGTTGAGATTTTGCTTCTTGGTAAGTCAGACTTTTTGTGTTTTTGCTGTCTCATGTGCCCAGCTCCATTCCTGTAGGAGATGGTAAATGTCTTCCAGATACTGAGTTCTTATCTACCTTGTCCAAAATTGGTGATGGGGGTGAGAGCCCTTTGAAGTGCTCCTGCTGAGAGATGGCGTTCTCAAATTCAATCCTCATTAGACAGAAAACTTGTAGTGGGAAGAGCCTGTAGGGTCTAACAGCATTCCCTGTGAAGAAAAAGACAGCTCATGTTGAGAGACATCATGTGAAACCAGGCTATGCCTGTTCTTGTGTTCAGCATCACGTAGAGAAGACAGTTAGTACTTCTAACATACCAAAGTGATGCCCAGATGCCCCTCCACCACGCTGCTCACCCACACCCGTTCCAGCTGATGTTCCAGATCTGAGTGTGTGGGAGATGTCCTATGTGAACAACTGTCACACCCACCACAACATCAAGCTTGGAGCATCAAAAGGCTGGAAGGAATGTTGTGCAGTTCAACAAAATTTGTTTTGGATCTAATAGGAGTGGTGTTTATCTGCGGGTTTGGTTATACCATGATTAATCAACCTTCTGTTTGGTTGACTGTAGAAATGTAGAGGCCAATGCACTGAGTGATAGACCAGATTCCTTGCACGGAACAATTAAAGAATATTTTCCCATCTCCTCCCTTGTCCTGTGGATGGTGGTGGGGATTGGGTCTCTTTTGTCTAGTTCTTCCCCTGCTTACAGTTACCTTGGACAGCCTTACATTGACCAGGCATTGATTCTAGAGGCAGGAGGATGTAGTGAAAAACATGTGGTAATATCTCTTAAACATGTTGTGTTTGTATAAGCAGTTTAATAAGTATATATAATATAAGCAGTGTATAAGCATGTCTGTTGCTTTCCTTTTCCTCTTGAGGCTAGCTAAACTCACTATTTTGTGTCGTAGTTACTGATATTGATGGAGCATGAAAGCTTGCTATAGAAAGGAGAGACACAAATGTGTTTTTAAGTTTTGCTTTGTGACCACTGGTGTAGGCAGCTATTGTCCCTAACTTAGGAAAAGAGAAAGTAATCAGTCTTATAAACTCAATAAAAAACTAAGTCATTTCTAAGCAGTGTCTGTAAATTCACCTTTTGCTGTGTCTTCAAGGACTCAGCTATACTTCTTACTACTCATTCTTTTATAGCTATTCCTTTTTTTGTTACTAATTCCATTACTTGACATTATTGTACTTTGGCACTAACACATTTGTTTAGAGCAACACTGGGCTACAAGAAACATGCTTACTCTCACAAACATTAACTTCAGTGTAGTGTTGGGCTGGTGCCCAAGAATAAGCTAAACACTATAGGTTGGAGTTAAGTATCTGCCTCAAAGGGTTGCTGCTGCACTGGAGCCTGAGAGACCCCAAAGGAGATGTCAGTTAACTCCCTAACTGTACCTCTGAACATCTTTTTACAGGATTGATTTTTACTTTGAAATGCAGACCCGCTTCTTCAGGAATAGTAACCTTGCATGGGTTACTTGGAAAAAAGGTAATGATTGAGCAGAAGCATGCAATGTGAGAGTGAAGACTGTACTTCTAGCAGCACTGCTGAAGCACTTGGAAAAATAGCTCTGTGTGGACAAGCAAACCCACATCCAGACCCATGCCTGCGTTTCACTTTTCAGCTGATCAGCAGGAATTGATCAAAACTGTCAAGATAATTAAAGTGAAACACAACAAAGATAAACACGGGCCAAATGAATAATCACCAAGGAAAGCAGTTTGGCTCTGTGAAGCAACTCTATCTGCTTATAAGTAAAAAGCTTTTGGTGCAGCTCTGGAACTTCCTGTAAAATAGCAGCCACGTACTCATATTGCCAGCCTTATGCATTGTCATGTATTACACTCTAAAGAAAAATTATGTGAAACATCTGCCTTTCTGTACCCTCAATCCAGCTTTTATATTTCTTTTTTATATTTCTTCCAGAGTAAAAAGCATTAGGCATGCACAGACACAAGTCTCCCCTTGTCTGCAAAGAAGACTTTGCTTGCCTTTACCAAATCCCCACGATGAAAAAACTATAGGCTTTTTCTTGTCATCTTCCTTGGCCCTTTTTCCTTGTGATGGATAAAATTCAGTTGTGTGTATATCTATGGAAGGTGTATTTAAGAGCAATCACAGGTTAAGTAAAGCAACCTCAACTGTGAAGTCACTCTGCCTATTCTCTTGTAGTATATTAGGGAGTTGGCCACTTAAACGATGGAGGATTTTTTTTTCCTAAGGCATCTAGAGATCCCTTTGGGTGTTTATAAAAAGCACAGCCTGTTTGCTTTGACTATATGAGGAGCTTAAAAGCCTGACAGTTGCATGCCTAAAATTCAACAGCAAGTTGAATGACTGCATTTGCTCCTTAAAAATGGCATTTAACTAGCTTTTAATCAACACTTTAAATACTTAAAGCAGTAATCACTTTGGTATCAGACCTGTGTATGAGTGGTAAAAACTAACACTAAGACCTGTGATCAAAAGGAAAAACCTGTGTTCCTTGAAGAATACATGGGTTGTAATTTGCTTGTCAAGGTTTGAGGAGAGTGAGCAGAGTCTACTGAGTGACAGTTGCAAGGCCCTGAAGGGAGGATGATGAGGCTGCAGCAATGACTACAGGAGGGAAATGTCTTTCTACCATAAAAAATCTCTTTCCTAGCAGTATGCATATTGCAGGCACAGTCTTGCTTATAGGATTAATAAATTGAATGGCTGACTGCACAATGAGTGTGTGCTCTGCAAATTTATTTCCACTAAAGAAAAACACAAGGCTGTTAAACGTCTTTTTGATTTGTGAGTGATGTAAATTAAAAGTCAAGGAGTGTCAAGGGATGTTAATAAAGTACATTATGCTTTGAATCAAGGGAAGCATTTAAGCACATGCGTAAATCCAAGCTTTCTATGTAGGTCTATGATATTTCTTTAATGATATAGTATAGCAACATGCTAAAAGCAGACTAACATGGAAGCTGTTATACCAATGCAAAAGTACTTGGTTGATACCACTGCTCCCCTTTTACAAGAAAAACAAGTTTTCTTGCAGGGACAAAGGGAAAGGACTTAATTTGAAAGCATACTGGTTATACTGATATAAAACCCACTGGTAGGTCAGGTCTTCCTGGAGCTGATGGGATTCAAGCACGTACTCGGCTCTGCTGAGTCAGGATTGTGCACCCTATCAACAGAAGGTTTGTTCTGAGCAGGTACTGTGTATCTGTGTATATTTATCTATAAATTATATAGATGTACTAGATCACATACACTATAAAACATACACAAAAATATAAATTAAAAAGGATGAGATAAAGATGAAAAATGTTATATTTATATACAAAAGTGTTCTTCCTACACTAGAATGGATCATCTTGTGCACTCCCTGGGGTGGTGGCACTGTATGTTGGAGAAAGCTTCTGAAGGGCCAATGAGATGATCTTGATGCGACGTTCATCTCTGGTCAGGCAGACAATGCCTAGCATGCAGGGCGGTGGCCATCTGTGTCCAGCTCTGCTATACTCTGTCTCAGACCAGACCCAGAGAGAGCATTTCTGTGTAGTGGCTTGGCTCTGTCAGCCAAGAGTGCCACCAGACCTAGTATTTAGCAGTGATGTTCCATATGTTCACCTTCTTCCTCTGTCTTTCCTATTCGTTCTCCCTCCTCCCCTAATAAATAACACTCTAGCTTGCTTAAGGGGCTTAAGGTATTGATGACAGTAGGTTATAAAAACTCCAGGCCCAGCCTTCCTAATAATCTGAAGGCTGCTTTTTTTTTTTCTCTCCTCAAACATCGATGGGGGTTATAGCACTTAGGACACAGCAGAACCTGGCCCTGAGGGAGGAACATAATCAATTCTTGATGTGGAAGGGAAAATGCTCCTGATTCAGAGCAATTCGCAGTTACTGAGGAGGAAAGGAGCCACATCAGAGATGATGGAAGAAGCTGATGGGATTGAATGAGATGCAGCAGGTCTGTTACTTTTTTCTTAATTTTGCTTTATGAGGCGGTCAACATAAATAAAGTATGAACAGAGAGAAACATTGCTTAAGTGAGAGACCTTTGTGAATATAGCAACAAGCAGCCAAAGAAGTGGAGGGGCTATGCAGAGGAACAATTCTGTCTATAATATAAAAACAGCTCTAGCAGTGAAGTCTGGAAGGCTTAGGAAGCAGGAGGCTCCCTGTGGAGACAGATATTCTTTTTCTTTAGTTGCCTTTCTATTCCTGCACGCAGAGTCAAGAGAGCAGGGAGAGACTTAGCAATCAGAACTTGAGGCTTTCAGATACCCCTTTTCCTGTGGGATTCCATATTGAAAGAGTGATTAAAAAACAAATCAGAAAATGAAAGGAGGTCTGGAAACAGATGAGCATATTTGTTCTAGCACGAAGCTGCAATTCTCCTGTCCCGGCTGGAGCAGCAGCATAGGCTGACCTCTCCAGGAGGCCTGAGTCTACACTGGGGTTTGTGACAAATGAACACTGACAGAGGCAGTGTCTCAGAGAGGGCATGGAGGGACATCTCAGCTTCTTAGAAAAGGCAGCTGTACAGAGGCAGAGAAGCCTGGATGTCAGTCACAATGAAGAGATGACTTTTGCTGTGTGAGAGCAGAGGCTTCCTTAAATAACCTTCAGTCGTTTGTTATTTAAGTGGAGGCTGTGGGGCAGCTAGAGAATTGAGTATTCCTTGTAGGAAATGTGGTGCTATATAAATACTAATGTGGCACTGAGGAGGAGTCCTCACACAGATCTTGGGCATTTCCTTGCCAGCAAGGACTGGCCAAGGAGAATATAGGGATTTGCAACAGCAGCTCTGTGAGTTGTCACATCTGTCATGAAATTACATTGATCAGGTGGGGCAGGTGGATGGGCTATGCAGAGGAGCACATTACTGCTTTTGCTCACTTGCAGAAATATGTACTTAACCCTTTTGGTGATTTATTTTTAAGCTATCAGAATTTGAGTCCACACTTTAGATTTTGAATGCCTCTTCTTTATGCTAAGAATGGCTGAAGTACCAGGGGACTGCAGGAGAAGAGGCAGAGAATACAGCTTTCAGCATTTCCATGTAACATTGCACTGACTTCAAAATGAGAGAAGTCTCCAGCTGCAGACCTCCTTCATATGTAGTTCCGGAATTTGATTGCTGCTTACCTGATAACTAGGTACTCCTTGCCAGAAAGAGATGAGTCAAAAAGCAACGTGTGAATATATGACTGCAGACGTCAGTACCCTTGGTTTGTGAGGGCCTGTGCTCTGGAGCAGTGCTCTGAAACTGCGGTTGCACGCTTAAAGAATTCACGCTAACATAAACCTTACCTCACTCATCTCATCACTTAAGTGAAATGTCGAGAACAGGAAAGAGGTATGGCAGAATCTCAAAAATGCAGGAGGATGGGAAAGGAAAGCAACAGAGGACTGGAGCCTGGGGAAGGTCAGGGTCAGATAGCAGCAAGCAGGCAGAGAGGGCTGAGAATCTGCAG
Source organism: Oxyura jamaicensis (assembly GCF_011077185.1). Classification (NCBI taxonomy): domain Eukaryota; kingdom Metazoa; phylum Chordata; class Aves; order Anseriformes; family Anatidae; genus Oxyura; species Oxyura jamaicensis. The sequence continues at coordinate 42,631,892 of NC_048895.1, read as the reverse complement.
AAGGGAACAAAGGAAAACAGGACACAAAGCTCAGTACCAGCCTGAGGCATGGTAAAACAGAAGCACAGATGATATGATTAGGCTGAGATAGCACAGCCTGTCAGTAGCGGAGGAAAGCATTCAGGGAGGCTGACTCCCAGTTCCTTAACTCAGGAAAATACTTGTTCTCAAAATATTTTGGTGGGCAGGCAGGTTGGAAGGGAAGCACCGCTTGTCTTTGTGCAGTAGTCACAATTCAAAGCCCTTGTTTAACGGGAACTTTTCCAGTTACTTGTCACTGAGTAAATACACTCCTTTTCACTGTATCATAAACTAGCCTCATATGGAAACAGAAGCTTCCAGTTTTTTCTTTTAAGAAAATTAATTTTCCCAGATGACAGCGTGCAGGATGGAATAGGGGGCCAGGGTTTACAGAGCAAAAACATACACTCAGGAACTTCCTTACTCCTATGTAAAGTATCACCTTAAACATGACATTGACTTTGTGGCCTCTAACCTCTCACAGGCTTTTTCCAGACTGAGATTTTTTCCAAGTTGTAGAGGATTAAGGTCTGGGATATTAATCCAAAGATCTGTTTTGAACTGTAGTGTGAAGACTATATACTTCTGTGCACTTCTGTATGTTTGGGCAATGCTTTTTTTAAAAAGAATAAAAAATAAAAAAATTATTTTTTTAAAAAATGCAGAAAGTTCTAACTGAATATAAGAGGAAGAACACAGCTAGTAAGTGTGAACCTTCAGTTACTGAGGTCTCAAGCTATAAATGTCCTAATCTGTGGTTACAGAACGGGAAGCTATTATTTCTGTTCTAATAATGCCCAGAAGCCTCTGTAGGAATCCTCAGTGTAAAGTGCTTGGCACTTCATGAACAGAAGTGTATGTTTTGCAGAGGTTGTTCCCATGTTGCTAATTTAAATTTACCTTGCAGGTGCATCCTGCATAATTACCTGCAGATTTTAAGGAACCAATGTCTGGGCCTGTTTTTTATACAGCAGAAAAAATTATTGGCTTTGTCTTCCATCCCACTACTAAATATGACCCAGCATTCATCACCGATGGCTTTTTTGGATGTGAGCGCATCATGAAGTTCTTTGAAAGTCTCTGCTGTATGAAATCCGTGTTGCTGCTAGGTCTGAAACACGAGATATAAGCTACTACTTCCTTTTATAAACTGAGGCATGTTCTTACTGTGATTAAGTCCTACAGGTCTTTCAGCATTTATTGACTATGTTGGCAGTCCCCAAGAAGCATGGAAAAGACAACCTCCAGGTATATTTGTGATCATATTTTTAGGTGATTTCTGTAACTTTGAAGTGCATTGAGTAGAAGGGAGGGAGGAGGAAGGGCGAGCTTGCTCTCGAGCTAGTCCGCCAGGAATGCATTGGTCTCCAGGTATTTCAGCTGGGAACCTATTCCAGTGCTGAGTTTGCATCTGGTGTGATGGATGGCTAGCAGGAAGCCTTGCCTGCAGGGTGACCAAGTCTTTTCCCTGCCTGATCTGAGGTATGGCAAAATAAAGAACGAGGCTGTATTTGAGTAGACAAACTCTGGCTCCAGAGTAAAGCACCATCTCTCCCGAAAGGCTGTGGAGGAGCACATGTGATGTTCTCTGCCTGCTTCTGCTCCACTTACCAGCTGCTGTGCAGCCCAGCGCTGGCCACGGGGCAGGCTGGGGCCTGCTCTGAGCAGTGAGGCCTGCTGCTCGAGGTAGCCGGGGAGAGGTCACAGGAGCGGTGCTGTGTTGCTGAGGGTCTGATATTTTGAGGTCCCACTCTGACTCCACTGTGCTATTGAGCTCTGAGTTGTGCTTCTGGCTTGCTGCAAATACAGCTCGCTGAAAGCCTTCCCTTGGGGGTACAGGGGTTGGTAAACAGGTGTGCATCACCCTGGAGCCAACACAGGCAGAACAAGTGGGAAATCCACCTTCTTGTACAGATGATTGCGTTTTGTTTGCACTTTGTTGGTGAAGAAATGTTCTGGTTTCTTGAAACTGAGAAGTTGTGGGTTTATAGGAGTTGGCCCTAGCAAGAGTTGCAGATACTTGGTCTCTACTTGCATCTTCCTAGTTAGTAGTCCTAAGAAAATACTTAGATTTTCATCTGCTCCTAAGCCTAACACACCAACTCCTTCTTAACAAAGAACACGTCATTTATAACTGCATGTCCCAAGGCTTATGAGGGCACTGGGGTGGAACAGAGACTAAAAGTGGTAAACTTACAAGTTTGAAAGCAGCTGTGTAAATGAATGTGTATTATGATCCTCTCTTGTGAAAGAGAAGTGTCTTCAAATGAGGGTGCCAGTGACCAAAGTGTTGATTTATTTCATTCTTACAGTCTCTAAAGTGATGAGACTTCCTTTGCCTCCCTGTTTGGGGTGAGCACAGCAGAGAAACCATGTCTGACTGGGCAGCTTGTGAAGCTCACCTAGAAATGGATGTGCACGCTTTACTACAGAGAACACTACAATCGCAGGGAGGCTAGCATGGCCCAAAGGAAAGCAGGCATGGAAAAAGAGCCTGAATATCCTCCTCTAGAGCCCCTGGCACCAGCCTCCTTGGCCAGATTCCAGTTTTGGAGCTCTTCTAGCTGGGCTACAGCAAGAGCCCCAGCTCCGTGCCTGGTGGAGCATTGTGCTGTGCCCTCAGCATCCTTTCCGAAGCGGGTGCAGCAGCCCAAGCTTTGTTATGAACATAGGAAGCAGCACTGAATGCTTTTAGGGCAACAGGCTTGCCCTAATGGCCATTCTCCCTCTTTTCCAGGAAGAGGCTGTAGCTGCTGGAAGCAATTTCACAGCTCGATACTGTAGCTGCCTTAGCACATGTGGGATGGAGATGAATCACTGGAAGGTTCTGTGCCGAAATGAATGTTCCTGCATGAAAGAACTACAGGTTGTCTGTGAATGCTTTGCTGAGCTGTCTGGATTTCCAGATGATTCTTTTTTTTTTTTTTTTCTCTTTTACATTCACACTTTGGAAAAAAAAAAATCAATTTCTGAACAAAGCAGAAAACAATTTCCTCGTGAGACTTGTTCAAAAGTGAGAGGTCCATTATCCAGAGGCATGTGTGTGTTTTGCATGTAAATGCAGGAGTTGACATGAAAACTTTCAGCATCTCATTAGGTAGGTCACTTTCATATTGACCTTTAATTAGAAAAAATAAATTAAATGTCCTGACAATTTTTGTGAAAAACATAGTAGCTGTTTTCCCTTCTTCAAACAAAATCTCTCCCTTTACAAAGGGAGAGTCCTGGCATGAAACATACCTTATGCTGGAAAGGAGCAAGTTGCTTGCAGGTGATGGTATTTGTGAACAGCATGTGCCAGAACTGACCAGAAGCCCTGGAGAGAAAGATGTGAAGACGGATTGCATCAGCAAGGGTTCCCTGTGCGGGTCCTTCCCATGGGGCCATCCCAGTCAGCTTTCTGGGATTTAGCTATGGAGGTCTAGTGCTAGTAATGGAAGTTGTGCTGACGTAATTACAAAGCAGCACAGATAGATTTATGTCTGAAAAATGTGCACAGCTGTGACTACAACCAGAAGTGTACAGCTCAGTGATCTACCAGAAGCCTATGTTAGAGATGATGCATCAAGTCAACACGTTGATGGTTGTCTCTGACCTGCTAGTGTCAACTGGACTGCCAGGAGCAGCCAATCTGCTCTGATTGAGTATGGTAAAATGTTAACAGAAAACTGCGGTGGATGATTACTATGGAAGCTGCTGAAGCAGCAATTCTCCTGGGAAGGGAAAAGCATCTTCAATCCCACAGTCTAATGAATAATGGGCAAAGTATTGCACAAGCTCACACTGGTACTGCTTCAGAATGTCTCTGAAGTGTTTTTTGCTGGTTTGTTGGTGGTGGTTCTATTTATTTATTTTTATCTTTAATGGTTTTAACCATAAGATCCTGTACCAGTGTCCAGGAGGTTCTGTTGGATGTTGATGATGCTGATTGATAGGTTGTAAGATCTCACCACAGAAATAACGTATAATTAAAGGTGTCAGCATTACCTGCAGTGGGCTTTTTAGTCTATTTCACTTCCCACAGCTTGAAGGCTTAAAAAATGATGGTAAACAAAGAAATACCCTTAATTAAATGTTCTTTCATTGTGGCTTAAATCCACAACAAGCTTCCCTTCCATGGAAGGCTGCCACAACATGTCTCACACGTGCTCATTTTCTGATCAGTGCTGTTGGTGGCACAGTGTATGTTCAGTCAACGGGAAGGGCACGAGACCTGTCTGCTTCTTCCCCTGAAGATGCCCAGAACTTTAACAGCTTTCATGTGGTGTCTTATCCCACGCAGCAACCTGCTGAGTGACAGCCAAACCCTCCACCATCACACTTGGCATTCCAAGTCCTGTTCTTGCCACCCCACTGAAAGCTAGTTTGGGCTACCCCAGGCAGCCCTCCTGCCTGGTGCTGCCACCCTGGGCCACCGTCACACAGAGCAGGAGCCCCCTCATGCCAGGGGGAGCAGGGGCATGGTTTTGCCTGACCCACGCTGGGTTGGCATGCTAGGCTTGGCTGTCAAAGATTTTGCTCTAACACTCAAGAAAATGAGGTGGCAACCTGGATTGAGTATGTAGCAGCTTGCATTGCAGGAAATGATTTGCTGAATTTTACCACTTAGTGTAAATGTTACTGTTTGGTTTGTTGAATAAATACGTTCTTAATTTAACTTGTTGTAACTCAGTGCTGTCTGGTGGGGAGGCCAGGGAGTGCAGCTGGCCTCTCCACCAGAGTCAGCACGGAGCTGCTGCGTGCAGCTGCTCAGGGCCAGGCGAACCTGGGCAGTCCTTTCTCACTTGTCCTTGGACCATTTTAGAGCTAGCTCTGCATTCTCACTATGGATTGAAGTTGGCATACAACGCGTGGATCGCTTTACTGCTGTGAGGAAAATAATCCTTTTTAACGCTGAAAAGAGAAGAGAAAGTGCCCTTCCACTGAAGCTGTTTGACATAGGTCTTGTGCCTATGGTTATTACAGGCAGACATGAAGGTATTGGCAAAGGCTTGCTCATGGAGCTTCAAGAAATGCAGTCAAATCATGCTTTGCTAAATAGTTTGGAATAAACTTAACTGAAAACAAATGCAGAACAAAAAAGTATGTGCTACTGAATGCCAAGGCAAGGTATAAAGTAAGTCTGGGGTAAGTGCTCTAGTAAAAAATCATCCAGAAGCAGGGGCTGCAAGAGTCTAACCAAAGATCCATCTTTAGAAGGATGATATCCAATTTTTTCATTCTCATATAAGAAAGCCCCTGTAGTCTCTGTGTTTGTTTTTTTTTGTTTGTTTGTTTGTTTGTTTTTTTTTTTTTCCCTTGCATCCTCATTAGCTGTCTCTGAGCTCTAAGCAACTCCACAGCATGGCTCAAGTTTTGGTAATTTATACAGAATTCTCATGCGAAGTTGTTCTAAAGGGAAGTAAGACTTGTCCACCAAAATAACAAATGCAAGCATCCTACATGCTGCAAAATACTGGTCAGAACCACGGCTGATGTAAATTAAGGTGACTCCTTGGGCTTGACAAAGTGGAGTTGTTATTGAAGATCTGGTTGCTGGTTTTTAATAAGATGAATGAAATATATATATCATAATACACTGCACTAAGACCTGGATACTTTGCTGCCAAGTTTCTGCAGGAGGGCAGTATCCAAAATAAACCGGAATAAAATGCAGAAGAGAACTGTTATATGCTCTCACTTCAAGCTGTCTTGACAGGTTTGTCATAAGGCTGTCAGACAGGCTATGGTTTGAGAATGGTCTGATGTACATTTCTTCCAGACCATTAAGAACAGAGCTGATATGAAAACTGATTTTGCTGGCAAGCCAGATAAGCTCCAGTGCTTCCAAAGCTTACGTGAGAGAACTTAGCGTGAAACAGAAATTCTGAAAAAAATAAGTTGGGAAATAATAAAACATTGTTTTTGATTTTTGTTGTTCTTTTTTTTTTTTTCCCAGCTCTTTATATTGCTCTGTACTCTTTGAGAAAGCTGAAAATTTGTTCAAAATGTCTGCCATATTTCATCAGTTGACACTTTCCATGAACTCATCATGATTTTTTTTGATGAATGTTTGTTTTCTGACAGCAATTCTCCATCAGCATTTTTTGACTTTCTCTAAATAAGACCCTAAAATCACGATTTGTACTTTTGGAAAAGTAACTTCACATGAATATAAAGCAGTCTCTTCTTGCCTGGACTTAGGATGAAGGAATTAATTTGTTTTTCAAACCCTGCTCTTTGAAAGCTGTGCCATATGTCAGAGGAGAAAATACTTCCCAATTGCCAGAAAATAACAGATTCTGGTTAGATTTGTTCATTGGGTATGTGTCTGTATATAAAACACCAAAATGTGTTACCTTTATGCTCAACTATAAATTGGTAGTTTTTTTGCTCAAAGAGGACAATAATATGACTTCTAAATCACTAGTTTCATAAACTGATGCTTCCACCACTAATGTGCATGATTCAGGAGTCCTGGGGTCTGCCCAGTTGCTAATGAATTTAAATTAATGTCAAAGTCAAGCCTGGATTAGCTCTGTACAAGATTTGTTTCCAGACTATACAATATGGATTGGCATACATATGTCAATACCCCAGCCTGTCAAGGTAACAGGATATCTTGTCATGAACCTCAGTGATGCCTGGAATGAGAGCACTAAGTCTTTTGCACAGCAAAGCAAAAAGAGAATTTTTTTCCACAGCCTTTTTTTTTTTTTTTTCTCACACATCTGATTCACCCTGCCCCAAATGGTAATGCTTCTGACCTCTTTAAGATTTGAATGTTATGTTGTGAGCACTGATGGATTAAAGTAGGTTTTGAAACTTTCCATCTTTTATTCTGAGCCTATGAACTCTGAACTACTAAATAACAGACCAGTAATGAGAACAGGAAATATGGCAAGGGATTAATCTATTAAAAATGTGCATTCAAATTACTTAGTCCTGCAAACCAGGCAAGTAAAGAAGCACTCAATTCACTTGAAGTTATTTTTTTCTGAAGCCCCAGTCAATGGGAAAGGCCAGAAACACTGGTGAGGTTGGAGCAGTGGGAAAAATACAGATGGCAAGGGCTCATCTGAGAGAGACACTGGAGGTTCTGAAAGGATCCAGAGGGGCTGCTTGAAGGAGGGTCACATAGAGGCTTCATTTTAGCTTTTTTTTTTTTTTTTTTTTTTTTTTTCCTGCAATGTTTATATTTGCTGAGAAGTTGGCTTCTAGCAAGGCTGCTGTGCCTTGCCCTGAGCTGAGCTGAGCGAAAACACATTCTGCAATGCACAGTCTGAGGGCGAGGTGCCAGCCTCTGCTCCACAATAACACCTCCGGGATGGAGGCTTAAATGGCTTTGCTTGCTCAGCATTTTCATTTATTTTGAGTCTCTCCTGATGACTTAAATAGCCACAGCCCTGCTGGTTGGCTTTGACACAGACATTACTTCTGAGTGCAAAACAGAAAGTGGAGCCAATCTGGTCAAAATGGGATCAAGTAGCAGTGGTGACTTGCAAAGTGACTGCTGCTCATTGCATGGTAGTCAAAGTGAGGAGGAAGAACGAAAGCATGTGTGCACACCTTGCATTGTAATGGAGGAAGATGTTGCGCTTTCATGTGCTTTTATTTTTCATTACCTCTGAAGTGGTCCAGCATTTGGACTTGATGATCTTTGAAGGTCCCTTTCAACTGAACTGTTCACTATTCTATTTCGTTGAGTTTCCCTTTTGGAGGAAAAAAAAAAAAAAAAAAAAAAAAAAAGAATTATATTGTGGAAACCAGAAAATAGAGGGTTCCATTTAGAGGTAAATAGCTACTAGGCTTTTTACTCTAGCGGCCGGGGGACGGTTGGACTAGATGATCTTGGAGGTCTTTTCCAGCCTTAATGATTCTGTGATTCTAAGATCATGTTATTTCCCACATTCTGCCAAACACGATTTAAAGCAGGCCTCGAGTGCTAGTGATGGCAGGAGTGCTGCCCAGCCAGAGGTTACTCAGTAAAGCTCTGATCCCACCTAGGTATGCACAGACCACTCGGTCTTGCTGCATGTTTGGAAATTCAAGAGCACTTTTGTGCTCTGACTGTATGACTGATATTGGAAATTCAGGTTGATTTTTAAAGCAAAAAAAAGACATAAATAAACATATACTCCATATACAAACTCTAAGGAAGGAAAGAGAAAACTCTAAATTTGATATAGTCATAACTGTATATTCATTCTGAATGCCTGAAAAATCCTGTGGATTTTTTTCAGTTTATTGAGGTCCCATTCCTTAAAAGAAAATGGAAGACTTGTCAAAGCCACTATTTTATTTGACTGAATAAGGCTTTGAAAGGTAAGCAGTGTATATATAGAACTGTGAGCTTATTTCATATCAGTGTTTTCTGGCTAGTTGTCATTTAAGTCAATGTAGAAGTCCTTAAAAAGTGCAAATTCACAATTAAGGTTTCTTACTCAGTTTCCTCTCTATATGGGTTATATTTATGTACTTAGATGATCATATTTAAATAATTTATTTTAGACTAGTCGCTAACTATGCAAAACCCAATTCATGTTAAAAATTCAGTTCTCTTCCTACAAAAACTCAATGTCACTCTTGTTTTCTTACTGGATATCAGTAAATTATGAATCAAGTGTGCTCACTTGGCCAATAAAGGCTGTTTTTTAAGACAATAAGATTATACAGTGGCTTTCAGAATTATATTTAGTCAACAATTAGGTTGATGACTGAGTCAGAAAGTGATTCAGCTTGCTTCTAGAGCTCTGTGGGTTCTGCAAGGCAAATGGGATACCAATCTTGCATATTTATTTCAAGAAGGAGAGCAGATAGGAGATGCACTGTGCAGACTGGAGCAGATCTGCTGAAAGAAAGTGTCCTATCTAGCCTACCTGGCAGTTCTCCATAGTAACTTTTCAAGGTAAACTTGTGCCGATACTGAAAATTTCATAGTGTACTAAATTACGTTTTTGTGCTTCTGACTGCTTTTGACTTCCTAAAGGTGAAATCCAGCGCAGAACTACTGTCTGTATGGACCTATCTCAAGACCAACGTATTTCACTTCGTAAGACCTAACGCTTTATGAATGCATTTTGGTTGCAATAGGCAAGACTTGAAATGCTACCCCACACTTCCAGCTCCTGCTTCTAATGACAAGAATTTAAAAGCTACCTCTTTTTACTACTGGGAAGATTGCCTGGGCACTGGAGGTGAATTCAACAGCTACTCAAGGCTTCATATATAACGAGGAATACATCCTGTGCAGTGTGTTGTTATCAGAAAGCTGTATCTGTTGTAGAATGTCAAAACTTGATTAAATTGTGGGGAAGGAGGGAGTGATGTACTATAAGTCATTCATGCACAATCATTTGTAGAGCATTTTATGCCAGCTATAACAGTCTAGAGTATGCTAGCAGAATATAAATCTCCTGATCAAAAGAAAAGAAAAGAACTCTTTGTAACAGGCTTTATTATTGCAATAGCAGTTCAGGTTAAGTAAGTATATTTATTCTAGCCCCATAGTTTTTAGTTGATACTGAAAACCTTTTATCATTTAAGCTGAAATCTCTGCTCTGTCTTTACCAGACCATGATTTGTGTGGAGTTCTTACTCTTGTGCTTTCAACTGAACTTTTTCACTTCCAGTTTCTCAATCTCACATATTTAAAGTTTCCTTTCCAATTTTAATTTGTCTTTCTCCACTGTATTTGGAAAAACATCTTTTTTCTTTTTTTATGCATTCCCTGCAATCTGAAGGTTTATTTCTTTAATGTCTTGGTGTCCTTTTTGCTGTACTTCTAGTAGCTTGAGTTCACAAGACTGTAGCCAGATAGAGCAATAGGCTTAGAGCAAGTCCAAGCACAGAATTTGTGTTGTTCCTAAGCATTACTCTTCTGTGCAATGTTTCTGCAATACATAGTTGTTGCTGTAACTTAGGATGTGAACTGAAATTGGGCGTACAGAAGAACGTGACCTAGCCAACACATTAGAGAGTCTTTGCAGCTCCAGGTCACAGAATGGCAAACCTCTTGCTCTGATTCAGCTGGGAGAGCAAATGCTGAGACCCAATCAGCCACCCAGTGCTAGGAAGACTCTTTCCTGTTCGGCAGAACTTCAAACAAGAAATTGTGCCTTCTGCTTTTCATCTGGAAGAACGTTATTCAGACAGTCCTAAGAGTGAAGGGAGTCCATTAAGCTAAGGCACAATATTTACTGTATCCAACTCTTAGCATCATGACCATTACCCACAGCTGTCCTGCATGGGGATGTAGAGCTGCTTGCTCTTAGCACTGCCCTCTCCATTATGCCTGTCTGTGCTGCCCCTCTCAGGTGCATGGATTCTGTGTGTTTGGCAGTGGCACAGCTTCTGCAGGAAAAGAGGGAATGTCCCTGTCCCTGCAGCCCTTACCTGGTCACTCAAGCACTGCCACGGGGAGAATGAAAGACATTACTTTTTAAATGGAGCTTAATAAGCTTATGGAAGGGATTAGAGGAGAGAAGGTTGTGAGGACTGGTGTCTGCATCCCTGGTATTGCAGGCGCGATGTTCCTAATTCAACTTAATGTTATCTAGCGTGAGGCTGGATAACCTTGTTACGCTGATACAGGGCTGCCAACCCTTAGTGCCTCCTTCCCACCCACCCTCTCTTACAGAGTAAAATGAATACTTGAAACCTGCCACAAGATGCAAGATCATTTAAAAGCTAGAGTAATGACAGCATAGGACGTGAGGCTTACTACATTCTGTGAGGAAGAAAACCAGGATGTGCATTGTAACACTTAAAAATATTCCATGTGTTATGGGATAGTGAAACTAGCCTTGTAGAGGAAGACAGAGACTATAGAGGGGAAGTTTCCTGATGAGATCTGTCAGATGGTGGATACATTTCCAAAGCAATTAGCTGAAATGCCATCACTTTGGCCTGGTTTTCAAAATGTCCTGAGTAGTCATTGCTTTCTGTTGTGTCTACACAGATTAATTTTCTAATGGTATCCAAAGTACCGTATTGACCTGAAGTAGTCGTGTCTGAGCTCCGTGTTTCCACTGCAGCTGTGGCAAGGGAATTAATTCAGATCTGCATGTGCTGATTCATGTCAGATACTCAAGTTAATCCTGCTTTAAATTGCTGGTGCAGTTTGAACATGCCTTGTGATGATCAGGAGTGAGCTTATCTTCCTTTCCTACTTTTGTTCTAGGTCCAACACGAAAAATGCCCTTGACTGCCAGTGCCATGGACTTTTTTCAACTCTTTGTCCCTGACAACGTGCTAAAGAACATGGTGGTCCAAACCAACATGTATGCCAAGAAGTACCAGGAGAGGTTCGGTAGTGACGAAACCTGGATTGATGTCACCTTGACAGAAATGAAGGCTTTCCTAGGCTATATGATATCGACCAGCATCCACCACTGTGAGTCAGTTCTCAGCATCTGGAGCAGCGGCTTCTACAGCAACAAGAGCATTGCACTTATAATGACACAATCACGATTTGAAAAGATCCTGAAGTACTTCCACATTGTGGCCTTCCGCTCGAGCCAGACAACGCATGGCCTCTACAAAATCCAGCCTTTCCTGGACTCTCTGCAGAATGGCTTTGACTCTGCTTTTAGACCTTCACAAGCCCAGGTAAGAGCTGACTTGTTGGCAGAGAACATGTAACTACAACCTACATGTCCTAGGTTGTCTTGCTATGACTGAAAACGCAGAGCATAGCTGCCTGTGGAAAGAGTTAGGGACTTGCACTCCTAGGAATTGCTAGGAGTGACCAGCCTTGACCTTAGCGGAAGGTGCTTGCTGTTATGGTCCAGGCCTTCCTGGGAAGCAGCAGCACAGCTACCCGCTCCCCCCACTACTGGGAACAGGCAAAATAAGCAGAGGGCAGGTGCCTTTGCTTGCAGCAGTTGTCAGCCTGTGCCTTGTGCCAGCCCTTTCTTTGATGATGGGTGATGCTCCCATGGAAGAACTTACTGCTGTGTGTATATACAACCAAAGTGTCAGTGAACTGGAAATATTTCTAGACTACCAGAAATAAAGTAAATTACTTCAGTGAATTTTCATTTCCAGATACTATTAGGGGCATAACAGAAAGCCATTCCATAGGAAGACTGCTCTGGAGACTGGACAAACAATGTAAGAAACTAAATATAGAAACTTAGGAAGCTAGAGGTGACTGACTACAGCTGTACAATTGCAAAGAACTTTGTTCCACTACAAATGAAATCCTTTTGGAGTTACTGGTCATGTTCAAAAGTCTGGAAAGAAAAAGGAATAAATGTGAAATATGTTGCTGCTTAAAATAACTTTTCAGTCAACTCTCTGTTTTCAGAATATAAACTGATTTCACATGGCCATTGGGAAAGGGTGTTATGTGCATCTTCCTCTTTTCCCTCCTGTTTTTCCATTTTTCCCATTGAAGCATAGGCTTTTGCCCACTGCACAAAATAAATGGAGACATAGATACATCATATCCATGGAGGTGTGCCTAAAAATAAGATTGGGAGTGACCAGGGAGTAACTTGAGTTTTTCTGTCTATTTTACAGACGATAAAAAACCATACCTGTATAATCCAGGACAAGTCATCTGTCTAAAAAGCAATTAAGGTAGACATGGGAGAAGGGGAGCAAGAGTGTTCTCACTAAGCCACGCTAGCAAGATGCCTTTCCATCAAGACAAAATAGGCTGTTAGAAGCATGGTATTATTGGGACCAAGCTCTCATTAAGATATGAAATCTAATCCTTATCCACTGACTTAAATGGGCACAAGATAAACGGTTCAGAAATGTGATCACTGTGTCTAATGTAAATGCTTATAATGGTGTGCTGTGGGACATACTGAAAGTGCAAATCCATTAAAGAAAAAAATTTGATTTGCATGTGTATCCCTTCTCCCTTTCACAAATGAGGTCTGAGAACTGAATTGATGAAATCCATAGTGTCCTGTTTGCAGTGATAAAACCTCTAAATTTCCACAAGCGAGCATATGCTTGTGCTAAGCTTGATAAGGAGATTCTACTTTAAGAAAAAAAGAAAGAAAAAGTGACAACCCAATTCTCTTCCTCCCCCCTCTTCTGTGCCCCCTTTTCAGTGTTTACGTCAGTGATTTCTATACAGCATGTGTCAGTGGTATTGAGTGGAACAAAAAGCACTAAAATACTGCTTCAAAAATAACTGAGAGAAAGAAAAAGGTTTTGAATCTGTTGTTAAAAATAGTCTGGTGTAGCTTCAGTAGCCTACTGGGGGACATTCCAGTCCTGCTCCCTGAAGGAGCCTTGTGCCTAACGCCCTTCTGGGTGCCATCAGGCAGAGCTGCACACTACCTGTCTCAAGGGACGTGGACCCCATCTGCTCAAAACAGCAGGAGAGACCTCTCTCTGGAAATTGTGTTGAGTACAGATTAGCAGACTGCGGTAAACATCAATCCCAGGTTGTCAGGCTCAGTGAGGCTAGAAATAACAACCTAGTTGCATAGAAACAAAGGGAAGAAGCAAGGGGAAAAATCTATTCAGATGGGCTTTTGAATGTGCTTGAATTTTGTCACGAGGGGCCCAGGTTTCTGTAGTCAGCAATACTGGAACCTCAAGTTCAAAATGCATTTGTTGCTTAATGTACACCTATATTTTAAACAAGACTTCTGGTATCCAGATGGTTTGTGCCTGAGCCACAATCTATACTCAAACTTTAGGCTAATGTCCTATAAATGGCATCAAGCAGAGGAATGATGTGGGCTGTTCAATGCAGCCAGGCTGTTTGGGCTCACAGTCTTGATAGTCTTGTTACTGCCGTTCTTCCATTGGCAATGTGGACTTGCAGAACATGGGCTAGGAGGCTGCCATGTTTAACTCATTCCTGTGGACAGAACCAACAGTCTTGCAGTCAGGCAGGCATTGCATCACCTGCCTTCTTAGTTATTTCTTCTGTAGCTTTGCTCTTTTCCTTTTGGAGAGTTAGAAAAGACTCTTTAAATGGAGCTTCTGTCTCAGAACTTTTTTTCCCTTCACGTGCAATCCCCCAAAAATGCGCATGTAAAAGTGACACCGCGCTTTTTGTGAAAGCAGATTGAGGGGAGCGAGAGAACGATGCCAATATACCAAAACAAAGAAAAGATCTAGTGAGTTATAATTATTTTGCTAAATATACTGAGCAAACAGAAGGAAATAATTACTTTCTAGTCTTTGAAGGCACTGAAAGTCCAGAACATGTAATTGTGTATCGTCAGTGCAAGCTTCAATTTCAGAAATAACAGAAATGGTATTCTGACCTAGATTGTATAAGAATGACAGGAATATTTTCTGTGTCCTATTCCTCCCCAGCAACTCAAGTATAAATCGCTGCTGCCTGTACCTGAACAAGAAAAGTTGGAGTTAGGGATTCAGTTCCTAGAATCAGTGTCATCTCCTTGCTGCTTGGGTCCACGTAGCTTTGTAGCTATGTTACCATCTGCAAGTGGAAGCCTAAAGACAGGGAAGGCACCTTGAGTGAGCTCAGAAGGTACCCTGCAACAAATTCAAGGGTACTCACCTGCCAAGGACATAAACCAAATTCCAGAAAGAAGCGGAGATATGGAAAATAACATCACTGCTCAAATACCCTTCTGTGCCTGTCGAGTATTTATGTGTTTGTCAGCAGGATGTGACTACACAAGATTGTTGTCAGTATGGGGGAGGCTGGGTATACAACTCTGTGCACTCTGCTTTTCCTTCTCCTGCCAAAGCATCTTCTCTTCAGCATCTTGGAACCAGACATATCTGGATCTGCTCAGCGAAATGTCGTCTGGGAGCAGTTAAGCACGTTTGTGCAGCTGACTTAAGTCCTTACTTCAGGCAATGAGCTCCCTAGCAAAAACAGAGCCATAACTCTAACCTCATCCTCTGAAGGCAGTGCATGCTCTAATTGGGCTAGTGACTAAGGGGCTTGTTTGATTTTTGCTCTTGGTGGTATCATAATTCTTACAAATCAGTTGACAGCATTAGACAACAGCTTCTCTAAAAAATTTAAAGGTGTTTAAACAGGCTGATTAAATTGTAGCTATTCTGTGTTCTCAAGATTAAATGTTGATTTGATATTGAGTATTTCCAAATCACAAGATTTTGTTCAAGTCATATGTCTGTGTCTCAGTTTCCCTTTTTTAAAAAAGATCCTTTGTGAGTAAGGATCCTGGTCGCAGCCCGGGACAGCTTTGTTTTAAGGTTCTGTGAGCATAACACAAAAATAAGTATTCAGAGGATGCCAGCCATGTATAAGACATGGATCAGGACGGACAGGCAAAGGAACAATAAGGATATTGAATAACAAGGTAAATTTCTGATGTCCTGTAGTTCTTGGCCAGTTGTTCCTCTGGTGAAGCCAGACTTTATGGAGAGTTTGACAGCAGAAAGTGATGAAGCTTTGCGGCTGTTTTTAAATGACCTCATGGTAATGGAGTGCTGTAAGAACTGATTTTCTTCTGAAAAAAGTCAATTGAAGACTGAACAAACAGGCAGAGGATCTTGAGAGGAGCTTTAAATCATGGCTCCACTGGAGGTGGCAGTTAACCTTTGAATATGGCAAAGAGGATCAGTAAAATATGGATAGGTTGAACAGGTCTTTGAAAGTGAAGAGAGAGAGCCTGTCTGATATATTGGAGAAGGAGAGCTATCAGAGAGAAATAGAGAGAAGTGATATCGCCTGCTGTGATGTCCCAGGAGAATGGCTTACCAGCAGGAATCATTAGGGCAGGACTGCCTCATACTGAGGCCAAAAGGAAAACTGTTGCCAAGTGTCTGTGACCTTGGATGAAAACTTTACAGAGCAGGTGGGTTGGAAAAGCTATGTATTTTAGAGCTGTTATTCAGAAAGGATGGAAAAATGCAGGTACTGCCTGGCTCAGAGCACCTTGCAGGGATTTGGGTGTAAAGTCTGACACTGAGATTCACAGATCTGCAGCAGGAGGAGAGGGATGGCTGCAAGGACCAGAAAAGGAGATAGCAAGGGGTTATCTTAAGGGAGAGGAGATGCTCTCAGATGTAGCGTAACAAAAGCAGAACTGACAGTTGGATATTCAAGCAGCAGAGATATCAGATGCTTGCAGAGAAATCAGTTTAGGTGGGAGGAGCTCCGAAGCAAGGAAGCAGAAATGCAAGTTACTGTTGCAGAAGCATTAGGTGAATCTGTGCATACAAGTGCAGTTCCCCAGGGGACCCTGCTCACAGCTGGATGGTACCCACCAAAAGACAGAGACAAGGCTGGCTGAGGCAGTTTTTCCAGGGGACAGACTGAAGAGACAGCTTGTGTTGGGAATGGCTGTGGAGCTAAGGTAGATGATGTCTGAAGGACGTGTTAGTTCATTATCTAAGGCAGCAGAGTCCAACAAGTTTGAGTACAGATGAGTCAGTGGCTCTGGGCTTTGCCTGCCAGCCTATCTGGGCTGTGCCGAGAGCAGGATGGGTGGCGTTACCGTGGAAAGAGCTGTGGAGGTGATCTAGCATGGAGGAGAGAAGAAGGCACTCCAGGCAATGACTAGCTGTTTTGTTCAGTGAATGAAAGATTTCATGAGATGGAGCAATTGTTGGAGAGACAAGACTCTGAGATGGGACTCCGGCAATCTGAGTGCATGTGCATATGGAAGGGGAAAAGGAGAGTGAAACCTTAGCAAGAAGACCTAGGAGGGTTGAAAATGGCTATGAAGAACAGGGAGGAAAAAAAAGCAAAACCCACCAACAATAAAATAGCTGGGAGGGAGTGAAACAGCTAGATGAGGAGTTCCATAGAACTCAACAAAACTGGGGATTTGAGAGAAGAAAATGGGGGAGATTTCTGAGAAGAAACCCACAGATATCTTGCATCAAAAGAAGTAAGAATAGGAAGAAGGGAGAGCATGCAGAGTGAGTCAAAGATGGTGAAGAGGCTGCCAGGAATACGTGTGGGAGTCAATTAAGCTTGAAAGTAGTTTTTTATCTAGGAAGAAAAAAAGCAGGAAAGAATATGGCGTGGGGGCAGTAAGCCTGCTCCTGGAAAAGTGGGCATTGCAGACACAGCAAGAGTGGGGAAAGAGAAGGAAGCAAGCGTCACTGCATGGGGATTTGCGAAGAGATGATTTTGTGATGATGGAGGGAGTATAAACTAATGGATCTGGCAAGGGGCAACATAGCTAACTTTTGTCATAAGACAACCATGTCAGTGCCAGAAGCAACAGATTGCCTCCTTTGAAAAAGAGATGGGGATCAGCTGTCCCAGCAGCAGGAACAGCCCATACAGAATCCTGCTCGCAAAGTCCTTTACAGCTGTTGCACGTGGTGGTGGTGGCGAACACACTTGTCTCCCTACCCTTTCTGTAGGAAGCAAGAAGTGCAATTTCCAAGGCTGCCATTTCAATTTCACTGCCAGTCCACGCTCCCTTATTTCAGCAAGAGCAAAGAGCAGTTCAGTAAGAATTTCTGGAAAGCTTAGGTCTTTTGGAGAAATGCAAATGACTTAAAATTTTGGGTAGGAGAAAGGAGAGGAGTCTCTGGGACCCAGGGGAAGTCTGGGCTGAGCATGGGCATGGATAAGAGAAGGATGGGGAGATGTTTTCAAAATCCAGTTTTAGTTCCTAAATTTTAGACTGACAGGCCTTACCCTGTCTTAGAAGGCAGAAGGATTGCAAAGGGTATAAGCAGAATGCAGCAGAGCTGCTGTGAGGAGAGCTGATGCCATGCCGCAGAAGAGGGAGCCAAGCTAAGGGCAGAGGGTAAAAAATGTCTTCAAATGATGCTTAGACAGCCTTTGCTTTCTGCTGCTCCTCATCCTACAGAGGGGGAGATTATTGCAGTTCAGCCACACCATCTGGCAAGTAAGAGGGGCTTTCCAGAGCTGATGAATTCTTACCAGTGTATCCAACCCTATCCCAAGGGGGACGTTTGGGAAAGAAGAGCAGTGTTTTGAGGGGACCTAGAAGGAGAGAGGTTTGGCTCCAGTGGGGTGGTGGGGCAGCTGCAGCTTTAAGAACAAATAGCTTTGTATGCGACACTCTTTGCTTGCATCTGCATTTCGGTGTATAATTTGAACATTTCACAAGAGTGCTTTCAGATGGTCCTGTGAATGTTTTATGAGCCGTTAAGAAGTGGAGTGCGTATAAATGCAAGTGTGCAGCCGCCGCTGCACAGAGAGGGCACAGATGCCTATTTTGGGCTGACAGAGGGATGTTCAGCAAACATCTTGTGTTCAGGAGGCCAGCAGCTGCTCATCAGTGGTGCTTAACTGCTTACCCACCACATTTCTTCTACAAACAGTGCTCACTGCTTTAATACAGCATTGTTCTCATTTTTGCCACTGGATACGTGCGGATGTGCACAAAGTAACACACGTGCATGCGTGGAAAAGGTCCTTCTGAGGGTATGACAGCCTCTGCCTTGTGGATACCTGTATCTGAGCCCTGTCTCTTGTGGGGTGATAGTCACTGGAAAAGACTGGGTTCCTTTGGGCATAATCCATCTGACTATTTTACAAGTCTTTGCGAAGGTTTGAGTTATGTCCTACAGGGATACGGTCCTCTTGTGTAGTAGAAGGACAGCCTCCAGTGGCTTGCTGTGATTTGGATGCAGATGTATGAGTTTGGTCAGCTGAAACCTGCTTTCATCAGCTGAGACCTTTCAACAGCTTCAAAGCATTTGTGCTCTCAGAAGTGACTTGCTAGACAATTCACACACCATGCAATCAAGGATGTG
Source organism: Oxyura jamaicensis (assembly GCF_011077185.1). Classification (NCBI taxonomy): domain Eukaryota; kingdom Metazoa; phylum Chordata; class Aves; order Anseriformes; family Anatidae; genus Oxyura; species Oxyura jamaicensis. Next base: position 42,613,226 of record NC_048895.1, on the reverse strand, counting down.
GACATAATGCACAGCTACCTGTGAGCTGGAGGGAAGTAACCGTGCTTTTCTGTAGGTGGTTTCTGTAGTGTAATACCCAAGAACTCTGGTGCAGAATTATTGGAGAGAAATGTAGCAAAACAGCTATAAGCAATTGGGAATCGCGTCTGGATGCAGAATGCAAAAATTGCTTCATTTCCACAGATTTTCATCACTTTCTCGAGTCTACCTTGTCTTTTTTTATTCCCCTCTCTGGTCTTCTATCTTTCTATCTCCTTGTGTCAAATTTTTCAACTCCTGAGGCAAGAGAGCCTTCCCTGAAGCTGCTGCCACCTCCTTAAGTGGCAGCAGAAAATATCTTTTTTTCCTTCACTTTTCTCCTTTTCTGTGTTTTCCTTTGCTGTGACCAAGTACCTTACAACATTATTGTAGGGGGTGTTTGGGTGGAAGACATTCAGCCAAACAAGATTAAGCTGATGATGAAGCTTGGAGAAACATGCCACTAACCATCTCCCTGCCTTCAACACTGCCTCAGTTTGGAGGGCTATTGAACTATAGCTGATAGTGTGAGGTAGAAGGCCACATTTTGAAGGGATATTAAAGTGTGTCTGATGGTGAGTGCCATGCCTTGCTACCTTTGCAAACCACTTGTAGAGCAGCCATCCACAACAGAGTGTGCTTGTCCAGGCTTTGGTATTTTGTTGTATGGCAGCACTGAACAAAAGAAATTTTGCGTCTTTGTATGATGTGATGTGCACAAGCACAATGCAAGGATTGTGTTTGCTTGGAAGACTTCTGCAATCATGAAATCCGGTTTCTTTTTTTCTTCTCTTTTCTTTCCAATTGCAGGTACTACATGAGCCCCTGATTGATGAGGATCCTGTTTTCATTGCCACATGCACAGAGAGGGAGCTGCGCAAGAGGAAAAAGAGGAAATTCAGCCTCTGGGTTCGGCAGTGCTCATCCACTGGTTTTATCTGCCAGGTGGGTTTTACCTCTTCAGATGTCTTCATTTAGTTCCTAGCAGGCCCTTGAATGCATTGCAGGAACAATGATACTCACTTTTGTCTGTAGCCTTGCCAGGGGCTACAGTCAGAGTTCAGCAAGGCTTCTTGTGCCTGCAGATACTTGATCCCAAGGAGGGTGAGGACAAGTTCCCAGTGCTCTGTTTGCTTGATGATTTAACTGAGGGTGCCTGTCTGTAACACAATCCATCTGGCTGCCAGCCCTAAGCTAATTAAATTGAAACAGAGTTAAACGGTCCGTCTATTTGTACATCCTAAGCTTATCGAAAGGTCTAGGTACTGTGACTCCTGTCCTTTCTAATGGGCCAGCTTCTTCCACCAAGTATAAGGTTGCGACTGTGATAGCCAGCCGTGTCCAGTAGGCTAAGTTAATATGGTATCAAGATGTCCATTTTTTCTGGGAGAAACTTACTAACAGGGTTTCCTTTTACATCTCTTCACACTTCTCTTCTTCTCTACCAAAGAAATAAAGCCTGATGTGACTTCAAGATGAGATACAAACTTGAGTGGGAGGTGTGTTAAGGGATTTGTATTTAGTGTTGTAAAGCACTAGGGACAACTTTTGAAATTCTCAGATTCCCCAGTTGCTGGTATATTTTTGAGCACTCTTGAAAATCTGGCCATTTATTTTGGTACCTAAGGGTGAGGGAGCAGATGATTTCTGATACCTCTTTTTCCCAAGAGCTTCTGTGAAGACCTGGTGTCATGAATGCTCCAGACTAGAGATGCTGAGGTGCTGGTATGACATGCACGCTGACCACCCAGGCTGAATGCATGTCAGACCTGTGGGGCCTGTGGATTTGCCGTGGCTGAATGTTCATTCACAGTACAATTTGACCTGTGAATCGCTACAACTGTTTGAGTGGCTGTGCAAGAAAAGAGCCTGTCTGGGAACAGAGGTTTGTATTTTCAGCAGTGTTATTCATTGTAAGAAGGACATGAAGATAATACATTTTCTGTCCAGATTTTAACAGTTTTGTCCAAAACAAAGTAGATTTTCCTCATCAAGCATCCTTGGAAGTTTCCACTCTCAAGGCTTTTGGAAAGTCATTTGCTACACAGACGCAGTGTCCCTAATCAGCAAGGTGAACTCCACCTGTCCCAGACAGCTTATTATTGAAGGTGTACAGTGAGCACAAAGTTTGCTGATCTCTACTGCCATGCTCCCCCCAGCCAACCACCACCAGAGTAATAAGTCTTCAGAAATGCCAAAGGTTTCAGATGCCGAGCTGTAATTACGTTGCATCTCCCTTCCTGTCCATTGAGACAGTAAATTAATGGAATGTCAGTTGAAGCAGAGTAGATGCCCAGCACCACCCTAATCCTCTTTCTCCCTTAATGAAACAGATACTCACGCTTCACTTGCATCCAGGTGACGTCCAGGATCTTCTTAACAGCCTTCTATTTTCATTCTATGACTTGGCTCTGATTATCTCCATGCTAAAATGATTGTGTGAGAGGGACGTTAGAGAAGCATGAAAAAGAATATACAGGAACATGAATATTCATACTAAAATGGAAATACCTAGTCTGGGGATGAGGAGATCTTCAATTAACATATGTTTGAAGAGCTATGTTCAGTTATATGTCACACTTCTAAAGGATTGTGATGAATCCAAAGCATTCATTTGGTGGATGTTTGGTTTATTCGCTGTATTAAAAAGAGCTTATTTCTATGTTTAACATATGAAGAGAATTGACCTAAACAAGAAGATAGTCCAGTATTTGAGCTCTGACTAGTCTGTCACTTATCTGCTGTCAAAAAACTTACGCACCTACTTGGAAATACATAGAAATTCTGTAATGATGTCTGGATGAATTCCGTCCCTCATTGTTTTTGCATGGTGACATTGGAGATTATTTTATTTGGGATAAAAGATGACACCAAACATTTCATAAATCAAGCAGTTTCAAAAGCCTGAAAAATATATAGCTATAAAAAGGTGAGGCAGCCCCAGCAGAAGAAGGAACTGAACAATGTATGACTGGGGATGGAAGCAACCTCAGGAGTTGCATGATACTCTTGGCCCAAAGCAAGGTTCTTTTAACCTAAATAATTAGCCTGATGTTAAAAATCTCCATTTAGAGGCATCCATTTTTCCCAGTGATCTGCTTTTCCTAATATGAAAAGGGTTGGCTTGTTTTCCTAATGTAAAGTTGGTATCGGTGTTTTGAAGCCACATACCAAGTCACTCTGTGAACAGCTCTTGGTACGCAGCTCACTGGATAGTTGCTAATGTTAGGAGTTACAGCTCGTTGACTCCCTAAGTTCTTCTGTTTGCTTGTTCTCATGAATGAAACTCTGAATCATGTTTCTGATGTAAGTAAATATTTCTCCTTGACTGATTGCCTTTTTTTTTAAGCAAATAGTGTTTGCTTAAATATCCAGCTCAATAAGAAAATCATGGAAAAGAAACAGCATTAAAAAATACTGCTTGTGGGTATAAGAAGGTGCAGAGGTATATACATGCATAAAATAAATAGTGTACATACATTAGACTACTTTTCCAACTGTCTTCTATCATACAAATAACTTGACGCCACCCTGACAATTAAATCTTTGTTTTAAGACAGGTGCTCAATTTCAGATCATATCTCTGCTTCAGAATTTCCAAAGCAAAGCATCATTTTTCACTGAATAACTTTGTTGTTGATTCTTTTTGTCATTGTCAACTGGCCAAGTGGGAACATGCAGGAAGGACAGACCATTCAGACATAGCAAATGCATGCCTACAGCAGCTTGAAACATGAGCAAAACCTTTCAGTGGCTTAGAATGAAAATAAATGTCTTGCTGCAGGACGAGTGACTTTGGCAAAGTAGCCAGCAAAACTGCCCTGATCCTGTTGCCTGTTTTACCTGTCCTTGATGCTGGAGATCAAGGTGGCAGCAGCCAGTGCTACAGGACAGGACTTCAGGCCTTATTTCTTTCTCTCTAATTCAGTGAGAACTGCAATCTCAGCTTCTAGTACCTCAGGTGTCCCTTTCTTCTCCATCTTCTTTGCTTTCCTCCTCTCCATGACAGAAGCCCACCTTCCTTCCGCTAGGCCATGACCCTTTGTAAAGCAGAGAAAAGTGATTCTGCTGACACTGCTGAGAAGCCTTAAGCCAGCTCTGAGACTGCTCAGTGCTGAGGAGATTGCAGTCACTCCCATTAAAATAAATGACATTAAAATAAAATAAATGGTCAGGCAGTAACTGAAGGCACACGCTTTCTTCAAAGCATGTGGATTGGAAGTGGGAGGACTAGTGAGCTCCTGCCTGTGTCACATGTCTGTGCGGTGGCCATGGGCATCCCACTCGAGGAATTTTGTCTCTGCGTTTGTGGTATGAAGGTGGTAGTGCATTCCCATCTGTGACCACGCAGAAGGCTAGTCTACATCAATGCTAAATATAGCAGAAGAATTACCTCTTTTGACTGGCTGGCTATGCTGGGTTTAAATACAGGATTATTTAGGGTTTGTAAGTGCTGGGGGAACCTAGTCTGGAAGGCACTGAATAGTCACAGTCCTGTTAAAGGCAGGATGATTATATTTGTTTCCCTTGAGAATGCTACACTTGGTAGCAGTAGCACTTCATGTTACGTTGTTCAGTATAACTTAGATCCAAGTACAAGCTCAGACAATGAGCTGACCATCCAATATATTTCCCTGTGTACCACTAAGACACTTTTCAAACTATTATTTTAATATCTTGATTCCCATTTCAAAGGCTGCAGTGCTTAGAAGTGTTTCTTTTTAGAAGTATTTGCTGAGTAAATCATCTTATTTAAATCAGGACTGTAGATGTGTCAGTTGTTTCTTTTTCACAGAAAGTCTTGAACACTTGCTTGCAAAAGATGCACTTATATATGATTGGTAGGTCTCTCTTTCATTTTTGGTATAGCAATAGGGCTCATAAAAAACTGGTGAGAGTCCCCAGATATTCAGGTTTAGTTATTTTGTACTGGTAGGATACATCATGTTTTCTCTTTCCTTCTCTTGTGTTCCTCATAAAAAACAAATAAGAGTGTTTTCTCGTCATTTTTCAGAATGAGAAGGAAGCATAAACAGCTGCTGCCTTGCACAGAATGCCACAGAGCCAGGCAGGAGGAGGTGCTCCCATAGAGCCTAGGCCCGTAGGCCCATGGCACAAGGACAACCCAAAAGGCAGTCCCTGGCCCAGAGCACCATTAATCAACAAAATGGAAGGCAATATATAGATGGTAGAGAGCACCGCAGAGGGATGGTTGGGCAATATTAATCACTATGATAGGCAGTAATGGAATTAGTTCATCAGCCTGATTATTTGCTTAGAAAACTGTGTCGTCATGACAGAGGATGAGAAGAGATGACTTTGTGGATGCATGTTACCTTTTCTTGTTCTTTGGGATTAAATTTGTTCTCTGAGGCTATTCTGGGCAATATTTCCCTTCCCCCCAGCTTTATGGGTTCTGCACTTGGTTTTATTCACTGGCAGAAAGTTCCAGCAGTAATACATTTCATTTTCACTAATATCCCTGTGAAGTGTGTGTCTCAGATTTATGAAGTCCTTTAGGTCCTTGTGCTGGGACTGAACTTGAGTTTCCATCTTCCACTGTTCATCCTGAAAAAGGGATGAGTCAGAACAGTTTCAGAAAAAGAACTGTGTTGCTGCAGCTTGAGTCTTCCCACATTAGTGAATTATTATCACTTTGTATCATCATGGTATTTAATGAGTTCAACCCGGATCGGGGTGGCCCCTGCTTGAGAGGGTAAGCAATGACTCCCTGAAGAGCTGCAGTGAGCTGCCTGGGGTCACTCCACAGACCAGTGGCAGGGCTGGGAATAAACCTCAGCTCTCCTGACTCGAACTGCCGTGCCTCATCTGCTGCCTTTTGCTGCTTGTTTCTGCTGCAGCATGTCTTCATTTCTTATTGCACCATTCAGATGCAGCAAAAAAAAGAAAGCAATGCATATATCATGCTTTTATAGTAAATACTGTAGTTCATTCTTGATGCTAAATAGGGTAAGTAGAGTTAGCTGGAGTACTTCATAGCCCTGCTGATTTCACAGCATAAGATCTTAGGGAAACTGAGAGGTGCCCCAAAGAATTTATAATTTCACAACACATCACAGAAGTGTATTCAGTCACTGTTAAGCTGTAATTGTTTTTACCCATTCCCTTTTGTGAGGGAAAAGGGAGGAGTAAATAAGCCTGGGATTAGTCCAGAGAAGGGCTACGAAGCTGGTGAAGGGTCTGGAGAACAAGTCTTATGAGGAGTGGCTGAGGGAGCTGGGACTGTTTAGCCTGGAGAAGAGGAGGCTCAGGGTGACCTTGTTGCACTTTACAGGTACCTGAAGGGAGGCTGTAGCGAGGTGGCGGTTGGTCTATTCTCCCACGTGCCTGGTGACAGGACAAGGGGGAATGGGCTGAAGTTGCGCCAGGGGAGGTTTAGGTTGGATGTTACCGAACAGGTTGGATGTCTTAGGTTGGATGTCTTTACCGAACGGGTTGTTAGTCACTGGAATAGGCTGCCCAGGGAAGTGGTTGAGTCACCATCCCTGGAGGTCTTTAAAAGACATTTAGATGTAGAGCTTAGGGATATGGTTTAGTGGAAGATTTGTTAGTTAGGTAGGAGGTTGGACTTGGTGATCTTGGAGGTCTCTTCCAACCTAGACTATTCTGTGATTCTGTGTAATTCAGTTCTCAAGGTTGGAGATGTGGGAGAATTGCATTTTTTTTAATAAAGCTGCTCGGAAATGTTGGTGTTACTGACTGTTTAACTTCTGTTTAGAGATTAGTGTGAGCTGAAGGGTTTCTTTAAATGGTGCCCTGATAATTTCTCTGTTGCCAACAAAGTTTCATCTGGAGTGCACAGATATAGCAGCTGCTTTGAGCAGGTTCTCAAGGTCAGGCTTTGGCTGGGAGAGGATCCCAGGAAATCTGATCGCCTTCATTTGCCAGTCACCGTTGGCTGGAAAATCCTATTTGCTTTCTTCATCTGGCTCCCACCAGGCTCTGGCTTTTCAAAGCATGTGGTTCTCTGTTGTCAGCATCTGAGAATCTCAGATACCAATTAAAAGTCTGTAATCCTCTTGCTCACCAGCATTATGCAGGAAGGTAGTTTTGTAGATGTGTGGTGGGTCAGCCCGATTCATTTCTGTAGAGTTTAAAAGCTTACCGTCTTTCTAGATGAATGGGAAAAACAGACATCTAAGTGTGGCCAAATGCAAAGGTCCCTCCCAGAGCTGACATGCATTTGCAGTCTGTTTTCAGGTGGGAGGGAAGGTTATTGCTCAGTTCCAGCCTGTGCTGCTTGGGGATTTAGTGGCTACCAGGTCAGTGCTGTAGTCTTCTTTCTGCAGCTCTTCTCGCTCACTGCAACTCTGCCTGAGGAAGGGGGGATAAAAGCAACTGAGCCTCCTCACTCCCTCACTTAATAGTATTGCCACAGGAACTTCCCTCACAGATCCCATCCCTTTGTGCTAGATGCTGTAGGCAGAAAAAAAGATAATCCCTCCCCTAGAAAGTTAAGCATCTAAATGCAAGATGGAGCCATAAGCTGCCCTCAGTCACTTTTGTTGGGGCACCTTTCAGCTGCCCAGAGTCTGCAGGCAGGTTGTGTATGGTGTTACTTGTTGGCTAATGCATGCCATGGGCAGCTAGGACTCACGCACTGCTTGGCACTAGCATGCTCGCAGCTCCCAGTGAGTCGACAGCCACCAGCCTTGTTGCTCCTTGGAAATGAGCTGGGTCATTGCTGGGACTGAATAGTCATCTGCTATTTTTTTCTTAAGATTTTATACATTTTTATATAAGTATTTTCCCCTTGCACTAGTAAATATTATTGCCTCAACAGGTACAACACTTCCAACAGCTTTTACTTACCTCTCGTCACTTAAATACCCTCTCACTTATATACCTTGTATACTTCCTTACGGCTCAACAGTCATTTTCTCAGGAGAACTGAGCCAAGGTTGTGTGATGGTGTGGCACCAGAATGGGGCCCCAGTCATGGACCTGGGCTGGGCTGCCAGGTACAGGGAGGGAGCCCAGTGAAGCAATGCTAAGAGGGCAGCCACAATAATGTGTAGATGAGTGATCAATCTGGGGGCTTGCACTGTTTTTAAGGAAGGTATTGAAGAGCAGTAGGAAAGCTTTGCAGAGTTAGCACTGATTTCATACCAAGAAGGAGAAGAGCAGTATGGAAAGGAGCAAAAATGGCCTTGTTTGGCAACAACAGTTAGGTGTCTGGCTTCTCAGGGAAGCGTAGGTGGGAATCAGGATACTGAAAAGGTGTAGGAAGAGCTCAATAGAGAGTGCCAAACAGCAAGGGCCTGTCTCCATCTTCCAGGCCTGCTTCTATTTTATGCTGTAAAGAAGAGGGAGCTGTCAGAAGGCTGACATGGTCAAAGCAAAGGGTTATTTGCCTGACATACTGCCTGACTGTCAAGATACACATAAGCAAGGGCAGGCAAAAGAAGGATGATTGTGGTAGCTGAGATGAGAGCCAGCCAGTTCTTAGGTATTTGAAAGAATGGGAAAGGCTTTATCATAGAATTGCTACAGATGATGAATCTGCCTTAGATGTGGCTGGCCTGGGAGAAAATAGAGAGGCCTGCATTTGGTGATCCACAGATTGTAGATTGGCTGTACAGGTAAGATGTCATCGTTTCCTCAGTGATGAACAAATCACATGGAGGACAGATGTCAGGGGAAGGAAAACAAAGCTTTAGTTTTAGCTGTACTGGGCCTTTGGTGTCAACTCTACCAGCTACTACTTTTTGGTAGATATTTTGCACAATGTAGCCTTCAAAATCTTCCTCCTGCTTGTTACTGCCCCTGCCCTTTTTATCTTCTGAATGTCATCTCTTTCATTTGAGAGTTGTACCCTAGGGTGCTTCGATTATACATGAATGTGAAGTATTTGGGATGTGCTATTCACAAGTGCTTTCAATTTGCTATCTGAGCTATGATTATCAACAGAACAGCCAATGTTTCAGTTTTTAGGGCACTCTTAATTGTGCAGTCAAGATGCTAGCTTTGTTCCTAACTGCTCATCTTTTATCCCATTTCTAGCAAGACCTCATGAACCTTCCACATGAATTTTCCATACAGTAAATCACCAACAGAGAGCAAGGAAAGCTCTGTTGGCTTGTAGCGTGGGTGTCTACTCTGAGATCTTCCTTTCTCTGTTAGTGCTCTTTCTAACAGCCTGCTTCTGAGCCAAATATACTTGTTTTGAGTTTCTGAATGACGGGTGATTGATTTGCCTCTCATCTGTCAACATGTGGAATCTCCTGCTCAGAAATGTGATGTCTTTTATGTTTGCGTCTGTGTAGGCATGTGGGCTTTCCAGAGCAGTTTGCACTGTTTTTCTTGCTTGGTAAGAGCTCAGCATAGTCTTTACCAATATCACGTCACTTTGGCATTGAGGTATATTGATTGATACCTACTTTTGCATTTCTCATGGGGGAAGGCAGAAGCAGTTGTAGCAGATGGGAGGGTGAGCCAGTGACTGTGAAAATCTTTTATTGTCAGGCTTTAAAGGGGAAGAGACTGTTAGGATGCTGCCTGGAAGGTGAAGGCAGAAGAGAGGAGAGTTTGAGGGATGAGTTGAAGGGTGTGAGAAGAGAGAGCTGGTATTGTGCACATGGGATTAAGAAATGTTGGATTAGAAGCTGCAGGGCTGCCCTAGATAGAAAGATGGTAGAATTTAAAGTGTAGCTCTTCTGATAAGAACTGAAGGATGACTGGAGAAAGCTCGTTTTCTGTTCCAGCACTGCAAGATAAAGAGCTTCAGCTTGTACTTGTCTCTTAAGAGAAATGATGCCTCATCTATATAAATTATCCCATTTGGTGTTGTAGGTTAAATGTATCAGTAGCCACTTGAAAAAGCAGCACAGTAAATGTGATCTCTGCAGATACTTGAGAAACATTGCTTTGACTATCACCCGCAGAAGCAGAGGATGTTGCTGCCAACATCTCCATCTGTTGTCCAGCAGCAGTTGTCCAGCCTGTACTTATGATGATGTTTTCCTCTTGGAGCACATGGACGAGGCACAAAGCTCTAACACAGTCACAAGGCAAACCAGCAGCTCCGGTGAAAGGTTTAACAAACATTTTTAGGGGAGCAGCTTCTGACCGTGCCTATAAAGGTCTTGCAGTCAATTTCTGGCAATTCCGTGCTTTGTCTGCAGCCTGCTAACTGCTAACTACGTGATGAATTATGGAACGTGGGGGAATGCTGCGGGCTTCAGTGGGGATTCCTAATTATTTGAGGTAGAATGGTATAAGCTGGATGAGAGGACAAAGAAGGAAAATAAAGGGCATATGGGATTTTAGGCACTTGCAGGGATATTTGAAGCTATGCCTTTGCCAGCCATGGTTGCACAGCATCCTTAATGCCTTCCAACATTATGCCTTCTAACCCCCATCCTCCCAATAGAGCTGAACACAATAAAGCTTTGAATGATGATTCTCCAAAACAAGAAATATTGTGCCAGGAACAGAGGCTGCGCTTCAATAGGCAAGGGAATGTCCAAGAAGAAAAAAAAAAAAAGTGTATATTGAGCATTGGAGGAGGAGGGAATGTTCAGCAGTGGTATGGATGTTTGGGTAAAGGACATTGGGGAGGTGAACAGAGAGAGGGGGAAGAAGAATAACCATGAGGCAATTACAAGGACCCTTGAGAAAAAGGGGAGAGCAAAGGGAGGGTGACAGGTGCAGAGAGCTCTGCTAGCGAAGCATACATAATATGTAGCATCCTGGTATGAAAACAGTGATAACTCCATGGACAGCTAGCTGATCTTTAGAGTAGCTGCATGTAGACCCAAACCAGCCCATCCATGGTGAGGGACCAGTTGGTGCATCCACCAGTGCCAGCAGACTGCCTCATGCCCTGGCAGCAGACTCTGCAGAGAACACAAAGCCAGCACAAAGTAGCAGAGACTCCTGAGGAGCTTAGACTTAGTGTAATACAGGAGGGAAAGTGCAGGACACTTTCCTAGACTTACAGATGCCTGCTTTGTTTTCAGCTCAAGTACTGACTCAAGGTCAAAACTAATCTGTCTGCATCTTTTTTGTCTTCACTTCCTTGTCTGTAGGTTTTTAAGGGCTTGATGTGTGGTCTCTGTGCTGGCACACTAGTAACCTCATCTTAATTTCAATGCCAATAATCACACACAACCTTTGCTGTAAATTTGGAACAATCTGCCCTTTGTATGCATTCCGGTGTTAATATGCTCTCTGGAGTCCTAATTAATAATCTAAATGATTTATCATAATTAGCTAGTCCTAAGCTTAGTATTGGGGAAAGCACAAATTTGACAGCTTTCAAAAGTGAGTGGAGCATGGTCAGAGAGGCTACGAACATTTCTGCCTATGTCCTCAGCTGGAAACTATTTTTATTAAAAGGGGATTTATTTATTTATTTATTTAGATGAGTAACGTGTCTTTAAGACTTCATTTAAGATGCACTTTACTTTTTTGAAATTAATGTGTATTTATCCTTGCACCAACTTTCTTCTTCAGCACTTCAGCTACTCCAAAATACAGAGCACGTATCATTGCTCAGAGATTTCATACATAACACACTCCTCTGGGGTCTGTTTCATGATGGATGAATAGCTAAGGAATATTATATTACCATGTCTAGAATACCAGTGCTGGGTGATGCACCATCTAAAATAGGGAGAAGCTTTTTAATTTAATTTTGTCTCTTTCTAAGATCATTGATATATCAAAAATTACAGACGGCACTACTGCAAACATGTAAGCACTTTTATTTTCTGAACATTGTAATGAAGTTTCTTTTATGAAGGAGTCTGTTGGTAAGATAAAATGGCATCTACAGGAAAGCAATGCTGTGTATTCTGGATGGCTGATGTCTTAAGCAAATTTAACAAAATGTGGATACATCACTCCAACAGACAAGGCTCAATTCCTTTTCCCTACCCTTGAATACTTAGCAAGTTTAATCTTTTTCTCTGGAGATTTGAGATTTGTTGCAAATGCATGCCTTTCTACAGAAAATTTGCATTTGTGTATGTGTGTTTAAATCTGTGGAAGTAGCATGGAGTTACAGTACCACTGGAGTGACTGAATGCAGGGCCTGCTTCTTCTCATTTCTCTTTCCAGCAGTTTATTTCTCCTGACTTTTAGAACAAGATGAAGGTCAGATGCCTAGTTGGTTTTGATAGGTGTTCAACTTTGGTGGAAGTTATGCTTGTAAAATATTGTCAAAAGAAATAAAATCGAAGGCTTCTGTACAAAGAAAGGGTTACGTGCTTTCTGCTTCTGAATGACAATGCAGAAGTCTTCTCTTCTAGAGAGATCACTTGTAGGAAAGCAGGAATAGTTTCCTTCAGTGCTTTTTCAGTTGGTGTGACCATGCTCGTTGTGCTGTGGTCAGTTACAGTAATGTTACTAAGGATAAATGTTCCTGCCCTCTAATACAAACACGCGTGTACCACCTACAGATGATACAGCTGGTGGCAGCTGTCCTGCAGTGCATAGCGGTGTGAATTGCACAGCAGCAGGACACGTGCTAGAGCTACTGCAGCCTTCCAATTGAGCCAGGCATTTATTTCACTGTTAAAGCAACATATTGCAGCGTACCCTGCTTCCTGGTTCAATCTGTTCTGGTGGGTCGTCTCCAAATCCTGATCTAAGTAAAGGATCTTGGAGTTAGTGCTGTGCCTGAATAGTTTCACTGACAGGGGTTCATACATGCTTGCATTGCAGCCTAAATGGTTGCTGCCAACAGAAATAATTGTGAGCATTACTGCAGGGAAGCTAATGGGCCATTTCCTTCTGGCCATCTCATAGAGGCCTTTTTTGGAACTGAAGTTTCCATGTCTTCTTTTGCTGGCAGCAGTAAAGCCTATGCAGATTCAGCACAACATGTAATCTCTGCTATGACCTGAGGTATTACCTGCTAAGTAAACAGTCTTCAAACTGCACAACAACAGCGACAAGAACCTCAGGAAGCCCTTAAGATGAGACAAGGGACCCTGTATTTATTGGTGGCTGTGCCAGCTAACCTAGGGTGATTTTAAAGCAACACTCCCTTGAAATGGTCTTTAGATATTAGTAGTTTATAAAGAGTATCTGCTGTCTTGATCCTCAGCTTGTCTCCAGATGAGAAGGTATATTAGCAATTGCATCTGCTCCCTCTGGATTCATTATAATTTTCTGACTTTTCTTCCTGTTTCTCGTTTAAGATTTACGTCCATCTCAAAGAAGGGAGCGGTGCTGACGGGCTGGATGCTTTGAAGAACAAACCGCAGCTGCACAGTATGGTGGCCAAAAGCCTTTGTCAGAACGCCTCTGGGAAGAACTACATCATCTTCACTGGCCCAAGCATTACCAGCCTCAATCTCTTTGAAGAATTTGAGAAGCAAGGTGTGTATGTGGTGACTCACTTGGTTTTAATGATCGTAGACCTAGAAACCTCCTGCCATTGAATGCAAAAAACTTCCCAAAGGCTTCAGTGAGATTTCAAATCTCACTGTACAAATAAATCGGTCACCTCTCGGAAGAGATCCCATTCATGGAAAGGTACTATGCAGAGGACTTTCTAAGTTGAGTCTATGCTCTTTAAATCTTCCAAGTTAAAAATGAGAACATAAAAACATTTTTAATAAGGGTATTTAAAACCCTTACTTCTGTTCTTTGCCTTAGAAATGTGAGATCTAATCTTCTACATGACCTGGGGGACTGTTCAAGGCATGTCTGTGATTTTTATGTTCCCACTGTAAAAGGCTAAGGATGGGATGAATCCTGAAAGGTGTGCCTTAGAAGTCCTTGCTGTTTTGATGTCCGTTAGATGTGACTTCTCTACATGACAGTTTTATGCCATTGCAAAAGCCCTGGCATGGTTCAGCTTTTTGCTGGTACAAATATGCCTTGGCAGGAAACTTTTTAGTTTGAAAGCATAATAAACTCTACATGGACCAAAGCATACTTGCCAGCAGAATGCCCATCGTTATGTCAGTGTGGCTCTACCAGCCAGTATGCCGGTGCAGAAAGTATCCCCAGGACATCCTTTCTGTCAAATGCCCCTTCACCTTATGTGAAGTAGCCCCTTACTACCTTATTTCAGAAATACTGAGGACTTCTAACTTCCCTTGGATTACAGGCTCTTGTACTCCGATAATCAGTTAAAAGTTATCTCAGTGTAATTTTCAGCTAGTTCTTCAGTCAGCACAGCCTTTCAGGGTCAGTGTAGTGCATTCAGGAGATCCTTTGCAGCACTAGGACTTGAGGTTGCCATTATGCATCATGTAGAAGGAGGCTACAGAGCTGTTTCCCTTTTCAGCATACCACTGACAAATGAGTTTTGCCTTTGACATGTTTTCCGTTGCAGAAACTTAAACCCACCTCTGGCATTATATTAATGAAATGTGGTCCAAAGCAGAGGGAATGACTTGGAATTGAGACAATAGTTTGATTCTCATCTCAAACGAGAACACGAGTCAGCTGATAGCAGTGCTGTAGGTGAGCCCCTCATTCCTGCACTCCGGACTGCTCTGGCACTGACAGCTGTCTCTGCTGAGCTCTGTGCAGGACTTAGCTCCTAATTTATTTTAGGTAAACTGGAAGCTCACAGAGTGCAGAGGAATACTACTGTATAATCACAAAAGAGGTCATGGGTTTCCTAAATGCTGCAAACAGCCAGATGGGAAAAAGTCAGGCACGTTTATGGTGCACTGGATGGTTTCCTCTTCTGTTCTATAGTCAATAACCATTTTTATTATTAGCTGATTATAACCATTACATTTTTAAGGCTACCAAAACTAAAAAGCAATTGACTGGTCAAAAACGTAGAGGATACCCCATATACTCCTTATATTTGAGATGTGTCGGGTTTAAATTTAAAGACTGACCGACAAAAGTTGACTTTGGAGTCACACCATTTGTGCTTAGCTGGGGAAGGACAAAGACAATGCGGCATGACCCAGATGGCCCACAGCCCCTGTGGAAAAGGTGCATGGGTACTAAACCCATTTATTACTTACAGAAAATTCAAATTGTTTACGTAGGTAAACAATGGTCTTTACACTGAACAGATCATTCAAATTAACAGTTTCTAGCAGGTATCAAATTTAATAATGACTTCTTACCACACGCCGTTTTGACTTACTGTCTGATCTAATATGCTAATGCTATATTGATTTCAGTTTGGTTCGTGAGTTGTTATATGGCTTCCTGAGACATTTTACGATATTTGACAGCTGCTTCCAAAATTAAATTTCTGATCCAGTACACACCATCGCTTTCCTAGGGGTGAAGCTATGAGGCTGGAGAGGCAGAGACTAAGACAGCAGATTTACTGTCTTTGCAAAATAAGTTAGAACTCCTTTATAAAGAAGATCGTGGTGAGAACACGAGAGTGTCTGTTTAATAAGGACAGGGGATTGTCTGTGTTTGCCCTGGGGTACTATGGGCTCGGTCACAGGTTCGGTGGGGGTGCTGAACTGGAAGGACAATGATACACTGGGAGAGATCAGACGCTAGAGATGTCAAGCAGTGGTAAAGTCAGTCAGAGCTCTGGAGGAGATGGTGTGTGCTGACGGTACTGCAAAGCACATAATGTGTTGCCAGCACCTGCTGGGATCCTGCTGCATTGGCTGTACATTTGGAGAGAGGCAGGCAGAGAAGCCTGGACTCAGCAGAGAGATCTCTCCTAGTGTATCACACAGCCACCCTCAGCAGTGACCTTAACGCTTTTGTGGTATGTGGCTTGGCCAACTAAACCTGAGCAGGGCCACACCGTGATGAAGAAGTGTCATGAGAGCCTTTTGACAAGTACAGCATCTATGCTGAGGTGTTCATGACAGTTCAAGATCCATTCTTAAACTGCCAAATTTAATTTTCTTGTTCAGGAAAAAATAGTTTCTGGGCTAGAATCACTGACATAAAGAGGAAGATTCCATTGAGAGCTGTAAACAAAAAGAAATTGGGGTTCATCTTAATTCCTTTACATTATTCTTTGGGGGGGGGGGGGAGGGTGGTGGTGGTGGTAACTTGACAGATAAATAGGGGAAGATTTCAATAAGGTTCAAGCTGAGAAACTAAACTTTTTCTGTACCTAAATTGACCTGTAAGAGAATTAAAGGGAAATCTGGAAAATCTAGAAAGAGACGCTCACCAAAAATACATTAGTTCCTCTCAAATCCTTGGTAAAAAGCACACCGGGCTCTTGGTAGCCAGCGAAATGAACATGATTCAGCAGTGTGCCCTGGCAGCAAGAATGGTCAGCACTATCATGAGCTGTGTTAACAGGAGTGCAGCCTGTAGATGAGTTCAGCAGGGGGCTGAGCCACATGGTCAGAGGCTAGACCAGATGTTCTGTACCGAGGAGGGAATTGAACTAGTTCAGCCCAGAGAAGAGAAGGCTTTGGGAGGACCCAACAGCAGCCTTCCCACACCCAGAGGAGGTTATCAGGAGGATGGAGCCAGCTCTTCAGTAGTGCACTGTGGAAGGATGAGAGACAACAGACATAAGTTGGAACAAAAGAAGTAGTTCAGACTAAATACAAGGATTTTCTGAGGACAGTGGAGCAGGCTGCACTGAGAGGTTGTGCAGTTTCTGTTCCTGAAGGTTTTCAAGCCCAGACTGAGCAGCCCTGTCTGTCTTCAGAGCTGACCCTTCTTTGGAATGGAGTTGCCCTCCCACCTGAATGAGTCTATCATCCATAGGATCCTGTGATCCTATGAAGACTTCTGTGGAACTGCAACTATCGTTTGCTTTTCCTAAGCCACACATGCATTGCTGCAAAAAAAAAACCACGGTGTTCTTTTCTGACAGCCTGCCGTGTAGCACCTTCACTGTGCCACAATAGAGAATATGTGTCTAGTAATATAAAGGGGTATCAGTGAACATAATTCTAAGGCTTTTGAAGATACCAAGAGATGAGAAAGCTTCAGAAAATAAGACTGGGCACTTTGATCTTTTTCAAAATCAAAAACCTGAATAGAGCTCCTTTTCAGGGGACATACAAAACATTTCTTTTTCTGGCCTCTGAATAGAACTGGAAACCTGCACCGAAATGCCCCAAATTCTCTTTTCTTTGAAACAGCTGTCATTGTTATTTGCTGTGACAGTCATTCATAGTGCACATTCCTTTCTCCCCTCTAAGAAAGTGTTATCCCCCGCAGAGGACCGCACCTCCCAAAGCCCCATGTCCCATGCTTCCCTTAATGTTATGACCCCTGAAAGTCCCTGATGCACTTTCTGAGCCAGCAGGAGCAGCTGGCTCTGTCCTGCAGAGCAGCTGGGCTTGGCACAACCTGCAGGAGTTGCCAGCCTGAGTGACCATGGCATCCACAGAAGCTTTGCAGAATCCTGCAGCTCCAGCACATGGACTAAAGCAAGTTCTCATCTCCTTCCCACAACAGGCCCCCCACTTGTGCTGATTCTGACATAACCCAATGTTGCATTCGAGATATATGACTGAAGAACGTGTACTTGGAGGAACTGAACTGGCTTGTGCCTGACTGCCTTTGCAAATGGTACCAATGAAGATGTGGAGAAACAGGCGTCAGCACAAGCTCTCCAGGGCCTGGAGACCCCAGGAATGAATCTGAGTGACTATGCCATACTTCCTCTTGCTTTAGTGATTGCTCAAGCTAACTTATGTTTTTGCATTTATATGCAGTTACAGTTTAAGATCAGAGGAGAAGAACCTGTCTCCACTGACTCCCCTGTACGCGGCAAACACCTGTTGTGATTCAGATTTAATTAAATGCAAAAACTTCATTGAGCCAGATGGGCTTAGTTTTTATTACTTATATTGCTATAGTAACTGGGTGTTTTTTAAAACCTCTATAGTTTAAGGGTGTCTTCAATGACAGGAGACTAGTAAACCTGCAGAAGTGTTGCACCTTTCCAGGCAGTATAGCAAGGCGGTTACACTGCGTGCTCATGAGTGAGGAAATGGTTCCCATCATTCTGCATGAGGACCGAAACATCTGCTGGAAGCTTTCTGCAGGCTTACTGCCTGCAATAAAGGGAAGGCTACAATTATTATTATGGTATTGCAGAGATGGCTGTTGCTATTTTGAAGCTGTAGCACATTAATGTGGTTATTAGCGTGGTTTTGTACCACTGCAGTCTTATGGAGAGATTTAGTATCACTCTTCAGTGAGTCATAAACCTTAGGCAGCTAAGGAAACTTCTCAGGATTGTGTTACCAGAACAGGAAAATCTTACTATTGGCTAAATGAAAGCTTTTTAAAAGTTTGGCATGTTAATGCCTAAGTTTGCAGGAATGTGACTACCAGTGTTCATACACCTCATAGCAAGACAAGATTTAAAATAAAATAAAATAAAATAAAAAATTAAATTAAATTAAATTAAAAAAAAAAAAAAAAAAAAAAACTTTCATTGGGTGTGCAGTTCCTCCTGTATTGATTTTAAGCCTGTTTCTATCAGACATTTCTTGTTGTCTTTTGTGGAGGGAACTTATGGATTTCCAGGGACTGATTCATTCCTTAGAAATAGCCAGTCGAGTGCCTTCCTCTTTCAGAATAAAGTAGCCCCACCGCTGTGTTGGTTGACCTTCTTCTGACATGAGGGTCTTAAATTTCTGATGAGAAAGTCTTAGTTCCTCATAGACATGCTCACAAAAACTGAACCGATCCATGAGTATTAGCGATTACTATGTTAGTATTTCTGACATATCTGTGAGCCTTAGCCATTGAGGATATGCTCAGTATGCCAGGCACTATGAGAATGAAGGGCAAAGGCTGCACCTGCCCTCGAGAACTTGCATTATTCCAGAAAGACAGAGGCAGAAGAGCCACATAAATGGAAACACAGGTAACATGCTCTGGGGAAGCCAGAAACTGTATTCTGACGTAACATTTCACCTTTAAAGATATGCAATTATCCAGTGTGCAGAATTAAGCATCATGAAAAATTTGATCAATCTTAGCTGACAGATTAGCTTTAAACTACCACCGGCCATAGCTGCCATGTGAATGATGCACACAGATGTCACCCACATCCATGCCCGTCTGTCTTGTCCAAGCAGATGGGCTGAAGCAAAACCAAGGGAGAATGGGGAAATTTCCATCCAAGATTTCCTTGAGCTTAATTAACTTGTTCAAGAAGATACCCTTCTCCTGAAATAACCGATGTAGACTGTTATTATTTAATGGCCTGATGACAAGTAGTTGCAAAATCTCGCTTGTCCCCACCTGGCTGCATTGAGATGTGATTTGCGGAGTTAGATTTTATTCATTGCTTCTTTCACCTATGAAAAGGCCACGAAGCTGTGAGCAGCAAAATGTGCTGCCTGGTGTCCTGTGTGTGGAGCCTCCAAAGCCTGTGCAGAACAACATCAGTGCTCGCTCAGCCAGGCCACTACTTGCTGGAACAGGGGGAAGCTTATTTTAGTGTGGGTTTAGTTCTCACGATCCCACTATGTTATTAGCTGGCAATAAATTAAATTTATCTTCCCCAAGCCAAGTCTGTTTTGCCTGTAACAGTACTTAGTGATCTCCCTGAGCTCATCTCAACCCACAAGCATTCCGTTGTCTTTTCTCCCCCTCTCCTGCTGAGGAAGGGAATGAAAGAGTGGCTGGGTAGGCACCCAGTGACCACCCAGGGTAAAACCACCGTGACTTTTTTATCTCCTTTCCCTAAAATCTGTTTTCATGGGACTTTTTAAAATCTGTTTCATGGGACCGTCTTCTCCATCCTTTGGCATATGCATTTTTTTAAATCAACCCATGTTTTAGTAGTTCTTAATTGCTTAACAAGTATTTCCTTTACAAACCAGATTATGCAGGTGCAAGGAATGCCAAGATGAAGAACAAGAACTGGACGGCACAGTGAAGCAGTAGATTAAGCGAGTTTGTCAGCTGTGTATATTATTAAAAGCATAATGGGAGTTATGTAGGAGAATTTATTTCAGTTAACAGCAAAGATGTTATAGCTTTCCCTCCATTCCTGCTCCCTCCACAATTTATTCTCTTAGTTAAACATCAAAGACTCTCTTGGATCATAAATTCTGATTTGTCCTGTAATGCATATCACGGCTTATATTTCTCAGTCCAATTTAAAACATGTTGTGAAGAATATTACACAGATTATAGATGTCATTATTGGGAAGACACCCTGCATTCTTCTCCTTGTCACTGCACTGTGTCTGTGCAGGAGATGTCAATACATTTCCTTTTGAACACAGGTTTTCTGCACTTGTCTCAGTTTCCAGAACCATTCAGGTAGGACACAAATGTTAGGTAATGCAGGAGAAGGCCAGTTGGCTGAAGTATTTGTTCAACTAGCACATTGTAGACGAGTTATTTCTCTAGTTAGGTCAGTCGGACTTGCTCCACTGCTCTTGATTTCTGGGTCTAGGCAAAGATTTGCTGATGGGGAATGTTTTGTTTTTTTTTTTCACGTGCAGCGATTTACTGCTGTGGGTTGCTGAGCACCAGGAAGAGTGACTGCACAGGCCTACCTCCATCCATGCTGAACAACCCTGACACTCCCCCGTCCAGAGGACAGTACAGAATAAGAATGAAGGGAAACATGTCCTTAATCTGCTGGTACAATAAAGGGCACTTCCGTTTTCTGACTAACGCCTATTCACCGGTTCAACAAGGTAAGCAATATTGCTACTGCTCATCTGGGAAGTGCACGTGCTTTAAGTGACAAGGCAAGATGAGTCACGGAGTTTGATAATAAGCCTGAACAAAGAGCCTGATCACAGTATCCTAGATTAACGGTTGCACTAGTGATGACTTCCCTTTTGTGTCTTCTTACAGCTACTGTTGTTTCCCATACAAAGGTTAAAAGCCTATTACTAATGCAGCCTCCTTTGCCTGTGCTGGT
This sequence comes from Oxyura jamaicensis, assembly GCF_011077185.1. Classification (NCBI taxonomy): domain Eukaryota; kingdom Metazoa; phylum Chordata; class Aves; order Anseriformes; family Anatidae; genus Oxyura; species Oxyura jamaicensis. The sequence continues at coordinate 42,592,414 of NC_048895.1, read as the reverse complement.
AGAGGCTGCATCCTTTAGGTATAAAGATGATATCTCTGCTGATAGTCAGAGGAGGGAAGAAGGGTGTTATTTCTGTATAATACTACATTTGCAAAGCATCTTGTAGGATCGTTGCTACAGAAAAATTAATAAATGTCATGATGTACTTAGAACTCCGAGCAGATCCTACAATTAATTTATCTTATCCAGTAAAAAACCTAGTCACAAACAAATGTCTTTTTGCCAGAAGTAAATATGATTAAGGCTTCCTGTTATATGTTAAATTGATTTTAGCAGTTGATGAAAAGAAACCAAAACAGATAACTTGGATAGTCCAAATGATTGCAAAGACCTTCTTAATGCCTGAAATCTTTCCCTTTACAGAAATATACAAATGTTTTTAAGAAGGTTTGGAAACTTGTGTAAGATATAATATGGTGACTGAACTCTTTGAAACTCAACTTCAATGAAAATGTTGCTTCAGTTTCTCCTAATTTTTGTTATTCAGAACTATGCTGAGACACAGAAGAATACCCTAAACCTTTGAATGTAAAGCTACCAATTCACATATATCACAAACGCTCATGTTCTGAGCCCCGAGTGACTTTCACATATGCATATAGACTGCAGAAGCTAAGTTAAGGGCACAAATTACTGTACAAGAACAGTGTGCCTTGTACACTGTGGTGAAGAACCGAGTTCGAACCTCAGTCACCCATCCATGCCCTTGCATTTCCAGTGCCTTGCCACAAGTCTTGTTACCTTGGCAAAGCAGGGCTGATCCAGAAGGTTTCTGCTGAGCTCCTTGCCTCCCTCTGTACTGCACAGTGAGGGCTTAGTGACATGGACGGGCTGGTGTCTGAATGCTGATGCTGAAAACAAGCATGCGAAGGAAAAATGAAGCTGCAGTGCTGCTGCCAAAGCCAGTCGCTGGAGCAGTGCCCACCCATGTGAGCAGTCACGGTCAGGGTTTGTGCTGCTTCCCGTGTGCACTTTGCCACTGCTCTAGATGGACAAGATATCACTAAATGTCACCTGGTTGATATGTGCTAGTATGGAGCCTGCAGTTATAATTTACTAATGCTACAAAAAAGAGAGTTAGAAAACTGTTCTGTCTGTGAGCATCAATATTAACTGCCCCTTTCAAAGAGAATCTGAGCTAGCGGTGGCCTTCCCAGGCAGCACAGAGCAGTGTGAATGGTTGTGCCTGTGGATGACCTTGGGCAGGTTTTAGCATGGACAGGATTGTAGGTTGCATATGTGAGGTGGTTTAAGGTCCACTGATTAGGACCTGTGCGTGTGGTGGGCAAGACCTGCACAATACCTGGCTCACCAAGTGCTTGCGGGGACAGCCGAGATAGTTCAGGGTGAATCAGAGCAGAAAACTGAGACTGGTTTTCAGAGCCATGCCAGGGGGAAGAGAGTCTCGAGTGAAGATCTGAGAACAGATGGAGGCTCAGTAGGAAGATAGGAGACCAGATTGCCTGCCTCTAATTTGGCATCTCTGAAGTGAGTGCAGCAATGCTGGTTTAAACCAACTTGAAGCTTGATCACCAAAGTCTCCTCAAAGTGATGTAAACAAGGAGAAGGAAGAGGAAGAGGAAGAATTTGTGCTCCTTGAAGCAAGCCTGTCGCACAGGTCTTCTGGGCAGGTGTGTTAAATGGGAGAGGAGGTAGGGAAAAATGGTAATAAATCCCATACAGGGCAGTCAGACAGAGACTGGAGCCAGCGGGATCACTTGACAATAAATTGTATGTTTCCACGTTGAGCATACACGTTGATGGGGGTGGAGGAGGCCATGAAAAGAAAGCCTAAAAACATAGAAGATGAGATGTTCAAAGCAAGACGTAGGATAGATGTAGCTAATAGTGAACTATTTATTGCAATCAAAAGGAAAGTAGAGGAGAAGGTAAATCTTGCAAATACTTAGAGTGCAAATCCCACCCAAGCCAGAGGCACCAGGAGGGCAGTACACTTGTCAGAGGTGATCTATGAATACTATTCTTAGATGCTGCACATTATTTATTATGGATGTTTTGAACCAGTGTGTCATAATACATCACCTCAGATGCTAAAGGATGAGTCTTATTTCTTTGGTCTTGCAAAAAAGTCCTGCTTACTCTGCTAACAAGTATGAATTTTCTGCCTAGAACAAAATTCAGCAGGGTTTTTAATTTCCCTTAGGCTTTAGCTTGAGTTGAATTTTTCCCTTTTGCCTGTTCTGCAGAAGTACTGAGAAGTCAAAAGAGATTGAGACCCTCAGGGAGTAAAAAAAATGCCCTAAATCTAAAGCAGGTGATGTAAAGCTGGTCCAAACTTCCCCATCTGTGGGACACGGCTGCATTTTGTTTTTCCAGTCAAGGTCTGGAGCCTGCTTTCCCAGCAGCTCCAGGACAATGTTCTAGAAATAACTAAATGTTCTAGAAATAACTATGTTAGAAATAACAATGTTCTAGAAATAACTAAACCACATCTATTTTTTTTTATTTTTTTATGAAAGCAGAATGGAGCAGGCAGCAACCTCACTTGCTGCACAGCAGGATGGCCAGGAACTCGGGGAATCCTGGGCTTTCTGACCTGCAGGGAGGAGCCTCAGGGTCCCTGGTGCTTGGGCAGCAGGGTCCTGTTTGCCATGTAGGGTTCCCAGCCCAGTGCAGACCCTGGGAATGCCGTGGCTTCGGCAGCGTGCAGAGCTGGAAGCAGCAGCTCCTTTGCAAGTTGTTAAGGGGCTGGGCTGCTTCCTTTCAGGCATTATTGTGCTTCAGCAAAAACTTGTTGAACCCAAGATCTTTTGGAGAGGCAGCTTATTTTTGAGAAGAACTTTCAGAGATGCTCTTCACCAGCAAGCTCTGCTCAGATGCTAAATGGACAGTAGCTAAGGACAGAAAATGAAGTCTGGGCCCCATATGCAGAAGGCAAGGACCACATAGCTGCAAGTGGCATGTTAGCATCTCACCGGTGGCTTGGGGTGACAGGAGGTAGAAATAGGGTTTAACACTTAGGGTATGGACTAGACAGGAAGCTAAAGAGAGGCAAGGGAAGCATGGAGAGGCAGCTGGAGAGAAGACAGTGGTAATGATGAGAAAACTGGGAGCAAAGAAGTAGGATCAGGAACCAGCTACTAATAACATCCTACTGACACCGCCAGTATCAAAGGCTGCAGTTTCCCTATGGAGTTCTCATTAGCTTCTCCTTGCTGCCTGTACCTTTTCTGCCCACCCTGCCTTGAAGACCATGCAGCTGGAAGAAAAAAGGGAGGAGATGCTGTGGAGGCATTGCAATTGTATGAAACTATTGTCTGAGCACACCCCAGTGTGATTCTTAGCCCTGGAGGAGCTGGAAGTGTGAGATTGGCTCAGAACATGAAAATCTGGGGAAAGAAGCTTAACATTAAAAAGTATGTTTGAGGACAGGGAAGCTTAGGATTTAAACCTTAAATTTCCATGCGTCTTTTGTGGGAATAAATTCACGGGGTTACGTCCAAGTATGGTGAGAGTGAGGATGGGGCCAGTTGGGAGCTGAGGGGAAAACCATGAACATTAGACCTCATACGAACCTGCCTGGCTGCAGTTCTGATAAAGAACTGTAACAAATTTAATTCATGAAAAAAAAGCCGTATAGCACTTGGAGCATGCAGTGCCCACTCTGTTATGTTATGTTATGAAATCTTAGCACTTGCCAAGGGGGAAGTAAGTGCTGATACTCCTGAGCCTTCATTTTAAAAAAGCAGGATTCTAGCTCCAGAAATTATGGATTGGCATAAACTTAAGTATTTAAGGAAACAAACGCATATGCCTTTGTCTTTCTGCTTATTTCACTGAGGTTGACATTTCCCAAGCTTTGCTTGAAAGCGTACTGGCTAGAAACTTTCCAATAGAGTCCCCAGGTCTTGGCTAATCTCAGGAACGCGGGTACTGAGTTTTTACAGGGTGAAAAAACACCAAACTAGAAGCTGATGCCAGCAGCCTGCACCAGAGAGAGCAGCACGCAGGCGAAGGCAGGCCGGGGCTGCAGAGCGGGCGGTGTGTTCCCCTGGAGGGCTGCCAGGGCTGGAGCACAGCGATGCTGGGGGAGGACCAGGAGGGGAAATAACTCATCAGAGGTGCCGGTGAGTCAGCTTGCTTGGGGCTGCTCACCACAGAGACCTGCAGCTAAAAACAACCCAGCTCCAGCAGTTGCCTCCCTGGAGGGATGGCCCTATGGCTACAGAACAAACACAGGAAAGGCTATAAAAATAATGTGCATATAAAGATATTTGTGCTCTCAATACAGAGGAATGTTACACAGAATATAATAAAAAGTGAGAGGGAGTGCGTGATGCCCACATAGCTGCCATCAGAATGCATTTTTAAGGATTGTGAATACAAAGCAAATTGCAAAAGGAAGTACAAATTCTCAAAGGGGAAAGAGAGGGAGAAAGAGAGAAAGGGGAGGAGAGGAAGAACATTTACACCCAGTTTGGGGGTACAGAGTTGAAAGGAGAATTGTTGAACAATTCAGAGGCGGTATGGTTTTGGACGCCTGAAAAATCAGACTTTAAAAACATGAAATAAATTGCTGCATGGCTCAGATGTAACATGACATTTAGTATGTGTCATAAGTCTTGCTTCAAAATAGAGCCTGCCAGCCCGGACAGCACAGGGGGCTTGACAGAGATAATGGATGGAATGAGACTTCCAGCTGAATGAAATGGTGAAGTCTGCAATCAAAACGTGAAGAGCATTTTAGGGGTGATTGTGAAAGAGTTTGCAGAATCAAGGCAATGGGCGTTTGAAGGCTGGAGAAATGAGAAAGCCCAGATTCGTATCTGTACTGAAACAGTGCTGAGAAAGGATGCAACCAAGCCTGTCCTTCACTAGACTTGGAGAAAAATACTGCTGTGCCTGGGAGAGAGCAGGGATCCTCACTAGACAATAAGCTATAGGCATGGAGCAAGAGACGGTCCCTTGAGAGCTGACCATCAAACCCTGAAGAAATGTGAAGTCAAGAATCAGGAAACTGACTCCTCAATAAAGTAGTACAAGTTTATTTTATTAATCCTTCCCTTCTACAAGCAGGTAGAAGCGTCTCTGACTGAATAATGATCCCTCTTCTTCCCTTTTCCCTTGTTCAATATACTACGAATGGAAACAAAGTCAAATTATCATCTCAGTTACAGATAACAGAGGAACCATGTCCCAGTTTGGAGACAGAAACTAGCAATAAGGTTTATTTTGTAATAAACTATGTATCTTCTAAACGCTAAACCTATCATGTGGATTTAAATCTGTCATGTTTCTAATTGATGCAGGAGTTATAATTAAGAGAAAAAGTGGAGAAATTCCATGCCCTTTGGCTGTTGAAGCATTTGCTGCTCACCTTAGCTACATCTGCAAATACGACGACAAATACAGCAAGTAAGTGAGAATAAGGATGTGTATGTGTGTGTGTATGTATTTCTTTCATTTCTTCCCCATGGCTGGACTGCTTGAGTTCTCCATGTTGAGCTGCAGCTGAGAGCCCAGTCCTGCTTTCACTTAATTCATCTCTGACAAAACTGTTCTAGTCAGAGATCAGAAGCCGGCTCTGCACAATGGCGATAGCTGCATTGCCAGCCGTGTTGTAGGGAATCTCTGCAGGAGTGAGGAGATGAATGAGTCTGTCCTTGAACACAATGAATTGCTTACTCCCCTAACTTTCACCTATTTGAATAATCTCAAAAAAACATGGCAGTGTTGCTTTGGCCCTATCTACCTATCCACCAGTTTAAAAAAATAAAATTAATAGTATTATGTTCTTACCATCTTGAAAATGACCTGTAAGAAGAGTTGGGAAGATGAGCCAACAGGTTGGTGATGTTTTTGGCCACATCAAAGTCAAGGCTAGCTTGAGAATTCAGCAAAGGTCTACAAGTCTCTCAGGCTGCCTAGCTCCCCACCCTTATCATCATATGGTGTTTAGGTGATTATCTGCCCTGGTGATATTTGTGTCACCTTGAGCCAGAGGAAAATGCTACTCAGTTTTGGATGCAAACCTGATCTAGGTAAAGTGGGAGAATGTAGGCCTTTTGTGGGAATTTAGATTTTTTGGCTCCGGGATTCCAGATGGGGTCCTCTTGGCTAGCTCTTGATGTAATGGGGAGAAACAGAAACAAGAATAGCAGTGGTGAAGATTGGCTGTGGGAGTAGCAGTGAGGTGTAGAAGATTTCAAGAGCTGAAAACTGGGGAGAGAGAAAAAGTAGCAGGGATTTTCCAAGTCAGATCTGAGCAAAGCAGCAAGAATTGAGCATAAGATATGAAAGAGGAGGAGGTGGTTGTTAGAGACCAATGTTGGGATCTGACCTGAGGAAAGCAGTACAAAAAAGAAATGAGGTAGTAGATTTAAATGGTTGCTAAAAAAATGAAAAGTAGGGAAGTAGGAAATCTTATGACTGAAGAGAATATTCTGGTAGTCCTGGAATTAGTCAGAACCTAAATATAAGGTTGTCAGTCCTTCCTAGTTCTCCTGCCTTATGGAGAGGAGGTGCTCCACATACCAGCACTGCATGCTCTGGCTCTACCCCCACGTCCTCCCACATGCTGTTGACAACAGCAGAAATCATTCTTCACTTACGATCGAGATAAACGAGAGGAGAGGCATGAGCAGTCTTCCCTGAACTGTAACATAATAGGCCTGAGTTTGGTGGGGGGGCGGATTTTAAGTTACAATCTAAAGGGATTCAGACCCACGGCTCCCATTACTTGGATGTTTGTCACAGGCAAACTCTAGGAGTCTGCATCATTACTCTTGCTTATGTGCAGTGATACAGAGGGGAGGGTTGCTGAGGTTTGGCTCTTAGAGCAAGGACACTACTAGAAACCTCCAAAACCAAAGAGACAGAACTGTAAACGATTGTCAAATACATTGTACAAAATTCTTTAATACTTGCACTTGGCAGTAAGCTGTGGTCCTGCTTCCCCTCTGGGACTGCAGGAATCTTTTTCCAGGGTTATTTCTTGCCTCCCAGATGGAAGTGATGGCTGAATACCACTTTTTTTTTTTTTTTTTTTTCCTCTTGGCTTTCTAGGTATTTCATTTCTCACAAACCAAACAAGACCTGGCAACAAGTATTCTGGTTTGCCATCAGCATCGCTATAAACAATGCCTACATCCTCTACAAAATGTCAGAGGCCTACCACGTGACAAGGTATAGCCGTGCACAGTTTGGTGAAAGACTTGTAAAGGAGCTCCTGGGCTTGGAAGACACCTCACCCTCCCATTGATGCAATGTTCTTGGTGGCATAGGCAGGGGGTGGAAGGTAAGCAGAAGAAGATACCACACCTGGAACAGCAAAGCAAGGAACTTCTGACACCACCAGTGCTGTCCTTATCCAAAAATGCCAAGTGATGCCACTAGAGAGGTGGAAACTTTGTTCCTAGTAGCAGCTGGATGGAAACATGTTCTACAGAAAGTGCCACAAGAAAAGCTGACAAAAAAATTGCATAAGTGAATGCCTCGTGGGTATCTGTACACCAGAAACGGACTTAAATTAGTTATCTCTCAATACTATTTGTTGAACAGGGTCATCTTGTAAAGTCCCTCTTGGGCTAAGAGCTTGTCATAAGCCAAGATAGCTCAGCAGTCCCAGGCGGGCATTGCAAAAAACTCTATACACCTTACTTGGAGTTACTCAATTCTGGGACAAGTAATGTAAGTCTGCACCATGAGCTGAGGTTGAGAGTGCCTACCACCTTGTAGGGAATCAGTGCTGTCCTCACAGTGTGCTAAAAGAAGCAGTTCAGAAGCATGAACACTTCATCAAGTATATTGACAAACAGAACCTTTAAGGCAGGCAGCCAGGAACTGAGAACTGGTTAAACTTTTTCTTTCCTTTTTTTTTTCCTTAAAAAAGAAAAAAAAAATGCTTAAGACAATTTGATCCCAGTTAGAACACAGCAAGATTAGAAGAAACCAAATACATTAGTGAATCTGAAATGGAAAAACATGACATTGATTTTTTTTAAAAAAAAAAAAAAAAAAAAAACAGGATGAAGTGAAACATGTTATACACAGCCAGAGAGTGAAGTAATACTGCCTCACATCATAACTGCCACGGTCAGTATACAGATCAAAAATAAGAGTATAACAATTAATTTATTTTTTTTTATTTCAACTGTATCTTACGTGTTGCTTAAAAGTCTAACATAATGGGCTCAAGTTTTTTAGGAAAAACAATTTGTTTCTTTGCCTTTTGTAAGTCCATTTTAGACCTTCATTTGGCACACAGTTTGCAGGAAAAAAATAATTCACTAATAGCAGTGTGTTTTGCATCATCACTGCGGGATGTTCTGTAAGCATTCTTCTTACTAGAATGCCGGGCTTGCCACAATGGTTGTAATTAAGCAGATTACATGTTTAGCAAAATAACATAGCACTGTGTTTTGCAAAAAAAAGAAAGAAGTCCGATTGCAACCAGATGTTAAACCAAACTAAAACAGAGCAAGCTCAAAGGGTTCACCTGTTCTGAGTAGTACTGTAGAGGATGAGCATCATCGTGAGCTGGTGCCTGCGGTTGAACCACTGTGGTTTGGTGTTGGTGGAAGCCAAAGGCCACTGAAGCCTTGGAAAGCAATGGAGAGAGAGAGGGGAGTGTGACCGAGACAGGAGAGAATTGATATGGAGGTGAAATACTGCCCTGCCCTCTACACGTTATTGATTTCAGTCTACAGCTCAATCAACAACAAAAAACCCCTCTGTATTCTGAAGGTTAGCAGTGATGGAAACAGACCGAATGGCATTAACTTACAGGGCACAACCATGTTGCTTAAAGGACCAGCTCGTTTTAGGTCCCTGAGCCTGGTGTTTTCTGGAAGGTGTTACCAAAGAATTACTTGGGCTGATTTAAGAGGAATGGAGCAATTGGTTTCTTTCTTTATCAGTCTGTAACTCCCCAGGTTATATGTTTCTGTCTGGAGAGAGACAACAGTACCCTCTGAACTCTACATATTTCACTGTTGCGGTTATCAGAGATGCCAAGGCACTGTGCAAATGCAAAGCCTGTAAATCATCACAGAACAGTTCAGCAGGGGCTTGTAAGTTACTGACTAGCCCAAAGACCATTCTCGCACTGACAGATTTCTATTTCCACCAAAGTCTTATTTTTTGGAGTAGACTTAGGCAGATCTCACCTGGTTGCAGGGAAAGCAAGGGGACAGCCAGGTCCATGGTGGTTCTGCTTGCAGTACAGCCTGGCAACTGCCCCGCACAACCTGCCCTGCCTGCCAGCCACACAGCGAGAAGCAGAGCGGTGCCAGCAGGTTCCCTTAGCACCCCCTTCACCTCTCAGTCCACAAGGTCTCCACCCAGGAGACAGTCTTGGGGAAGGACACAACCTTGTGCACTGGAGGAAGGAGAGGGTTTGTACTGCTCTAGTCCTCCGCAGTGCCAGGCTACATAGGAGACCAAGGATGAGTTCAAATCTTGTCCCAGCAGGGAACTGAGGCCACCCCTCTCAGACTGAACGTGTGGCATGGTTGCTTCTTGTCAGGCATCTAAATATTCAAAGGTGGAGGAGAGGCTAGCATGAGGCATGAAAAACAAAAGTTCAGCAAGCGTCCAAGTTTCCATTTCTTAGGAAACTCCACAGAGGTACCTGAAGATAAATGGTGTTCTTACTGTTAGCTCAGCCAATGCCAGACTTCATTACAACAGGAAGAGTAGCTACAACTTCATTAAGCCCTGCAAATTTATTGAGTGGTCAGAGTTAGGGCAGTAAGGAAAGGTTTGGCAAGAGCTCTGCTGGTCAGACAACTGGAAGCCCGGTTGGGCTGCTGGGAGCCCGGCTTCCTTGCATTGAACCCTCGCAAAGCCAGAGCTTTTGCAAGTTGCAGATGCCCCCAGCAGAGATGGAGAGGCCCGCACGACCTCCTAGGAGCCACTTCGTGCCTCCGAGGAGTAAGCACAGCACTCTCCAGCTACATCGCAGCCCCTCGAGCTAGATCTGGTGTCCTTGTTATGTTACTGGGTATGTACAAAGGCCTGGATCTACACTTTCCTGTTCAGAAAATGCCTTTTCAGTTTCAGGTGTCAGTAGGTCCATGACCTTGGAATGTTTAATTTTTCCACTAACTTATGTTTTTAATTATGTGGATGACTTGAGCTAAAATGACGAGGTCCTAGCTTTTTGCCTCAGGGACTGGGTCCTGAGTAGTTTTCCCTAGAATTGGAGTTGATGGGGGATTACACAGTGGCTGACTATTACAGGGAAGATGCTTTAGTCTCCTTTGCAAAGGAGAAATGTTAAGACAAAATTATAGCTTTGCAATGAATTTCATTTTCTTAGCCTTAACCATCCCTCATCGTTTTGAACTGGTGCCCTAAACATACACAAACATTCCATAAATAAGCAAAAATATTTATATATATTTATATGTACAAAATGCCTGAATTTGGGCTCTGAAACCCACCAAAGCATAGTCTATATCCACAGATAACTGTTCAACTCTATCTTCTCCAACTCTTGACTGGGAGTGGATAAGGTTGAGGAAAGTTAAGATTTTTCCTTGTTGAAAAAGCGTCTTGCACTTTCTCTAAGTTAGTCCAAACAAGGCCAGGAAATTAAGGAAGAAATTTCATCATTTTAGAACAGCAAGGTTTTATTAGCTGCAGCTCAGATTCTGTAGCATTTCTTTCCCTGCAAACTGGCTTACTCAGATTTGGTTCCCCACCTGCTTGTAACACTGAAGTTTCTCCCTAGTTAAAGGAAAAGAAGGAATTTAGTCTCAAAGTAGCGTGAGGATGCTAGTTATAGTGTGTGCGTGTGTGTTAGTTGTGCAATGGCTTGTGATATGATGCCAAGTTTTTTTGGTTTCATTTTTTGTATCCTTGAGACAATCTGGGTAAGAGATCCTAAAGCTCAACAGAAGTTAAAAGACAATGGAAATGCCAAACAGGTCACAGAGAAACTTTTCTAAAATTTTCCAGGGAGAAAAATAAGAGTTTGAAACTGAAATAGACATGGGACTGGGAAGGCTCATGTCTCTCTTGATGAACTGAATTTTCCTTCATGTGTACTTCTGAAGATGGTTTATTGGTGGCATGCAAACTTTCTTTCAGAGAACTGAGACCATCAGTGAGACACACTGACCACCTTCTATGCACAGGAATTCTTTCAAGAAACGTCTGTCCTGCCACGAGCTGTTCTTGGAAAGCATTTCTTTTCCTAGTGTGTAATATAACACTCACAAGAGCTTAGAAGCCACTGTGAAATGGTTTCCACTGCTGATAGCTGAAAAAAGCTTCAAGGGCTTGCAGAAACTCTGCCACTTTTTACTTCAGCCCATTTGTGCACTCGACACTAGGGCACAATTTTAAAACATCTTGTCTCTGTTTTCCTTTCCTTTTCTCTAGCCCCGGCCCATCTTCATTTGCAAGGTGGTCTGAGTATGCCAATTTAAAGACTTTCCAACGTCCCTAATGGGTACAACTTTGTTTTCTTTAGACAATTCCTAGAGAAAAATGAATTTAGCTGTTTCCAGACTGACATTATGAACTGCAACTCAAAACAGCGTTCCCATTCTTCACCTTCAGCTACACTTACATGGCTTTTTTTTTTTTTTTCTGAAGAGATATTTTTCTTCTACCATTTATTTAGTAGTCTGTCTTGAGCTGATTGGTGTTGAAGGGGGTCTCCAATGGCTCAATCTTACATGTCTTAGCATCCACTAGTCCTGTGGCTGATTGCAGTGATGAGTGGGGGTTTATGCTGCACTGGTAATTCTGCATGTCTGCCTCTTTCCATGCAAGGATTGGAAAGTGCTCTTAGCAACATTGGTAATCATCAGCCGTCATTATTCCCTCAGACAGGAGCTTCCACTTCCATGATCAGACACTGAGGCACAGCACAGGTGATGAAATTGTAAAGTGGAGTCTGCAGTCTTGCTGATTAAGTCCATGTTCTGCATTTTCAGTGACTTGGTTCTTTTTTAAATGGACTTTTCCAAATTTGAAATGAAAGCATGACAGACATCATCCTGCTCTTCAGCAGGGGCTGTAGGACTTTGTCAGCACAGGTTCTTTGCTCCACATAGGCATGAGTCAAAACCAACTTGTCCTGAAGGTAAGAGAAAACCAAATAAAACAGCAGCCCAACCTCCCTGGAGGAGCTAGAGGAGATACTCAGCAAATCTGAAGCTGTGCTGTACTCCAACCATTAATGTGAAATCCAGACAAATAATTACTCAGACTGTGTGAAGTCTTCCATCCATCTCTGTAGTGGAGCTTGCCATGGCACTTCCTCGTTGCTGTGACTGATGTGAAATTAGTTATTTGTAAAACAAGAGCTCATCTCAATCTGTCTGAGAAAAATGTGCAAGCAGCAAAAGCATGTTAGCAGTGATGTGAAAGGTGAGGAACTCCATGTTCAATACATTTGTGTACTTGGCCTGTCATTAACTAAGGTACTTTGCACGGACAGATCATGTCATCATCTGCTCAAATGCAAGCCTACCACCAGTGCTACTTGGTATATATTCCTTCTTGTAAAGGCTCTTCCCAAGCCTACCTTTCTTTCCACAAGCATTGTGAACTCAAACTGGAAAAACCCCTGTACAAGCGTCTCAGTGCTGGGGAAACAGCTGAAAATATCTGTGCTTTTGTACAAAAAGGGTCTCTTCTCTCCTCTTGAGAGCCTTTTCTTTCTCTTCAGAAATATATCGCTGAATAAGTTCCCTGTCCTATGCTTTGCTTCCCTTGTTCCTTGCACTGGGCGCACGCCCAGCCAAATCATCCCACTCGTTCTTGGTCAGTCTGGAAGAGGAAAGAGGTGACAACGCAGAGCTGGCCATTCCGTTTGTTTTTATAGTATTCATTTGCTGATCCTTCCTGCTGTCTGGCACATCGCCGATGAAACAGGGTATTGTTTCTGAAGCCTATACTAATTGCAGTCACTGTGACGGTGTCGCCCGCTTTGCCCTGTTAATGCTGCCCCATCGGGTTCGTGTGGGCCCAAGGCAGATATCAGCGTCACCCTCCCGCTGCTCCCACTGGAGTGGCTGAAACATTCCTCAGCTCTGCATCGCTGTCAAAGCGAGGGGACTTGGATTTCATCCTGGGGGCTGGGGAATTGTGTTTTTGATTTTTTTTAAACCCTTCACACACTCACCACACTGATGGGTCTGGTGAGCAGCTGTTAGGTATCACAAAAAGGCCTTAAGTGGTTAAATCCCTTTTGTGTCACTCTTCTGAAGTAATAACTGCTAGCATTAGATGTCAAGGTGGTCCACACAATGTCTCATGCAAACACCTTATCCATCAAAAAACATCACTCTGCAGAAGTGCTCATTTGATGTAAATGCAACAATCCCGGAGTGCTTCGGGGCTCTGGATGAAGAACCTAGTAGGAAAGGACCATAACACCTTCTTATAGGGCTGTGACATTCAAGACCTGATCAAATAAGCAAATGGGGAGAGATGAGTGCTATTTGGGATCCAAGCTCCTTGGGCAAACAGATGTGAGGCAAAAAGAAACAGCCTGACTGATCTCACACCTGGTAAGGACGGGGACTCCGCAGGGAGACAAATTAAGTTTTACTAGGGAAAGAAACATGCCAGGCCCATACAGTTTGCTTCCAGCCCTGGCACATCTGTTCATTAAAATGAAGAAGCTAGCAAAAGCTTCTACTCTTCAAGTATGTACAGCATGCTCTGAATTTCAAACAGAGCACTTAACTTCACTCACTACCAAAAAGCCTAGCAGCAGTAAAGCAAAGCCCCGTACACTAGGTTCATCTGTCCAGAACCCCGACGCACTTGGCGTCAAAAGTAACTTTGTGGTCTTGTGCTCCAACTAACGTGTGTGCAAAATGTCAGTGCTGAACAACTCACACCTCTCTATGAAACCAAGTTACTCATTTGATGGAAAGCATATTACAGGTCTCAGACTTACTTTTGCAACCTGGACTTTGCGTCTATTTATAAGCCAAATCGTTGCCTGGCATTTCAATAGAGAAATTAAAAATAACTTTACCCCATGATCTGGGGTGAGATTGGAGACAACAAAACTAAGATTTGTGCCAGAGATCGATCCACTATACGTGAGGCTAATTGGTACAGTCTGATAAACGAGGAGTTTAAGGGGGATCAGCACATTGGAAAGAACAGAAGTGAAGAGGTTGGGCATGCAGAGGGAGAGGAGCCCGATGAGCCCTTCCAACTTATCTTTCCAGCATGCACACTCCCCTTCCCTGCTGCCTTTGAATGAAAAATAAAAGGCTGATGTTGAACACAACCACTCTGCAGAGCTGCTTTTGCAGCACAAGCCCTGCTTTAGCTCCGTCACTGGCCTCACTCCACACCTTTGTGCACGCTGTACACGTGCGGTAGCTGCAGACCGGGGAGTCAAAGCTCTGCTGCATGTCAGCACAGCGAAGGAGTGGGTCTCAAGTGCCACAGGAGAGACAGGAACGATGGAAATTCTGGAAAAGGAATCTTCCCATCCATGTTTTGTTTTAGTTTATCATGAAAAATGTGCAACTGACATTCCATCAAATGCAGTGACTGCACCAAACATGAAGATTGGCCTTAGCTGTCGGAGTGCTTGCAGAATGAATCCAGTGGGCTGTGCTCACATCAGTGACTGCAGTTCTGTTGCAAGTTCCATATTCTTTAAAATTCTAGAGATTTCTGTTGAAAATGTAAATTCCAGAAGTAAAGCATATACTGCAATTGCTTTTTTCTTCTTTTTTCTTCTTTTTTTTCCTTTTTTTTTTTTTTGAACTTCTCAGAGCAATTTTGTAACAGCCAAGTCTTTCAGGAAATGCAGGTGTGTGACCTCTTCACACAGAGACCTACACACCTGTATTTCTGCATGGGACAGGGAACTACTTTTGTGACACCAGTTTTGTTCTACACAAAGGCACGCTTGCAATAAATTTTTACAAGTTTTGTACACCATGAGCTAAATTCTGAGTTCCAAAAATGTGAAGTGTGGCAACAATAACAAAATGGATTTATAGTATCACTCTGATATCTTGTCATGTGATTTTATTTCTTCAACAAAGTTTGTTTACAATCAACAACTTTGAAATACAGTCAGATATATTACTGCTTGCTTTTTCTGCCTCGTTCTTTTCTAGAATAGAGGGAGGGCTGAACATGGGATGTGGGCGGCTGTGCTGGGTCTCAGACCTCTCTGCGGGATGGTAACAGCCCTCTCTGTTACTGCCCTGACTCCTTACCTGCTTCTTTGTCTGCCCCACCAGTGGTACCCACCGAAACTATCATCCACATGCCAGGAGTGTGGCAATTTCAGGCAAAGCTGTGTGCACATGACCTGTTGGAAACTTGAATCCACAAAGGGAGCAGAAACCTCCAGGGGAAAACCTAACTGAGGTTATAGTGGGCCTGTACCAGAGAAGCAGCAGGGAGGAGAGTCTGGCATGCTCAACCCCCTCGAGCTCTCACGCCTCATCAATTGCAGGTAGCCGAACTGGCAGCCCGTGAGTGTGCTGTTGTGAACCACACCACGGGTGAGCGTGCACCACTCTGCTGCCAGAGGGGACCCAAAGGGGCTGCTACAAGCCCCTGCAGTGAGACCTGCCACACGCTGGCCGGGACGATCAATGTGATGAACCAAATGGGAAATTCTTTGAATTCTCTGTCACGGTTGGAGAACCACACCCAGCGCTTTGCTCACCGGTCCCTGGATGCGCCGTGACCTGAGCTAATGCGGTGTGTAATCGGGCTCTGTGCTCACAGTTGTGAGCAGCAGTGCGGATCAGCTTTAGCACAGTAATTGAATAAAACAAGGAATTTAATTTGCGAAATTATGAAATCCTGGATCTGATTAACACCGAGACACATACACATGCACACCCTCAGCACTGTCATTTAAAACAATGGCATCTTTTCAGATCAGGCCAAGGCCTGCAGTAACTCAATCTCCCATTAAATTATTCTCAATAGAATTTGCAATTAATAATTCCAGCAATGTAGTCTTTCTTAATTAAGCCAAACTTAACATTCCATTTTGTAGTGCTTCTAATATCCTAACTTGCCTCTCCATCCCCAGGGAGGAGCAGAGAGAAAAAGGTACCAAGTCACAGATGCTGCAGAGATACCCCCAGCCACCACTAAGCCACAGCACAGGCACTCTCAGAGCACCTTCATCCAGGACTCAGAAAAAACACTTTATGCACATTTAATGAATTGCAGCTCATCAGACCCCTGCAAAGCAAAGCCATCTCAACTCTTCTCACAGATCATCTCCAGTTTCCTTCGGTTACTGAGCCCATCAGATGTGCAGCCAGCAACAGGTCTGCTTTTGGCAATGAGGGTTTAACATAGGAAAAAGGTGATGAGAATCAAGGAGCTCAGCACATGGGACCCAGGCTGGAGTCAGCGTCAAAAAAAAAAAAAAAATCTCTCCAACACATGGGGCCCTTCTGCCAATACTTTAAACAAAAGTTTAGGTATTCCTTCTTCTGCCAGATTTGGACTCCCCAAAAAGAAAAAGACAAATTTAAGTTCACTGCATTGTCCTATACGCTTTGGGGAAACAACAAAGGAAAATATTAATCTATTTTGGACAGACACACAAAATTAAAAATAAAAAATCTTGACAAGCTTCCAGCAGCCAGACACAATGATGCCAAATAATACTTTACCAAAAGGGAAAGTTGTGAGGGGAAGGAGGGAGACATTTCTTTAATATGCTGTTAGATTAGGATCTGCAGCCAGCTATGGCAGAATAAATTGCAAATGACTCTTAGAAATTGTAAAGGTGAGTTGCTGACTAGTTCATCTGTACCTCAAAGCCTTTTAACACAGGAACAGTTGGAGATAAAGACAAACACAGATGTTAGTGCACATGTACATGCATTGTCACTTGTACGATTAAACTGAAAAGGCTGATCTACAAGCATAAGCAACCGTAACCCCACCAAGACACAGAAGAATGCCCTTATCCAACACCTGCAGTGAAAAAACATAGTTGTTGTCAGCTTTCCTCCAGTTTTCACATACTTCTCATTTTGTCTGATTCATTTCATTTGAGTCCTCTCCATTGCTGTGCCCAACAACCCACCACCATGTAGTCCAGCACCATTTCTGACACTGCATGGAAGAGAGGCATCCCAACAACTAGCTCGGCAAAACATTTCTATGTTAACTCTGAGCCTCTGGTTGCACTTCAGCACTTGGTGCTAGGGGTGTCCTCATGAAAAGAGGGAGGAGCAAGGGAGATGAGGCCTGATGAAACCATGCTACAAGGGGTCTTCCCCACTACTGCCCATACCTCTGGGCACTGGAGATGGAGACCCAACCTCATGCCTGGGCATAAGGTTTAGCCTCCAGGCAAGCCAGACCAACGGCATCCTCTTCTCTCCATGTGCTCACCCTGCTTGTTGTCCCCTTCTTTCACTGCTGTTGTATTCTGATGTTGCCCAAGAGGGAGAAAACTGGAACAAAAAGAAAAAAAAAAGTTTTTCTCTTACCATTTCCTAGTAATGAGGGAGTTATTTATAACGTTATTAGGTTCATTGTTGCAAGACGGCAGTGCCCTTTACCAGCTGAGAGTCCCTCCAGCAATGACAGCCTCGCAGCAGCCTGCAGGATTTTATCGCCTGAGGTAGCTTAACCCAGTTTCTCATTTGGATAATGAAAATCAGCAGTGGGTGAGGTTTGCTGCTATCGATGTTCCTGGGGACCCTACACAAGGGCTGAAGCACCCCAGCACACACGTGCAGCTCGTCACTTAAACAGATTCACTTCAAAATGGATGCAAAGTCATCATCTCCCACTGAAAACAAAGAACAACATCTTACCTGAAGTCCAGCCAAATGCCTTCCTGGGGCTCCAGGACTTTGTGGCCGAGGCACAGCACTGCCCAGGAAGGCGGCCTGAGCCCTGCCTCACCCACCATGCTGCAGGGCGCCGCAGGGTTTGTGCCGCCTTCTTTTCCCTGGGCCTCGGGGCCATGTAATGCCCTCGGCAGGGCCTGCAGTGAGGTAGTCCGGGGACCTCTCTCCCCTTGGAGCAACACAGATGCACTGCAGTCCCAAGTGCTGAGGAAGACCCAGCCCCTCCTCAGAGGACAGCCTTCAGGGGCACTGTCTCACACACGCCAGGCCCTCGTCAGTGCTCTTTATCCCCACACCACGGCTGACAGGCCTGGCTCAGCCCTTCTCAGCTCCCCAAGAAGCATTCGGCGAGTGCTTGCTCCTGCACACCTTCACACAAGGCCCTGAGTTTCACGGGAAGCTCCCTAGCTGGAGCTGAGCCACCTGAGCCAGGATCTGGCCAGAGATCTTCACTCGGACTTCACAGCAGCTGGAAAGAGACGCAGGACGAGTTTGGCGTGGCTGCCAAAAGTTAATTAAAACAACAAACAAACTGAAGAGAGGACTCTGCATGCGACACGGTTCATCAGTCGGGTCAGGTAGAACTTGTCGGATGCATCAAACCAAGCTCCCCACAGCGAGCTTTCTCTACCTTTCCACCTCCTCAGGGCTAATTTAAGAGCTGCTCTTCGCAGCCCATAATAATCGCGAGAAAAATCAAATTCTGTTCTGCCAAAAGGAAGAAACTGGAGCACGGGAACCAGCAGGGAACTTGTCCTGCTGCCATCTCTGACTTTCCTGAGGAAACTTGTGCTCCAGGGCACAGAGTCACAGAAAATGGAGCCGCCTCCACACAGCACGCCTTGGTCTCTGCCCCTGAGGGAAGCCAGGCCAGCAGAAAGCAGTCTGCTCGGAGGGGAAAGGACACCTCCAGCAGAGAGCAGCCGTGCATCGGTACCTGTAGACAATTTCTGTACATACAGATTTCTGTATGTAGAAGTAAGTCTGTATGTAGAAGTAAATGTATAGTAGAAAGAACCAGGTGGACAAGCACAAGAACCAGGTGGACAAGTGTCCTCGCCTTGAGGGCACTGCTCACTTCTGCCAGGCTTGGTCTTGTTCCACACAGGCTGGGCACATCTTCATCTGTATGCGATGGGTAACAAAACAAGCATGGACATTAACCAAAATGGTGGGGCTTGTTCTCAGTCCACGTGTTCTCAGGTTGCAAAAGCTACTTACCCTTTTTATCATAATTTATCTTGCCCAGGGTACCCCCATCTTGAACCAAAACCCATTTTGTGCTAGATACGGATATTCAGAAACTCATTCAAGCCTTTCTTCAAGCACTGCAAATAAGGTCTCAACATAGATGCATAGATTCAGGCTAACAGAGAATTCCATGGTGTGTTTTCAGAAGTCCATAAAAACTTGTTTTCTTCAGAAGTCTATGTGAGCTCTCAAAGACTGTCCTTTGTGACTGTGCAATGAAGAGACACCAGAATGTCAGCGATGCTGTCTTCTATCCAAGACGCTATTGAAAATGCTGGCTTTTATATCTGTAGTCATTTTGGATAGGAAGAATATTTTTGAAGTTGCACGAGGCATTCGATCCCCAAAGGCATTAAAATTCTATTAACAGTAATATATATAAAAAAAATATTTTCCTGGCTATACTATGCTCTTTTTTTTCATTTTTCATCTTTCCAGATGAAAGTCTGACATTTAAATAACTTTCTGCAGCTACATGCCACTAAAATATCAAAATCAACCAACCCATTTTTCCCCTTACTTTTCAAGATGTTAAACAGATGACTTTGTAGGTAAGTTGTAGCAAAAGAAAGCTAATTTGAAACAACAGCTGGAGACAGGATTCTCTACGGAAGGTGTTAAATTATCGGTTTCTCCATACTTACTTGTGGGTGTGCTCTGTTAGCACTGCCACCTTGCACATGCCAGGAGAGGCACTGTTGTTTACCTGCCCTCCTGTTCTCCAAGATACTCTGTGCATCCACGTATTTGTCCAGCCTCAGGTACGAGCCACCCAGGGTATTTCAGCCAGAAATCATTAGCCCGTGTGGACCAAAGGATGATATAATCCAGCATCCAGACTTTGACAACAGCATGTGCTTTAAAAGAAGATCAAAGAAATGAGATCAACATTCATGAGATTCATAAGTTTAATATTAAATAGTATTTCCTTCACTTGACCTCCAAGTTCTCGATGTCTCCCTTAGAGACTCAGCTTCCATAGCTTTCTGAATCACATGTACTTCTGGATTTCACAACTTTGGGGTAATTTCCAACAACATGAAGTACCTTTGTTTTAAACTCAGTGCCTGATATCACCCTGTTTTGCTTTTACATCCAACTGAGAAGAACAACAAAGAGTTACTCCGTATGCACATTCTCCTTTACTGTTCAGGATATAACCTTGTCTTGTACTAGCACCATGCTTTTCCGTCTCACATCAGACAGAGCAGGACGATTCCTGCTCCTTGCTGATAAAGGACTTCAAAGTAGCAGGAAAAGAAAGCAGGCCATGGCACCCGCTCTGCGCCAGGCAGCCTGCCGTTCTGCTGTCTGCCTCCCTCATTCTATTTTCCACACACCTTCAAAGGTTTACCAGAATGCTGTGTGAATATATATTTTTTAATCTATTCCAGAACATAATCCTGTTCTGAAAAATAGGAACCGCGGTAGGTCAGGGGTGGACAAACACAATGTGGGGTTGATCCCTCAGCAAACTGACAGACTCTCAGAAGTATTCGGTGCAGATCAGCGCCTGCGAGTACTGCTCCTGGACATCAGACAGCGTTTTGTTTATTGCATGCACATACACGCACACAAACCTGTCTTATCACCTACAGGTGGAACATTGATTTTATCTTGCCGTGCTGGATTTGCTGGAAGTCAGGGAAGATCTACCATCCCTTGGGATCATTGATTCAGAGCCTCTCAGAGCGCTGTCTAAAAACTGTCTGTCTTTATTACCAAGCCCTAAGCACACCACGAGTGGTAAGCATCAGTGGACATCTTACTCAAGCAACAGCTGTAAGGGCCTAATTCTATTTTTTCTGGAGTCAGGAGGAGGACAGGAGGACCTTGATTCCTCACCATCCCTCCACCTGCCCTGGGAACAACAGCTGGATCAACTGATGGTCTGGAAAAGCTGCTTCTCAGTTAGACTCAGCCTGTAGGGGGAAGAGTTAAGAATTGACAGGATCAGACTCCAGAAACTCTGACACAATAAAGAATATTTCAAGGAATCAAAGTTAATTAGCAGAAAAAATGGCTGGGAATTGAAGCTAGACATTCAGCCTGGAAACAATTACTCATTAAAACTATCTTCTATTGGAATAGCTGACAAGGATTAGATCAGCTGAAGAATAAGATATCCTAATTCTCAAAATCGTTTCCCTATTATATTTATCTGCCTAAAATTTATTTATAAAAAGCAATCATCCTAAACACTTCTGAAAATTGTATCCAGTCATTTATATCTGAGAACATCTAAACCAGAAGTCACATCCAAACGGACCTGGCAACTTGGCACAGATATCCCTGTTGAAGATGTTCGAGCTTATGCTGTAGCACATAGGTCAGTGAAAACTCATTTTACCTTCAACTATGAACCTACTGACTTTGAAATACATTCTAACAATGTTGTAAGGGATGCTATTCAGGAAAAAGGAAATCAAGATTTTTCTAATTTTTTCTTCTTCCCTGATGACTCTTCCCATGTGTTCCCACTTGCAAGAGCCTGGATCAGCTTGACCAGGTAACCATCTAGCAAGAAGTTTAAGTCCAGACAGAAGGAATTAGGACCCTCAGTTTCTTGAGGGAGGAGACTTCACTCTGCACTCTGCAGGTGCTTCTCCATACCCTCTCACTTTGCACCACTTTCTCTGACCTTTCTACTCCACTTTTCTTTATTTTTCTCTACCTACACATCAGGAGTCCAATACAGCATCATCTTCTTTTGTAGTTCCTAGTATGACAGAAGCCCTGACTTCACCAGTGACCAAAAGATATCACTCAAATAACTCATTCAGTTGGAAAAGTCAAATCAAAGCCTTCATACAATTCTGAAACCAGCTGGGAGAGAGCTTAACACCTGCACGGTGTGCACCATACCACACAAAACACAAACTGAATGCAAAATGCAGAATTTTCTTTCTCAAGATTGTCTAAAGTGTTAAGTCCATTCGGAGCAGGCAAACCCCTATCAAACATTAACTTGTTATTGAAACTGAGACTTTGATGCAACTTTAAAACTTCCCCTCCCCGTTGCTCTCTCCTCTCTTCCCATCTTGCCCCTGTAGGCACAGTTGTCTTAAGACTCTGGTACCAGCAGTAAGGCTGTTTTGGCGACAAATAGTAATAACAAAAAGAAAAGCATCACAAAACTGGAAAGCAAATCAGAACAACCCTCAGCTCAAGCTTGCTTGCAAAAACAAGAGATTTGATTTTGTGGTCTAGTTAAGCCAAGCTCTAATGGCTTGCAGCTACAGAATGTAATAACTCTACTCTTTCTGTGCTTTTCTTTGACCAACCTTCCTTACACCCACAGTGGCTCACCACAAGGCTCCTTTTAATGCTTCTCAGCCCACCGATCAGCACAGGACAGCAACAAAACAGTACCCAAGGCCTCACAGAGATGCGCAGGGAAGGGGAATACCTTAAGCAGATGCTGGGTCCCACAAGATGCCCACATCTTGCCCACAAGATGGGTAAGAAGCTCTAGCACTTCAGTGTTATTAGCGTTCTTGACAGGATGAAAGGGAGCACAAAAGTTAAGAGAAGCGCATTTTGCATGAATAGCGCTCACCAGGCAGCCAAAGCACAACAGACACTCGGTAGTCACTTTCTAACCCCCGCTATTTTTTTTAAATAAACCCAAAAGCCTGGATTACCAAAGGCAAGGTTTAAATAATATGAGCATAGGAGAAAACATAGGTATTTGTTCCATCAAGATCCCTTTTATATTAAGCAAAACCACCACATCTGCTGGGTAGAAATGAAGACTCGAAATCACACAGGTCCCTCTTTCTGCACACAGAGCAACAACATGCTTCTGCACTGCAAGAAATCAAGTAAAACGAAAGGGTATCTTGAACCCATCCAGACAACCTCTTGGAGGGCTGCACAGAGAAAACATCTGTGGACTGACTTTGTTCCCGATTTTTAAGCTTGATTACTAGCAGATCTTAAAAATAGCTACCGGATGTTAAGCTGCAAATAAAATATGCAGTCTAACAAAAGATCCAACTCTGATATTTTTGCTCATTCTGTAATCACGGCCTATTATCCCAGACTACTTTTTCCAGTGGCTTCTATTCATTTGAATTCATTCTGTACAGGAACAAGCCACTTTCTAGAGTATTCTGTAACAAATTATTTCTATGCAATTACTCCTTGTATTTCAGGCTGGATGAGGGCATTGATGCATGCAACCAAGGACCATGCCAATTTAGAGCGTATCTACATTTAATAGAAACACAAGAAATACAGAAGACTTTTCTGCATACAAAAATACATTTTTAAAAAATAACTATGGTTATGGTAGAAGCATTCCACGCCAGAACTTGGCAATGATCTATAGGACCATAGGACCCACCTCAAACAAGACAACTGTCCTTATCTCCAGCAGTTTGCAGTGTTATAAACTCTCTCAATATTCAAATACACTCAGGGATCCTCTCGAAAATCACAGATTTAAAATACACTTTAGTTGATCACGAAGAAAGATTAAATGTTCCTTCATAAAAATGGTATAAATGTGATTTTAAGCACAGGGATAGGCAGAGAAAGCCTATGCACAGACAGAGGCTAAGAAGCATAACCTAAAATTTGAGCTAAGAAGTTCCACTGCATGGGAAACTTGCCTTATATCTGAATATATAAGGAGAGAAAACAACAGAGCTTTGGTCAGAAGGAATGCAAACTTTGCTGGGCAGTTCAGATACTTACACCAGCAGTTTACTAAGAAGAGTACCCACAGAAAACGCACAAGACTCTAGGCAGAGACGTGAGATAGACTTCTACATTTAACGTTGGATTAAATTAAAAGCTACTGCTGTCAGAAGGCTGACATAATTACATTGTAGTATTACATAACAGCTCAGAGATGTCAAAGGGTGGTTAAGATGGAGAACTCAAATGAGAGTTCTCAAACACGATCTTTAAACACAAGGTGGTTTCTTCTATTTAATGCAGTTTATCAAGGCCATTTTATCTTCTCCAGCCATAAATATTAATCAATGCTTTATCTTCTTGACAGAAAATGTAATGTAGATTTCATTTAGTTTTTGAAAGGTGCCGACTAGTCATCAACCTCTGACACACAGGGAGAGTAAGTTTGCACTGAAGAACTCCCCCTCCCTACAGCTTGAGCACTAAAAATCTTCCTGTCGATACAATTAAAAGGGTACAAGAGCTTAAATCTCTCCTGCAAATGCTTCTGCTGGTTATGCTAGCTGATCAGGTCCTTGAGGCTAATGGCAAGGCTAGGTTTCTTAGAGCAGGAGCAAACATCCTAGTCCTGTATGCTACGCAGAACAGAAAAGGATGTGTCCTAAGAACTGGCTTGAGGAGTCTCAGAAACTGGGTAAAATGTCTGGATGTCTCAAGACAGGATTTTATCCTCATTCATTCTCATGCTTACCCTTCTGGAGAGCATCTGTTAGATTTGCAGCCCTTTTAAATCAAGGTGATGTGTTGCAATCAAGCACCGTGCCCCCGCTGCAGCCCCATGGGAGGACAATCTCACATTCATAGGTTTCCATCACCTACCGTGAAGAATTTGTTCCCTTCCCAATTGGGCGAATAT
Organism: Oxyura jamaicensis; assembly: GCF_011077185.1. NCBI lineage: Eukaryota > Metazoa > Chordata > Aves > Anseriformes > Anatidae > Oxyura > Oxyura jamaicensis. The sequence continues at coordinate 42,567,805 of NC_048895.1, read as the reverse complement.
AACACTTCATTTGAAAGCTCTCTAAAGATATACCTGGGAAGGGCTTATCCTCACAGGGAAAAAAAAAAGTCATATTTTGGTTTGTTTTAAATACCGATTATTTCACATCTGGTTGCATGCACACCACAGACATTACTACCCTACGCATGGAAGGGGGGGGATCTCTAATGGAGCAGAGAAAGCCAGCATGAGCAGATGAGGGCAGGGACTCCAATCAACTACAAGAGCTGTTGCTGCAATCATCTTCCTTGAGTTCTTCCAGGCTGAAGCAAGCCCATCATACTTGGAATAGTAGTTTATGGAAGTGAAGAGAGGCATTAGTCTTGAGAAGATTAGACTTAACTGGGCCAGGGTGGGCGAAGTACCTTAATGGTGTATTTTCAGGTGACTACACTTGGAGTCAACTCACTCAATGAGAAATAGCTTCAGAAATAGCTTCTAAAAAAAGACAATTTTCTCAAAGCTATCATATTAAATACAAACACCTTCTCTTCTTAAACACAGATATGTAACCACGTATACATACTTTTAGAACAGGAGCTTTATGAAACAACCAAGTGAACTGAAGCATTTGAAAACTGCTACCATTTACAAGCTCCAGGCAGACTTCTTGGTTTTACTAATTTACATTAACCACCACGCATTTATCTATAAAGCATTCTTCTTTATTTAAGTTAAACAATTTTTCAAGGATGGTTTCCATCTATAAAATGAACAAAGTACAAGCTCTGTACAGCAGACTTTTCAAACCAACTGAAAAAACAGTTTCCAAACTATGTTTTGAAAATCTGCAAAACAAACAATATCACCATTCTTGCTCTGAAGACAGTAAGAAAAGTTCTCAGAAGACTCCATCACAATTTGCTTCAAGGGCTCTTAATTTATCTTTCAAATGGGCAAATTTCTTAAACATTAAAAACCCCTAAAATCACAGTACGTAACTTTGGCACACTGTCATGTAAACATAACAAAAGGATACCACTTCTTGTCTGTTCTCTGAAAGAAAAGTAATGCTGTCTTTAGCATACAGCTCCTATATTAAGACCCCTATGCACAGCATCCATGGGGAATTAGCGACAATATTCCTACTTTAATATAATACCAGTTGACACTAAAGGTGGAATAATGATTTTTTACTTTCAGTTCTGCCTCAGAGTTAAAAGGCAGGTCAATATTCAGAGTTGTAACTGCTGATTTCGGTTAGCACTGTTTACTATAATTAAAGTTGCAAGTGGAAATATATCCATGGCAGTTGAGTGTTTTTTCTTCTAAATTCTGTTTTTCAAAACCTCCAACAACTGACTTGCTGCTGAGCCCATATATCAGTGTTTATTCTCCAGAATATTAAGAAATCTACTGCTATGTTTATGAATCACGTTCCTCAAGTTCTCACCTAGGTTAAAAGACTACAGATAGGGAGGGACAAAGCTGAAAACTAGTTTATCCGCTGCATGGCCTCTAAAATAGGCTAGATTTGGGGAAAGTAGACTGTGAAGAAGCAAAAAAAAAGTATTAATTATCTCTATTAAAAAGTCAGATGATAGATGGGAGAAGCTCTATTTAATGTCCCCATCCAAAAGGTACGCAGGTACTTGCAGGTCATAACTTCAGAGATGAGACAAGATATTTGTGGGCGTGCTGACTGGCAAAGTCATTTTGCCCATAAGAGTACCACTTCTACACCTACTATATAGATGCAGCCAGAGGAAACTGAAAATTCAGGAACTATTCTACTTCCAGAATCAAAGAAAGAAGGGAACTGTATCAGCATTATACAGTACAGCAAATGGTTTTCTTCTCTTTATCATCAACCCTTACATTTTTCTCCCCCGAGATCCGTATCTTTCCAAACCCACTTCCTAGCGTGTCTGCACTCTTATTTTTTTTGGTTGATGCTCTGTCACTTGTTAGTACTGGAACTAGTTATTCACCTTTTTCATTTTAAAAGCTAAATGAAGCATTTGCTTTTAATAAAAATAGTAAATAGTCTATGCAGATATAAGAAAGGACAGATTGAAATTGAGGTTAACTTTGACAATATTATTTTAATATAAAAATGACATCAGCTGGATTGAAGCTGTAAAAATGCATGGGTTTATGGTTAAAAACACCATAGAGGATCTGCTGGTATCCAGACTGATTCCCAGAGCCAAGCCTGAATACATTCAAAAGCCTCATTTAATGAAAAAAAAAAGGGGGGGGGAATACCGCAGTAGTAGGCCTATAAATTAAGCAAGTGCAATTCAGAGAGATTACTTAGCTGCTCATCCTTGCAAATTAAAATTCAGACCTTGTGCTGTCAACAGTGACATTACTATTCCATCTTAGAATTCAAAAGGGGAGCTTGAGAGAGAATTTTTTTCTGATTAGGGCCCAGAATAAAATTGTGCTGAACCCACATGGCTGCATCTGTGAAAGATCTGGACTGTTCGTACAATTTTTTAACAAAGGAAGTATTTTTAAGAACATAATATTACAGAAATGATGAACACAAATATCAAGTACAAGATTAACGATATCCAGAGCGCATGTGATGAATTTCGAAGTAGGAATAAACAATCCAAGTAATCATCTGTGCAGATGCATTGGCTTATTCTGCTATTTTCTTTCTCCTCCTGAGTTTCATGATCTCCAGTGAGGGCAAAGCATTAAGAAGTAGATCCAGCTTGCAAAGCAAAAGCATCCAGTGTTAGCATGGACATCATACTCAGCTGCACAAAATCCACACCTTCATTGAGTTTCACTCTCCTAGCATTCCGATCCTATTTCTGGTTATACATACATCAATGAATTCGTTGATAGTTATAGGGTGATGTAAATTGATATAAATCATTGGGAGCTGACAATATATATATTTTTATATATTTATATTTAGAGTCCATCATAGAAAAGTTCATATTCAAATTACCAAGTACACACAGGAAAAAAAACCCTTCAAAATGACACTTCTGTTTCTGGAAACAACAAACGATGATTTCTATGCAAATGGAAATTTCAAATGACCTTCTCCTAGTAATTTTTCCCACCCTCCCTCCCACCCCCTGTTCCCCATAGGTGTTTTTTTGAGATCCTTTTTCTATCATACATCAGTTGTTCCTAGAGTTAATTATCTGCTGTGCAAGTACGTCACTGAAGACAGAAAGGAACTGTTAAAGTCTTCACACCAAGAAGGAACTGTGCTGCAGCCATGTTCAGTGAAATCTTTGCAGTGCTCCAAGTCCACCGATTCCCTGGTGTCTGCTTCAGCACTCTCCTACTTTCAGATAAAGATGGAATACTGAGGTATATAAGTTCCGTGGAAAGTTTTAAGAAATACATCAGTAATTCAATCAAAACTTTGCCCAATGTCTATGAATTGAGACAGCATTTTGCTTGTAAGTTCTTCTACTGCTGCAGATTAAGTGTGAATTTCCACTGTTGTGACAAAGAGGGACTGCAGATCTCAACGGTGAGACCACCATTTTTGGCATTTCGGCTGTCTAGACAGAGGTTGCTGCCAACGTGCCTCAGTTTAGAGTTGCTTTCAATTTGTTCCCATTTCTGCAAGAGAAAATAAAGTTACTGAGCTGTAAATGCAGGAAGAGGATGTGTTCTACATCCTGTCCTTTGGAGTCTTCATGTGCTTCCCTGGCTTGTGTTTGGGAGAGCTGTGAACACTGCAATTATAGTACATGATTTAGACAATCGTTGAATTAGGGTATATGAATTATGGCAAGCCTTGCCAAAGCAACTATTCATTCAGCAAATGAACTGAATTAGATACAAAATACACCAAGTCATTTCTCTCTACTTCAGCACTTCTCAAATACGCTGTCACACCATGTTCAGTTTTGCGAAACCTTTGGCTTGACAAAGAAAATAAAGAGTCACAAAACCCACCCACAATATCACCGCTACTACTGTTATGAATGTAAAAAATTAAGAAGCACAATTACCAAAGGCAACCTTAGAGAAGTCTAGAAATCAGATGCCCTTCAATTATATATAAGCACAAACTGTTTGTCTGTCACAAGCTCTGTTGCCCAAGGCAATGCCATGGATAGAGTAAATCCCAACTATAGGATGTTAAAAAAAGATTTTTCCATTAGAACTTAACTTGTATTCTGCGTTTAAAGCAGACCTTTATAAACTTATAAAGGAAGTGTTGCTTCCTTGGTTTCTTTATCTGAAAAGCGACAAGAATATTCTTTCTTCATCAAGGAATCAACATTTCAGTGATCTGTTTGCAAATATTGGGATACAGAAGCAAGGAAGGTGGCAGAAGATCAGAACTGATGACTTAGCAGAAACAGATGAATTTGTTACATGACAAGGTAGCAAAGATGGTATGTCTTTGCAAATGTGATTTTCCTCAGGCACAGGAAATAAATGAAGTAATGCTGCATTAGTAACAGTGCACCAAGGGAATCTAGTGCTGCTGCAAACAGGTCACTGCCGACAAGAAAGCAAAGCTAAACAACTCCCCTGAGACAGACTACATTGTCTTCAAACTTCACTCAAGAAGGCCTTTCCAAAATACATCAAGAAATTAAGTATTTTATTTCAGAAAATGTACGTGATAGTTGTATTGAATTTATGTGGTAAGGTTTTGGTGGCAGGTGGCCTGCTGCAGGAGCAGGCTCTGTGAGAAGGGCCCAGAAACTGCCCCAGCAGTTCCCCTGTGGCCTGTGGAGAGGCCCCTGGTGGAGCAGGCTGTCCCCCTGCAGCCCAGATCTGGAGCAGATCTCCATGCTGCAGCCCATGGAGGAGCCCCCGGTGGAGCAGGTGGATGTGGCCTGGAGGAAGGGGAGGACATGGAAGAGGGAAGAAGGTTTGCTTTTGGTTTCTCACTGTTCCAGTCCACTAGTGATAACAAATAAATTAATCTCCCTATGTTTTGACTGTGATGATAATAGTTGAGTGATCTCCCTGTCCTTATCTCAACTCAAGCCCTTTCCATTGTATTTTCTCCCCTTTGTTGTTTAAGGAGGGGAAGTGAGAGAGTGGTTGTGGTGGATTTCAGCACCTAGCAGGGTAAAACCACCAAAATAGTTGAAGACTGTCATGCATCAGTGCTGCTGCATGAGACCTCTATGTATGGCCAGTTGAGATAACAGCTCTATATTGACAGTAAGATTGTTACTGGCTTATAAAAAGGAAGGTCAATATACAAGATGGTTACTGCTGTTCTGCCCCGACATAACACACCCTGATTTTACATATACAAACAATAGAGAGACACAGCAGGTGTCTCTCTATAATGGTTAGAAGAATATACAATTACCAGTGCATTTTCTTGCACTCTCATTCACAACCCTTGTTTTCCCACCATTTGCATAGTATATCCATGCCATACTAACCTGTCTGCTGTCATTTTCCCTACAGCCCTGAAGTTTTATTAGTGAACCAGGTGCTCTGTCCACAACAGTAAGGCACAAATCCATGTGTTTCACTGACTTGTCCTTTGTTAAGGCCCATTCCTAAAAAAAAAAAAAAAAGGATGAAAAAATAAAAATCAGCATACACAATCACATTACTAACACATGCTCAGGGTGCACCTGCTATTTCTGCAACCACAGCACACGTTAAACTTCTGTGAATGGCTCAGTATGAACATTAGAACAGTTCATTGTTTCCCACAGAGCGGGAGATGAAAAAACAGTGCTTTTCAGACAGTAATTCTTCCAGTTTCCCCAAATCAACTCTGGGCTGGGCTAGCTGAGTACTCCCTCTACTGGCTTTACAGAAGTACAACAGGAAGTCACACAGGTCCTTTTTTTAAGGCAAGTTATCTATCCAGCTGTACTTCTGTGTATATTCTACATAGATAGTGTGTGGACAGATATAGAAATTTTACACAAAAAAATAATCACTTGGGCTGCTGCAATGGTCACTCTATCCAAAAAAATAAATAATGCATGTGTGTTATGGGGGAAAACAGAAGTTCTTAATATGACAGACCACCAGAAAGCAAAACACAAGACAGTCAAACCAAAGGGTAGCAGGAGATTGACACTTCCTACCCGAAGCATGACATGCAAGAGAATTTCTTTAAAATACATTTTTAAATGCCATTTCTCATAAAAGAAAAGCCATTCTACATGCACTGTTGCCCAGCTTGTTTGATCTGTGTCCTCCTACACAGGTCCTGATCTTGCCCTAGTGGTTGGACTCTCTCCATGCATCTCACCCTTCAGTTTGGTCTCCATGACCCAGATCAGTCTCTGTCTTATTGTCCTTGGAGGGAGAAAGCTGATTTCTTCTCTCACTGAAGCCACACTAGTTATCCAACTCATGCTCATTGCTACTTAAAAAGGAAAAGTTAACTTTTCTTCAGTGACTAAAGAGGATTCAGAGTTGTGTAATACAAAACCCTAGCTAAACAGGGCCAAGTTTGACTACACTTTTTAAGTGTTATTTTGCAAAGAATGAGTGTTTCAAAAGAAATTAGATGACTAATCCCAGCCCATTTTTTTAGCTTATTTTATGATACCATAACTAAATGTTTAGCTTGCATGATCACTTAAACTCTGTAGCTTTAACAGTGATTAAATTCCTTTGAGAACAGATGCTCAGGAAACAGTCAGACTCCTCTCCCATGCAATTGCAAGTAATCACCACCACAGAGGTAGGAAGCCTAGCAGCAAGTCATTAGATGGGTCATATAATGCAACTACTAGAATAACAACAATTATGAGAAACAAAAAGGCAGAACTCTGCATAACCCCTTACTTGTCTCTCAAAACCATACACTAAAAGCTTTTCCTTCCACCCTCCATACATAAAATACTTTTTCACCATATTGAGACTAGGTGTTAGGAAAGAGCTCTTCACTGAGAGGGTGGCTGAGCACTGGAACAAGCTTCCCAGGGAATTCAAGAAGCATTTGGATGATGCTCTCATTCATATGGTTTGATTCCGGGGTGGTCCTGTGTAGAGTCAAGAGTTGGACTCAATGATCCTTGGGGATCCCTCCCAGCTCAGCATATTCTGTTCTAACCTCACTTGCCAGCAAAATTACTTTTCTTCTCAGTTCCAAACAGTTTGTACAATGTCAATGAGTATCATTAATAGCCACTTTTAAGAATTTAAGGAATTAAGCAAATATTTTTAGAGCTTATCAAGAAAGAATTGCAAATGCTACTGAAACAGATGCCACCCTTATAAGAATTATACTCAATGACATTAAAATATTAACAGGGTAGTGGTAAAAACATGGAGTTCAAGGACCCTGCAGTCAGTAAAAGTAAGAGTCTTAAAAAATACTGATTTCTACATTTTCACCCTTCCATCAGCAGACCAGAAGAACTTCAGACAAACCAGCAATCACACAAGAACATAACACATTTAAAAGCCAAAGCTACAGCTTCATAGAAGTTCCAAGCTCTGCTGCTGAAGACAATGTGATAGCCCTTCATAGGTGGTCTCCACATCCTATAGTAGCTGAGTACCCTCACTCTCAGTAAGAATAGCTGCAAAACACATAGGAAAGATTCCGGTTTGCTCCTCATCCTCATCCCATGCTAAGGTCACTCTGTTCATTCCGCCAATCCAGTACAAATTCTGTGTGGACATAAAAATCCATTTTGACCTGTTCTGCTTCCTAATCTGTTTGAATGCCTTGTCACACGGTTCAGAACAAGCATATATTACTTTTTAAACGTCATCTTCACAGAAGAAACTACACAAAAGAGAGGGTCAGATTTGGAAGGGGAGAGTTTGAAAGAACTTCATGCATCTATAGAGAATATATAAGATTAATGAGAAGCTTCCAAGATTTATGCACCAAGGCTATTCTTGACACGTCCACCCTTTCTTCTAAAAAAAAAAAAAAAAAAAAAAAAAACACATTGTGGTGCTCTGAAGAGATGAGTACATTTTCACAAAGACACCAGAAAAAGCCTCCCCAAATATATTCTTTAATGATATGGAAGAGAGGCGTATCATATATACAATGGCAATTCAAATCAACATGATACATGCCTGAAATAATATATTTTAGGCTTCATCTGATTGTAGGGTTTTCTCCTTTTAAGTCAGAGCAAAATTCTGATGCAAACTCTTTCAACAGTGGATCTTAATTAGTAAGCCTTCTATTCTAATAGATGCTCTTGATTATAAGATATGAATGTAAAATTAATAATCACATTGGTTCTGAAAAGTTTACTGACAAAGTAGCACAAAAAAAACTGTGAGCACATATTCACATATTTTGTTAATGGTGATGAAGTCACAACTGTATAATTAGATTCTTCACAATAGTTAATCTCATTTGGTTCCCATCTACAGATTTACGTATTTTCCATTAGTTTTAGAATAGCATTGAAAAAGATATGGTGAAACACCCCCTTTACTGTGAGTGAATAAGAGATGAAATCTAGGCACTCCTGTTTTCAGAAGAGCTGAACAGGAATTTAAGATTTTTTCACATGCCACTGCCATAATAAGGCATCACAGTAACACATTCTGACCATTTAACTGACCTTAGGTCATATACTTAACAATACATCTTTTAAGAAATAGTTCCCCCCCGAATCAAATATACGAATTCATGGATAAAAGCTTTCTATAAAAGTATAAAATTTCTTGGAAGGATGTTACTGGCTGCTAGTATAAAAATAAATATTAATGGAAAGAAAGGAAGTGGATAATCTGATGCAGACTGAATCAATTTCTGTGATGAGATTCTAAACCTGAAGGCATACAAAATTAAATTTGAGGGAGAAATTATTAACAGACTAAATAACAACTGTTCTGTTCATCTGGGTTTAGGTACCTATCACCAGTACACAGTACCTGCTTGAGTTGGTTTTAATTTTACTTTATTTTTTCCTTTCTTCTTAAGATTGCATTTTGGGAAAAAAAAAAAAATCGATAGCATACAGACCTGGTTTCCCCCAGCGTTATGACATTCATAAACTCCAACAACACCATCTGCAAAATGGCCCAAAGTATCAAGGCAATTGGTACCCTGCTGCAAAGCCCCGAAAGCTATATCTTGATGATCAGGTACCCTAAAATAAAACCAGAAATATCTGCTTAAATATTTTATTTTTTAATACTTGATTATTTTTAAGATGAGATGTTAAAGATGAATGATGACTGATTTGAAAATTTCAGTTGTCTTTTGAAGATTGAAGGCAATTATTTGATAACATGGATAAAACAAACTTTGAAGCGTAGAATGGAATACAAAAAGATTTCTATGTTCATCCTTGTTTTCTCTTATAAACTCAGTACAACAAGTAAATTAAAAGGTGACAATATAATTTGAGGTCACTTAAGTCTTAATTCTATCACTTAAGGTCATCAAGCCTTCTTATTTGTTGTGCTGTGTTTTTTTTTTCAGCCAAGCTATCAGAAATATAACACGCTACATTTCTCCCAAACTGTTTTTATTGAAGTTCTAGAAACAGTGTTGAAGAAAATAAGCGTTTTCCTGGTATCTCTTTATACAGCTGCATAAACTGGAATTCACATAGTCTTGAAATACCTCGGCAAATGCATTCAGAGTACACTTGTTTGATATGAACTTATGGTCTGTCTGCCCCACAATAAAGCAAGGGCATACAAACTCCTTTAAAAACTTCAGATTATAATGCAATAATTCAACCCAACAGAATGAGCACAAGAGAGATAACAGAATAAGGTAACATTACACTCCAGTAATGCTTGTTGCAGCACATTTTCTAGCAGAGCTTACAGGACATATTTCTTCTGGCAAATGAAACAAAAATAAATATCGTCTGGCACTTTTAAGAGAAAATAAAGAGTAACTTCCTTCCTCAGCATCATCCTGGTTTATGAGACCCTTTAGTATGTGTGGTTCTTCACAAGTTTTACTAGGGCTGTAACAGCTGATGGTCTTGCATTCCCAGCCTGTATGCCACTAGTAGTTATCTAACTTTACTGACACAGTGCCCCCAGGAGGAAAAAAAAGATAAGTATTCGTATGAGCCACGTTGCCAATACTCAGTTGACAGACAAACTAGTTTAGAGACTCAGATCTGACAGACTTACATAGTAGGAGGCTATTGAACAAAACCTTTTTATTCAAAAAGTGACAAGTTTTGAGGATCTTTGAGGATTTTTCATTAGTTAGATGCATTCTAAAGCAGCAAATTTCAATTTGTGTCATGTATTGTGTTAATGCTCTAAGTGTTGACTCATTTTACAGAAAGTATTGGTGATGTTACCACTCATTTCTGTTTATGCATGTGCATAAAGGTTAGCGGTTACCCACTGACAGAGTAAGAGACAATAAAGAAGACCACCCAGCTTCTTGGACCAATGCATTTAACAAAGCCTTGTAAATTTCACAAGCATTGGTATCTGCTAACTTGTGTTACTTATACCATACTGAGATTCAGTCTTCTCACTCAGATAGGCACGTGGTTAGGTGAAGGCAAAGCCTTAAAAAGAAGAGAAGGCAACAGAAGACAGTGTGTGTTCAAGCAAACAGCCTATGTAGGTGACTAACTCCAGGCTCAGATAAGTTTATTTCTTTGGACACTGTTCTCTAGAATACTGCAACTAAAGCTGCAGTTGCATTTAAGTGAAAAAGAAACAGATTATTTAGAAAAAGTGCATTTTTAAGAATAGAACTGACAAAACTGAAAGAAAATAAGCCTACATGATGGACTTTTTTCACAAATAAATTTTTAAAAATATCTTTTACTTCCAAGGAAGTGGAAAGAGAAACCAGTGATTTCTGGGGAAGGCAAATAAAGAAGTCCATGCTATTGCAGATTCAGCTGAAACTCACCGCAACTCAGGATAAACATTTTCAAGATACCACTTGAAGGGCTTGCAGTTAAGTCTCTTTCTGAGTTCCATTCGGCTTTGAATACTACAAGAGGGGTAAAAAAGGAACAGTTTTCAAAGTCTGGCTGTTGTATTTATATACATTAGTGAACATAGAGGAAACTCAAGTTTCTCAGTAGAACTACATCTTAAAGAGATAACATGAGATCCAGCACTGCTTTTAACTCAGAAGGCAGTGCTTTGTGAAGAATAAATGAGGAAGAGAAAGAAGCAGTTGTGACTTACTTGCCATAAGGTACATTTCTGGCTGAAGGCACTGCTGCATAATAGAAGTTTTTGTATTCATCCATCCATACTTCTGCTGCCCTGCGTGTATTTCTAGAGACAAGCATATTAAATATAGGTTATATTTTTCTCCAGCTGCAATTAAACAGTTTATTCTTGGTTTGATTTTAATCCTCCCTAGTGCTACATAGTCAGCTGCCTCAAGCCAGGCAGAAGATTGATTCCCTATTAAAGACCCACATTACAGAAAACCATTCGAAAGTCACACAACTGAAATCTATGCATTTAGAACAAGACTTGTGCCTTTTCCACGCTCTTCACTACTTCATTTTTCATCTGGAATTTAATACGTCTTGAAGATCTTTCTGTAAGCTTCAGATAATGTTTTTGTTTGTTTTAATAAGAATAACCTGACAGAAACCAAATTCTGTGAGTCTTTATCTGGATAAGCAAGCTAATTAGAAACAGAAAATCTCAACAATTGGCCGTATTCAATAGTGTGTTTTACCTTGCTGAAAACAGATATGCTAACTTTGGCAACACATTCAGTCTGCATCTCACTATTACCAGTATAGCACTCAACATTCCAAGACGACATAAGCTGTTGTGACATTTAAGGCTATGAACCAAGCAAGTCTGCTGCAGCTGAAGTAACAGAGGAGAGACAGTAATTAGAAAATACTTCTAATACTTTAAAACTCAGAGTAATTATTATTGTAAATGCAGGGGAAAAAATAACCAAGATTCTTTACTTCTAATGAAACATCTAAGATTTCTGTCTTTATGCAGCTGGTGTCTTTAAATCTCCTTTTGGACAGCAAAATGGTAAGGCTTTTCCACCCCCTGGCTTCTATGTCTATGTAAAACTCATTTACTTATTTTGTTCGTAATTTTATGCTTAGAAAAAGTCTTATTTCACTTGCAACACTGAAGCTTATTTTACATTTGGCAGTAAGTTCATCTTGAGCAACCAAAGTAAACACTGTCAGCCAACAACTTTAATATTACTCTTTCCAATTCAGAAGGCAGAAATAGCCAGGATAAAATTCAGCACTTACATGAAACCACAGATAATGAAACTTAGCATCACGCCATTAGAGCTGGGTCTGCACAGACCAGACTGGGGTCTGCAAGGTTTATTAGCTCAAATGAAGTTGCATGTTAAAGCAGCTGGTCCTCACGCAGCAAAGCTAAACTGATCTAGTAAATCCTGCCAGATGCAAGCTGTGTCTGCCGACACCACACAGCCAGGAAGTCATCCCCTCTCTCCTCTCACAATACTGAGCTCCCAGTCTCTCATCCAGAATCAATCTGTTTTGGCTGCCCAAAGGCAATGCACACAGCTAAAAATAGGAAGCTTATCCAGTGCACTCCATAACAAGTTACCTACAGTTAAGGGACAGATGACTGTATAATCTAATAAGTCCCAGTTGCACAATCAGCATGGATTCTGTGCACCAAGTTTCTTGGCACCAAGGTCCCACATGTATCTCATAATATCTGCACTGTGAGGGTATCATGCTACCCTAGGTTTCTCATTCTATCACTGCTTTGTCTGTTTAAAGGAGCTTTGTTATATTAGTTTGACATATGAGACAGCTGACTGAGGAGGAAACATGACCTTTAACTATACAGCAACTTGTCAACCCTGCTTTTAAGTGATATGCAAGTTTTCTAGGTCAATTCAAAAATAACTCCAATGAAACAGAGAACTTTAATGGCATTGCAGCGTTTCAGACATCTCAGCAGACAAAGGCAATAAACAGCCCACAGAGAAAGAGATCTGGAAAGGGATGCAAGTTCCCAAGATGCTAGTTTGTAGGCTTTAGTTGTCCTCATCATTCACATCCAGGTGGGAACTCTTTTTCAAGTCATTTTGAACACAAGTGACTGGAAAGCAAAATGATACTAAAAAGCCTGTAGTAGCCGTCAGGACATTTGAGTGATCAAATTACAACGATTATTTGACTCCACAGCAACAAAATCTAAATGTTTTAACCACAGTATAAATTCAGCATCTTCAGCCACTGCTAATATATTTCTGATGCATGCTCTATTCTTGCACACATACAGCCAGACCCTTTTCTTGCTTTTCAGATGAGTTATGTTTAAGTACCTATTTAAGATCACAAGAAAAGCAGCATCTTGGCAACAGACCAAAGACAGAAAAAGCTGCAGAGTAGGAAAACTGCACAGCTTTATTAACCATATTATTTATTAACCTTGATCCTTGTTATGACACCAACATTTTAAAACCTACTGTAAGACTAAAACAGTTGTTTCTTAAACCTACATAATATGGTTTAATGGGTAGATCCTTCTATCCTCCTGGCACACACACTATATATATATATAGGGGAAGTTCAGATTGGATGTTAGGGAAAGGTTCTTCACCAAGAGGGTGGTTGGGCACTGGGACAGGGCAGCGGTCATAGCACTGAGCCTGACAGAGTTCAAGAAGCATTTGGACAATGCTCTCAGACATATGGTCTGATTTTTTTGGCAGTCCTGTGTGGAGCCAGGAGCTGGACTCAATGAACCTTGTGGGTCCCTTCCTGCTCAGGATATTCCAGTACTCTAAACTGGCAGAGAGGATACTTCACTACACATTAAGAGAGGATACTTCATCACTAGCTTTTGCTTTCCCACAAGTACTGTTATTCATTTTCATGGTAGCATAAAATACAGAACTCAGAAGAGGGGACCAGAAAAATCCCTACTATCACTACTGGAAGAAATCAAGACTGTGACTTTCTTTTAGCAGACTTAAATTCATTAGTATCACATTGCTGGCATAGCCAACATGGAAAAGAACAATTTATACCTCCAAGGTGATTCCTCAGCCTATGGTGAAACACTATTCCAAATATATTGGCAGCTTGGAACTTTCTTCCAAACAGAGCACAACAGTGCTCTGTGCTGTTTCATGTTAAACAGTGTTAGGGTTCCATACTCTTTGAGGATAAATAAATGATTTCCAGCTCTTAACTCATGGAACTTTTAGCTCTTACTTATACTCTTTCAGGCCTCTGAGCATGGAGTCCAATGCTTTAAACCAAAATCTACACAGATGCTTCAGGTAGAACTGACAGAGCCTTGGTCAAAACATGTCATACAATCATGCAGTGCCTTTAACCACATGACTTAAAACACTATGAACATGCATCACGGTTGCTGTTCTCATTCCACAGAAGAGCAACTGTGGAAATAGTTCAGCATTCCAGCTACTGCCACGCATTAAACCAACAGCAAAATTAACACATGTTAATTTCAGTTCTTAATACTGCGGCTTCTTGGGTCTATAAAAAAAAGCATTTTAATCTTGTTACAAGAAGGGGAGATATGATATAGAATGAAGCTTTCAACAGTCTGGCATAAATACCAGATTCTGTCTACACAATCATTTATATATCTCAAAATTGATTGAAAGCAAAGTTAATCATTTCCTTCTCCATATTTTCTGTCTGCCTCTACTACAAATTTCCTCTTTTTTAAAAAACAATTTAAGATTCTTCTCTCAGTCTGCATAGCTGCCTCAAAATCATCAGCTTCCTTTAAGGAAAAGGTCCTTAAAATGAAATTACTGCCACCTGCTGATCATTTGAAGAAATCCTAAACATTGCTATTTAACTGACAGTCAGACTAAGAATTACCTTGCAAATACGGTACCGCTCCCTCCAGGAAACGTGTATGGGTGCTGTTTGCGGAATACGTGACCAACTCTGCTGCAAGGGATGATTTCTAGGCTCCCACCACATTGCCAAACTCGGAATGAGATCTCTGCGAAGAAAACATGAAACACCAACATCGCTAAATAATATAATTTCACAGGGTATTATTTACAGGAAACATGAATATTGCTGTGAAGATAAATATATTTACTTTTTTTTTTTTTTTTTTTTTTAGAAATTCCAGGATAAAACAAAGGCATATCTGAGCATTCTACTTCATTATTCTTCAAGTTCAGAAGAAATAACTGTATTAACTTGGAAGGAAAACTGTATGTCTTCTCTCATTTAAGGTTACCCAGTATTCTCCAAATTCACAGATAGGACAGGCTTATGTTCTATTACTGTGCTTTATCTAAATGTTAAGCAATAGTAGAAACACTTAACATAAATTAATGATCTTTTTTAAAAGAAATCACCTAAAGATGAAATAGAACACAGACATATTCAAGGCATGATAAAACAATCAACAGTTTTGAGCTGCTGACATATCTGATAAACACTCCCAAATGCTGACAGTGGAAGAAGTTATAGCAAGTCAATCTTGATTTGAGAAAGACTGAATAAACAGGTGACATATATAAACTGAAGGCTATGGACTATACGCTTCTAAGCCAATCTAGTAAGCTTACCTTGCCAGTGAAGACAAAGATACAGAAATATTGTTGCATATTTCTCAGCTTGGACAACTGTCAGCACAAGTTACCCCCTGCTGACAGAAAACTTTTCTTCATTCATTCCTAGTAAGCACACGGGTGCTTCCAGTAGCATTTTCTTAGTTTTGATTATTTCCCTCTTTAGCCTAGCAGCTGCTACTGGTCACCAACTCCTAGCCTTAGTTTCAAACCTCTTCACCACCCCTTGATACCTTGCCACAGATTTGATACAAAAACCACACACACAAACACTAAGCAGCTCTATTTCAGTGTCTACTTTTAAGACTACACTAAGTGCCATTCTTCCTCCAGAAGCCTTCCTCCCACATACACAAATAAAAAAAGTCACAAAACCCAGCATCATTTCTAAAATTAAAGTATAAAAAACTATAGAGAGCACGTCTGACCAGAGGAAAAAAAAACGGTGCTGTGATTTAAAACATTGACAAAGCAAGATAAGTGCTTTTCTCCCGAATGGCCATTGCTTTTACACAGATTGCTTCGTATTTGTTTTACTTCAATAATAATTTCTATTGCATCAAGGCCAGCTAGGGATATTCATGAATTCTAAACAATCTACATAGTCCTATCTGTAGACAGATAATCTTCCAAAAATATTAATAGGCAATAACATTGTCTTTGGCAATAACTTACGACCTTGATTTTCAAGTTGAATTAATGTGAAACAATAGGCAAAATGAATTTTAGAAGCAACTGAACTGACATTCTTGTTGTACATTTTTCACAGCACTTTAATCTTCTCTTACTTTGAGCTAGAATGACAAAAATAATTACAACAAATGACTGGTCAATGTTTCTATCAAACAAGTTAGTAACAAAAGCACTTTTATATTTCTACCAGAATAAACTACACAGATAAAAGACTTCAGGCTTTCCCCTGTCCAGCTCAAATTTGATCCCACAGTGCTGAAATTGAGCAGAGAAGTAATAATTTTCTTATATCACTTTGAAGCATAATTTATGGAGTTTTATAATTTCTGGAGTTTTGCTACAAAGTTCAGACAGTGATCAGTCCAATGTGAGCGTTTGTTACATGCAGTGAGGCTAGGATGGTGCTTAGTGAAAGGTAACTGGGAGATTAAGTATTGGGAAGTATATCCCTCTGAAGCGAAGAGATGGGAGATTCTGGATAAAAATAAAGGTCAACGCAATATGCTTAAAGGCCTTTCTTTTTAAAATGATTATTTTTGAATGTTTAAACCAAAACATCACTATCATCTTCATTAATGATCTGATCATGACATGGATATACGTGCTGAAAAACTATTCCAGATGCAGTTTAGAAATGCCTTGCGTATCAATTTTTCATTATTCATAGCTTCTTCTACTGTGTATGTTAATGCTTTGTCATTTGATTAGTTCTCTTTCCATAAATGCCCAGAACATAGCTCTATAACTCAACACAACACTGAACAAACCTTCATCTGTTCTATACAACAAGCATATGTAATCAGTCAAATTTGGAAACAATGTGAAAATGCACCATCTCTTCATGGTTAAAACAATCATTTGGCTAATATATGAATTAGACTGTAGGCAAAATACTGCAAGCCCGACTTGGAATTGGTAAAGTCAAACCTACACTAACATGAAAAAAAGATCTCAAATGCTTTGTACATGCTTGAAGGAAAAATGCAAAGTCTTATAAAATATAAATATGTTTAAACTATTTTGCAAGTCCACCTAGCAGATCATTTGCATGTAACATCAAGAGACTGATCGAGATGTATTCTGGAGAATGAAGAGGCCATAAAAGCGGACATATTAGATTTTAAACTGCACATCACAGATTTCCACTATCTGGTATATGTCATTTATTGACAATTAAATACACCATGCAATTTTTACACACCTTCCATTAATCTTGCAGCTATGAACAAATCATCAGCTGTCTCCTGTCTGACTTTGCTTTTTCAAGCAGTAGAGAAAAGGCACCCCAAAGTCTCCATCTCCTTCCTCCCATGGTAGAGGAAGGGGGAACGGAATGCAGTAGAAGCAAACAGCTCTTTGCATACAGACTTTTCACCTAGAGTATGGAACTGCTGCTTGTGCCTTTTACTGCTATCAAGTCCTCAATTACCAAAGCATACAAGCAGCTGCTAAATTTTCAAGAAAAACTCAGTCACTCAAGTACATACTTACAGCTAATCAAATATTTAAGAGCTCTAGTGGTAAAAGAGGTTCTCAGAGAATGCAAGTATTGCCGTAGTAAGCTTATCCAATGACTTTCCAGGATGTTTTAAAAAACAAAGAACATTTATGATGTTCAAATTTCTACAATTCAGTCATATGCAGCCAAAATGGAAGGTGGAGAATAGAAATATAAAGTAATTGTTCAGAACATGCAAATGTTTGAGTATTGAAAAGAAAGGTCAGACCGTAAGGATGTATCTTCCAGCCTTCAAGTTCTTTACACGAGTTCACGGAATTTTAGGATTTTGTAGATTGCACATGCAATAGAAAAGTTTTAATCCTTAGAACTGGTCCTAAAACACACTATTTAGAACATCTGAGATGCATCTCTACCTTGAAAAGTTCATGACATGCTGCAAGTCTTGAGAAGTTGCAGAGTTCGGCTCCTCCTAGATCATTTTTAATACAAGTATACCAGTCTTAGCTGAAAAAGTCATTCCACAATACTGTTATGCAGAGAGCTAAATGACCCTACTAATGCTAAATCTAACCACAAGGTCAAAGAAGCAATGCCTAATGTGCAAGTTCTCTTGGCCTCTCCTCCTTCCCCCAAATCCCACTCACTTCCATATCTGAAAATAAGGAATTACAACAAAAATGCCTTCTCAATCATAATGATTGTGTTGGGCTAAAATATGGGTATAAAACACTAAGGTGATGTGTCAAGCAATATAGTTTGATCAATGATAAATAACAGACCATTCTTCAGTTAGCTAAGCTTCCATTAATTTCTTAACATGTAAGTACATTAAACCCATAATCTCCTACATCCTGCTTGTCATTAAGTTTCAAATATCAAATATATTTCAAATATCAAAAAGTTGTCAGCATTTAAACATTATTGTATTTTAATCTATAACATTAGAAAATGATGACTTTCAAAACAAGGTATCATTTTTGGAGTTAATTCCCTCTCTACATTGTTGGTGGTGGGTTTTCTGCAAGCCAACTTTCATTCCTTTTTTTTTTTTTTTTTACTGTGCAGTGAGCAAATACTTGCATTTCCTCATACTTAGTTTACAATTCCTACCCTGTTTTAATTCTTTTGTTGATGAGTGTTGACATTTTGGGTGTTGACAGTAATGCACCTGAAGTTTTAACTCTGTTTCTTAATCCTCTCCACACAAAACCACAAAGACCAGGAATCCATGACAGTAAAGATAAAGTTGAAAAGTGCTTTATTTCAAAAGTGATCCAATGGTAAATGATACACTTACCTAAGTTTTCTCCACCCCAAACATCCATCATCATGTCATACTTTCCTAGTTCTTCAAAATAGGATTTATCCATCACAAACAGCCCGCCAGCTATCATGGGTGTCCTAAACAGACAAGGAAAATTAAAAACTTATAGAACCATGAACTGGGAGGTATCTATTTGCATCTCAAGTTTAATACATCCTTGAAAAAAAATGCAATGTTTTCAAAGGCAACTATGTTTACATCTATCACTTCAACGCTTGTCTGCATACCATCATACAACATTGCTATGGCAAATACAGAACCATGACCACCATTCAGCTTCTGAGTCAATTTCCGAATTTCCATTTGGCTCCCAAGATGTCTATTTAAAGACTGGGAATATGTGCCAGCAATAAAATATTGAAACTGATGCTATATTTCAAGCTGTCAAAACATACGATTTTGTGTTTAATTTTGATATGCTTGATATCTGTTTTTTGTTAAGGTAAGATAATCTAGCAGTGACCTTTAAAGATGGGTGGTCTTTTTTGTTTGTTGGTGTTGTTTGTTTGTTTTTTTAATAATTAGAGAGTCTCAGAAGGCTACATAAATATGAAGGAAGTTTCCATATTCCTGAAAGCTATGGAAAATATTCATTTTCAGACTGAGAAAATGAGTTCTAGCTTTGTTTAGTCACCGACTACTTAGTCCTGAATCAAATTCTATTATTAAATCTATGTCAAGTCTAACTGAAAATATATGGCTATATCTCATTGCATTACATTTAAAGTAAAAATATTACAGACAAGGAAGTTGACTTAATTTTCTCCTTCTTTCTTATGGGAAAACAAAGGATGCAAATTCTACACTACAGACTGTGTCTGTTTTTTGGTATTGGAGTTTATAATTAGCAAAGTAGTGTTTCTATTCAAACCTCCCTAACTAGAAATATTAGCTTTAGTCTGTTTTGGAGATGCAACATGCGCAAAAGTAATAGTTACATGAACAGTATTAGAGGTACACTCTGCTTCAAGCTATATTCTTCTAATGTCCTGAAGCAATGTTACACTCTACATGATTTATTCTGTATTTAAATCTTCATCAGATAAACTAACCAACACCAATCCACTTTCAATGAAGTGCTCTGACAGGAACAGAGTCCCATGAAAATGGATCAGTAGGTTTCTTTTACTCAAAAAAAAATAAAACATTGTCTATCAAAGGGAGAACAAGCAGTATAGACGCACTTTATGGGAGCAACTGGGTTTCCTTGCCGTGCTCTTCTTTGCTCTGGTGTCATATAATCCCATTTGAACACCAGGTTCCAGTCAAAACCTTTAAGAAGAAAATGATAGACAGTAAGTAGGATGTTAAAAAGACAGTGGTCATTCAAGTTGTAGTAACAATGTTGACCCAAACCACTTGGAACTGAAATTTAAGTTAAAATTTTTAATTTGTACAATCTTATGGGTAGAAAACAAATGAGGAGGAGACAAAAAAAAGGTAAAGTTGGACAGAATAAAAAATTAAATCTCAAATATTAAAAAAAAAAATGATTTCTCTTGTTGTCATCTATTACACAAAGTAAGAAACCCATTCAACAAATGAGAAAGCCTTAAACATGAGATACTGGATTCATGCATAAGTTGTATTGGACATCATATGAGAATCTTCATCCCATTACAATTGCTCTCAACAGTTCTTACTGTACAATTACATTTCTAGACTTCTATGCTTACATTTACACTTACACAAACTTAATACACTACTCTGTACTCTATCAGCAGCAGTTCTTTATCACAAAGGTTGCAATAGATTATGTAGCTCCCAATTCTCTTATTAACATTCATTTAAGGTCATCCTTTTCTGCTGCACTCTCCTAAATACACCATTTTTAAACCCAGGATAAGTGCTGGAGAGCCTGAAATCTTACTCTTCTTATGCAGGTACATGCATCTGCATGCACAGCAGGAGAAGGTCTGGACCTTTTATGAGTTAAAAGCACAGGAAAACAGATCACCAGTACAAACAAGACCGATAGGTCACCTCCAGCAGTTTTCTACCTGCTAACAGTTTAAAACACCATCATTTAGGCAATGATACAAGAAACACAGCCAGTATAAGATGACCCAACTACAGGAAACACTTTCTAACTATTTTTGATCTGGGCTAGACCATTAAGTATGAACCTCTACCAAAGAACTACAAAGGCTACACAGCACTCTCCCAATATGCCTAGCAAATCAGCCTCATACAGACTGCCTGCTGCCAAAAGCATTTAGATCCGATGAGGTAATGTAATGAATGATTTCCAGATTTCTGTTGCACAGATGTCAAGTTTTCTTTCTCTAGCATGAAGATAAAGCAATTATTTTGTGGGGAAGTGGGAAAAAAATAGCTAAACAGACAACAATTATAGTCCTACAGGCTGTTTGTATGCACCAATAAATGTGAATGGTAAGGACTGAGGTGGAGAGTTTGAAATTAAAATTATTTAGTTTTTCAACTCCCAAAATACTTATGACTCACACACACAATACAGAAGTTATCCTAAACAGTCTTTACAACATGTATGCCAAGTCTTCCTCTACAGGTTTGAGCACTTCATAAGGTGTGGCACTGTAAAAATGAAAGACCATCTAAATACTACAAAACTCCAAGTAGCAAAACGGCTACAATTTATAGCAATGCAAAGCCTCCAGCTTGAAAAGAAAAACGAACTCCAATATTTCCATGCAGTTAAGTCTCATTTCATCATACATACCCAGCAAAATTACTTGCATCTGTGAAAACCTGAAAAAAAAAACTACTGTTCTACAGCACAAGTGGTAGAGATAGTGTTACGTACACCCTAGTGAACACAAGGGGTCTCTTTTGGAGCGCAGCACAGTGTTGCTAACTCAGAACAAGTGTATAAATTGTCTACCCATGAAAATGTTTTTTCCGTCTCCATTTTCACTGAGTCTGGGAAAAAACTGCACTCAATGAGATAGTATCAGTAGTGCTGTAAAAGAACTATTTTTAAATACAAGCGCATATCCAGTATGAAATTCTATCATGGGTAAATTGCATGATAGGCACAACCTAAATGATTAGGTCTCTGTTAACTACAATTTATTTCTGTAATTAAAGTGCTTCTCAGGGTGTAAACCGTTTTGCAAGCCTCCTCCCCTCCACAACGAATTTGTAGCTCAAAGTACACGTAGTTAGAAGTGGCCGGACTTGGGAATTATTTCAGCCCTGTCCTCTGTAGAATTTGCTGGATGGCTTGCCTTGGGTGATTAAGTCTTTTGGAAAACAGACCAGGCACAAATGCTGTCCCAGCTGTCTCAACTCTCCATGCTTCAGTCACAGAGATACTATATCTAAGGTTGAAAGCGTGGTTTGATTTCCATGTTTAGATTTGGCCCCAGTGAAAATGTCCTGTGATGCCAAATGCTGTAGTGCCCCTCATGCGCTAATCTGTCCTTCAGGAACTGAAAAGGAATATATTATTCACATTTCAACATACCCCAAATAGTATTTGGATATTGCTATGTAAAAAACATGTTGTTAAAAAGCAGCTTTTCACTCCTCAGTACTGAGGTACAGAGGCTCAATGCACTTTAAAGGATCTATTTCTATTGTGTATGACGGGAGAAAATGAGCGCTTAAAAAAAAATGGGAAATAGATCCATAGATGAAGCATGAAAAGCAGTAAGAAGTAAAATGATCTCTCAATTCTCTCCCACTTCAGTTGGGAAGAATTAAAGAGCATGAACCCCACAGGAACCAATCAAAGGTTTCAATGAAAACTCCTCCTCCTACTGCAGACAACAATAAGAGCCACATAATGGTATAGAGATTTCCATACTTGCTGTATAATGAGTAGATTGGGTAAAAGCCTTAAGGTTTTAATAAAGCTGGCACACAGATAATAGCATAGTATTATATATTAGCATATTGTGAATATATCCAGTGTAGGCATTCTTTCAGAACATTAATTAAAAGGGTATAGAAACTCTCACCTCCAGGTCATGACTGGAACTTGAAGCATACGCAACATTATGCAAATATTACTTTCATTTGGGTTTACTGAAATGAACACTTGGTGGCCAGGTCTGGACTTGGATGTCACAGACAGAACGGGCCTGAAATTGATTTTCCCTTCCCCACTCAAGAGAGCCCATTCAGAAAAAGCTGAAACAACATGGGAACAGCACCATGTAATTTCTATATTGTAGCTCATCTTATATCTGTTATGCAGACAGTTTCCAGGGCTGCAGGAACAATTGGGGGGAGGAGGTGAAGACAGCTATTTTCAATGTTAGATTCCTGCTAACAGTGAAAAAAAAAAATTAAAAACTTGTAATGAATAAGGATTTTATCATGTGGTTGCCCTGCCCTCCCTCTTTTGGGAAAGCAGAGGAACAATTATTTTTGGAGGGCTTCACAAAACTTTTTATTATTTGCTGTCAACAGTTTACACTAACCAGTGAAACTGTAACATTTCTAAACTGAATTTAACAGGAAGTTTTGTAACAGTAAAGGTACAAACACCACAAATTTAAGGTCACATTTTACTCTCCTACTAATTACAGATCATCACTAACAAAAACATTTATTTTTTTAAGCACATACCAAAGTTTCTGCTTTTTCAGAAGCATTTAATTACGCAAACCAGCATCTTGAAAAAAACTCATAGGTACTGCATTGCTGATGGACTTCTAAACTAGATAGCAATTAAAGCCTGTCTTATCTAAAAAGAGAATTATAAGATCTGGCCATAAGCTTCTTCTGACACATACACAGGGCTACAAACATTAGAGTGACTCTTGCACATTGGTAAAAGGCAGCATAAATTAATAAGAATTCATATAATAAAAATGAACTGTTTTAAAGTAGAAGACAATAAGGCCAATTAAAATCCAAGCTTAGAGAAACAACTGACATCTAGAAATTAAGCTAGAAATGCAAAAGGGAAGAGCAGTATGTTAACAGCCCATCCCACAACTGCAGTGATTATGAGCTTTGATTCTTGATGCTTTTTTATTTTGTATTTGTATTCCAG
Source organism: Oxyura jamaicensis (assembly GCF_011077185.1). NCBI lineage: Eukaryota > Metazoa > Chordata > Aves > Anseriformes > Anatidae > Oxyura > Oxyura jamaicensis. The sequence goes on along the minus strand of NC_048895.1, from coordinate 42,543,948 downwards.
TACAGGTACATACCGCCTTTTAAATCAGCTGACGCCCCCACGTACTGGAAGTTGTCCATATTAATTACATCAATAATAGGAGACACAACTCTGGTCTTGTCCTAAAATAAATATTAGAAAGTGATATTGAAATAATGAAATCAATATAGAAAGATTCATTCAGGATGAGATGTTGCACAGTTCTGTAGGATTTCATCAACACTTCTCCCCAGTTTTTCCCCTACTTCAGCTTCTGGCTCTGAATATCATTGCTCACCGTTGCTTTAGAGAACAGGAATGACACTATATAGCTGAGAATCCACTTTGTATTCTAGGCTAACTTATTGGCAAGTAAACCCCCCTCTTCTGGCTTGCTCTTGAAGCAAACTCGTAGTTCAAAAGGCAAGCGAGCAAACAGCACTTCCATTCCTATTTTTCAAACTGGCTCGAAGAGAAGAACTATCCAGGTAATGCATACTTTTACAGCAAATATCTAGCCACACCGAGTACTGCAGTCTTAGTACTTCAACCTTTAAGGAACATTTAGGTCCTTCTACAATCAGATAAGTCTTAGGTTAATGATAACCTGTTTCACACTAGAAGAAGAATCACACTTCACAGTTGGACACAAGATAGGAGAAAACTGAAAAAAGCACCTCTTGAACTAATGAACACTATTAATCTCTGGCAGCCAAGATTCCAGTGGCATGGATGCTGCATTCCTCTGTCTGAGCATGGTCTCACATACTATTTCAAGCAATGTTAATTACCTTAGCTCATGTGTTTGTCAAAACAGTTTTTAAGGGGAAAAAACATCTTTCAAGCAATTCCACATGCATCATCCATCAGGATAATAAGACATCTGTACTCTAGAAGGGATTCATCTAATATTAGAAACACAGTATCATGGTTAAACCAATTCCTCTCCATGAAGTACCTCTTGAAAAAAAAAAAAAGGATTTACATTTACACACTGAAGCATAGCTTCTTTTGATCAAACACGTAGTTTGGAATCAAAATAGAACTTTGAGCACCAAGATTTAGCACCATTCAGAGAGTATAAGCACCTTCTGAACAGTATTATCACCAACTCTGTGAATATAAAAATGCTTTAAATAAACAGGGGATATTTCAGTAACTCTGTTACAGAGAATCTGTTCTCATTGTTAAAAAATACCAACCTCAACATCTCCATTTTAAGTATGTACGCAGAAGTGTCTTCAAACAATACATGTATTCTGAGCAATGGTTCAACAATACTTCCCCCTTGCTAATCCAGTATTATACACAATAGGTCAGTACTAAAAACTAGTGGGAGAACAGTGTGAGCTCATAACAAGAGACTAAAAAGCAACTCCTTTAGTCAAACGCTTTGGTTGGTCCAATAAGATCATTAAAAACACATTTGCATTTATTGATTCTTAACTACTAAATGTGTACTGATTTTAGCAAACCAAAACTTCATAGCTGGCATATACCAGGTCATTCTGTATGCAAAAAGTCACTTTCTGTATTAGCCAAAAGGAGAATCTGAGTTTGACCTTCAGCTTTTGGCTGACAACACAACTAGAAGCTGAAGACTTGCTATTGATTCCACATTTATTTTAAGTATCAATTCAGCTATACCACATGGACCCAGTATACATCTTTGCGAGGGATGTAACACAAAATGTAAACAGGCCTTCCACTAAGTATTAATTAGCTAGGTCTAAAGTAAACTTGTAACACAAAGATGACCAGCCTCACCCATTCTGCTGCTGATCACATCTTCAGCTCACGTTTCTGTTAGCTGTAGGCCCCAAGTCTATGTGTTGAAGACAACAAGCATATGGGTTTACTAACTGTTCTACTTGGGAGGCAACTGATTTATTGCACCTGAACTACAAAACCCTGTGTCCTTCTACTCCAATAAAGTACTACAGGTGTAACCATGACCTTTTTAGATATTCTACTTACAGCAATAAAACTAAAAAAACCCTTCCTTTAAAGACTGGTATCTTCTAAAGAAGTTACCCAGCCTAACCAGTATTTGCAACACACCATCTGCATGAAATAAGAAAGATACAAATGTGAAACAACCCCTTCTGTTCTTTCCTTAGCTGAAACTGATGTGGTTTATACATCTGTGTCCATCCCTAAAAATCATTTCTTGTAAAAAATCTGTATTTTCTCAAATAGTTCACAGAGCTGAACCTGGTAGTAAGAACTGCCTAAACTACCATCTGTCACATTAGGCAGAGCTTAAGTTAGGATTCACTTTATCTCCACTACGCCTCCATAACGCTGAATAAGCTCTACACATTCAGGATTTCCTCAGGCCATTACTGTTTATCTGATTAATTCTATCAATATCAGTGCAAGAGCACCACTTGAGACACTGTAAGCTTAAGTAACACATTAAGTTATTTCCCTGACACACAAATACCCAGGTTGTGACCATTCCGTTTGATGTACAACCACCACTTTCTCGGCCTGGGAACATGTGGTTCCTTCCATGATTTGAAGTGATAGATTTGTTCAGCAGCAAAGTGGACAAAATACTTGCACATCCTTAAGGTGACATTTTGCAGGGCACTGAAAAGTTGTTAATGCAGAAAGTGCTAAAAAGTCCTTGCAAGTCTCCAAAGTACATGGAGTTCAAAACCATCCGCTTAAAATACTAGAAAGCGACTGCTCATGTTAAATTGATAATGGAACACAATTGGAAAATCTTGTGCTTCTATGTGAGGATAATGGAAAGAAATAGCCTGTGAACACTGCAAGTCTCTAGTGACTGGAAATTTGTAGCAGACTGTTTCATTTTAATATTTCATAAGAAGGTTATGTATGCTCTAGAGAATTAGGCTACTATTAGATATTATTCTCATAAACCGTTGGAAATTATCCTCAGGATTCTGCATGCATTGCTTTCCCCCCAATCCAGTACCCAAAAAACTTAAAACAGTTCAAAGATTAAATTTCACAACATACTTAAGGAGAAAATATTTATATTTTCCTTTCAGCAACGTGCCAGTTAAAAGCAACTCATTCAAGGTCACAGAATCTGAGACAGATATGAGAAAGGCATCCATGTCTTATTTCTTAATTTTAGTTCCTTAATCATTTTAAGATCTTTTGTTTAAAAATATCGTCAGAAAAGTGATGCAGGATCAGTTGTGCTATGAAAATAGATGGGTTTAGTTCTGCTCCAGAAACTCCCTTTTTACCTGTAACTGATATTATAAGAATAGACCAAAGTGCTTAGAAACAGAAAAATGGAAAAAGAAAAGTAGGAAAACATTCACAAAATAACCTAGTAATTACCAACGTTTTCAAGATAATGGGTACTCCTGATTATTATTGATATTTGGGGGGGAAATCAAAGGGTTAAACTCCACTGATTCCTTGTTTAATCTCCCCTAACCAACACACACACTCCCCTGGAAGACAAAATGCAATTAGACAGAAAGCCTCTTTGCAGTAGGGAGCAAGGTGGGAGAAAGCATACCAGCTCCAGTTTACAAGGGAATCTGCACATTCTGAATGCTAAAATATTCAGTTTGTGTGTATGTTTTTATTGCTTTAAGCCTTTGCTCAAGTTGCTGAAGGAAATCCCTAGCATCGTCAAATCCCTCCAGGAACAGTAGGCAAGCATGGCCAGCAAGCAAGGACATTCTAGCTAGGAAGCCACCTCAAAGAAGAACACTCTGGGATGGATCATCCTTCAATAAGAGAGGATCTCAAGGCCTCATGTCCTCCTAACACATGTAAGAGGTCAAACACAGCTTTCAAACGGGGTTACAGCATGTTAGATAGTATATTGTAGAATGTATTCCATTTAAGCTGTTTCTGGATGCTATAATTTTTATATTTTAAAATACACAATTAAGCCCCTAAAGCTCTCACAGAATTAAATATCAAGTGGGCAATTCTGAAACTGAAGGAAAAAGCAACCCTCCCACCACACAGAGAACAGATGTAGCAGAGCATCAGAAAATACTGCACTGATGTTTAGTTAACTCTAACCCGAAAAAGCTACCTTTGAGGCTAGAAAGGAAAGGAAGTTTGAATCTATTCAGCTTCTTGTCACCAAGACCATTAAGAAAATGCTATTGATTAACATCAATTAACACACCATCTGCACTGTGAGCAAAAATCAACCCATTTAAAAATAACTATACTATATGCAAGCCCTATACGTATGTGCCCTAATTATTTGAACCAGCAGAGCACTTAAAGGCGCCTTTAACAAACTCTGTACCTGCTGCTTGGGAATCTTCCCAGATCAAAGTAAAATAAATGACGTGGAATTCCAGTTACTTAACAACACATCAAGCTTTTAAGAATGGAAAACTGTATTCATACAGCTGAAAGGTATTCTTAGGCACACAACTAATAATTGCCACCCTGACACATACAAGGAGCAAGTTTTTTTAAAAGGATCTAATCATTCTTGTACTTCTAGAAGTAACTACAGCACAAAGCAAAACATGCAGCTATTTCTCCCATCAATTACACTACATGTAATGCCAGATCTTCTTTAACCTGTCAGCCACTTAATAAGAGGTTTTACATTCAGTTATGATGAAAAAGTAACACTTTTTCCATATCCCATATCAGTTTCAGAAACTGAAATGGAGTATACCCTGAAAAATATATCAGAGAAGAGGGTAAATGGCAAAATATTTGTCTTGGTAAAAGCAAGGCTTTATTGACCAAAACTACCTTTCTTTTCAAATTTCTCAAACAGGTAGACGATTCAAACAAATTACACAAAAAGGCTTGAGAACAGTTCCCACATCCTAGAATCAAGCTAGTGCTTTAGCAATAAGCATTCTTCGCTTCCTTCTGAGACATATTTAATGCCTTCAAGTTCACTTTGCTGGTTAATAATTATATAGAAACTACCCTTCCAGGGCTGCAACATTTTACATAGTCACAAAAATAGAGCAAAGCATTATGTTGCTCATGCTCAAGGGCTCTGTGGGCTGCAGGTACTTTAGTGTCCAGGTTTGAGCTGATCACAGTTATTTCTCCTCCAAAACAGAGTTTTAAACACTGATATGTCTTCAGCAATTTACAGTATTTCTTGAATACACAGTAAAGCATTGCAGAAAAATAGAATAAGAGACGTTATCAGTTGATGATGACTGGTTTTCCCATTGGCATATTGAAGACACAGCTTCTTCCTCCCCCTCTTTTTTTGGAGGAAACGCAAAGGAGAGCATATGGAGAATAAGCAAGGAACTTGGCATTAACAAGACAGAGTAGCTAAGTAAAACCATTTTGACCAGGAGCACCTTGAAGAAATGCCTTTCCAGACTAAAATATGTTAAATTAAAAGAAAACACAATTATGGAAAAAGCTGTGTTTTTCTGAGCATACCCTAACACTTCCTGGGATCGCACACGATTCGCTTTCTACTTCAGTAGAGTTCCTCCAGAGTAAGTTAACATGGATAACCAACCCCTGGAGAAAACAGTATAGTTTCACTCTCAGTTCTGTCAATAGCTTTTCTGGGACACTGGCAAAGCATCATTTTCACAGAAGCTGCGAGCCCATGGTCCCTGTTAATTTCCATGAGAATTTTCGTTTCACAGTTCAACCTCTTTCCCATTATCACACTGAATCTTAATGAGGCATAAATATTCAGGTAAACTGAATTACAGTGAGATGATATTGGTTGAGGAGAACTATGCTTCGCTCTAAAGATTTTCAACACTTACTGAGGAGGTCCCTAAAGAACCAAAGCAGCATATATTTGAATTGCTTTTAAAGGTAATAATAAATATTCACATTTTATGTTCTTATGTTCACAGATTAAATGAACAAAAAGTGGGTTTTAATCACAGAACCTCCGATCATCTCCATCATCTTACTTCAGAGAAAAAGCCTCCTTAGAAAAATGCATAAAATTAATGTAGTATAAACCAGATGGCTTTAAAATTTAAAAGCTACTCCTCCAGGAAATTACTTTAGAAGAACTTTACTAACCTCAGCTACTCTTTCCAAAAGTGGTTCCAGCCAGTGTTCATTGCATTCACAGTGACTATCCAGGAAGGTCAGTACTTTTGCTTGTGCTGCATCTGCCCCTCTGACACGAGAGCGCATCAAGCCTGCAAAGTAAAGAAAAAAAAGTCTGTATAGATTCTGAAGGAAAACAACAGCAAAGAGACAAACAATTGCATTCCAAGATGATCATGAATTAAATTACTATAACTCAGGACATAAACACACAAGTTCGACTATAAAGACAAGATGCTGTTTAACAGTTCAGTGAAAAGATTTCAGAATAAAAAGCCTGCAACTTTAACTATTGCACTCCAGCCTACAGGTTCTAATCTTATTTAAAGAAAATATTTTTAAGTGCCTCTTCAAAAAAATATACAAGTGCAGCTGGATCTACATTACAGTAAATGGCATTAATGCTGATTAATTTACTCAACATCAGTACAGAAAACAAATCCGCCCTCCCCCAAATCCACAATATAATATAGTACCACTTTGGTTTTATTAGCATAATTGAAGGATTGTTACTGGGTGAATTAAAAATAATCCTGCCTTTACGACAGTACAATAGAACTGCAAAAAAATATTAACTTACCCTAACCACCTTTTTGCACTCCCCCCACCTCCCCATTTTAAAAGTTCTCAGAAACAGTCTGTCCATCCTTCTCTCTACTTCTTCCAGAAATAACCATGCTTGGTTAATTCATGTTTAGGAGCCTTTTGCCCAGTCCCTTTTCAACTGTTTCTCCTGAGTTTCTTGTGATTTACTTCTTTGTTGGTTTGGGATTTTTTATTGTGGTTTTAAAATCTTAACCCTGAAAAGATTTAAGAGAAAGCTTCTGATGAAATCAAAAGATTCTTCCCTTCTCTACATCTCCATTTATACAGACCCCCTCAACAATTTGCCCTGTTCCTTTTCTCCTTTCCCTCTTATTTCCTCATTGGATAACCTCACCATTCCTTCAAGTCCCTCAAGTTACTTACGCACATACATTAGAATATCCCACCATGTTTTTCAATACAGAAAAGAGTGAACTTCCTCTTATTCCTTCGCAAGTTTCCTGCCTGTTTTTCTGTATTACTGTTCAAAACTCAGTTTCACTGTCACTTAAGATCAAAGCAAAGCAATTACTTTTTTTCCCCATTTCCATTGATTCTCATCAAGTCTGTATTCTGAAAAAGGTCTAAAACAGATATGCAAAAAAACCCAACCACTTCTTTCCATCCTCCTCATGAAATCAACCTGCAAAACATGGCTTGACAAACAGAACACAAGTTGCTTACGAGGAATAGGCTACGGACTTGTTTGCTCCATCCAACATACAGCAACTGAATAGCCTCACGGAAATCCTTGTGTTCTCTTATCACAATGATAAGCACTTCACTAGTGTAGATACACTCCATAATGATCTCTATCAGTACTTTCTACCTTACCCATTGTGCATTTGCAGCTAATCATGCCTTTTTATGCCATCTCCCCGGTTCCAATTTTTGCATGTTTCTGTGCACCTTTTTCCATGCTGTTTGTTCTACTTCTACAGTTCCTCATTCCAGAACTTTGTATTTCTAAGTTTCATTCTTACAGAACCTCATGTCTTCATCTACTTTCACAGAAAATGGAAGTGACCAGTAGGTCATCAAGTCCTCTGAATTCACACTGAACCATGCAACAGGAAAAATTCAGAATGTTCCCTTGAACATTTAGTCTGTAGATTACCACACCCTCCAAAACGCATCTGTTCCCATAACTCTGGTCCTACAGATAAAACCCAAAGCTACCATCATGTATTTCTGAAAGCAGAGCAGTCAGTACCATCCCTGCCTGAGATATCAGGCATCAGCCTACACTTCAAAATAAAAAGCAAAGTTAGTATTAAACACTAGCATAACCACCCAGCAATCAAATGAAGTCTTAAAATATTTTAATTTTTAAAAATCATCATCTGATTGCAAAAATGAATATCTAGGCAAAGCTTCCTAAACAGTACAGTAGCTCCCATTGGTAATAATTTCATCCTAATCTCACAATAACACCAAGTAAACTAGTATTGCACCTTGAATTTGAAAGCATTTCTTTTCTGACACAGTAAAAGATCTGTCAAGTCATATTATGCATCAGTATATCTGAAAATGAAATTTGAAGCACGAAGGAAAATTCAGTTCATGTTTGTATGTACAGTACAGAATTAGTATTTATAGTAATGAATAAAAATAAGGAACTGTTGCTTCAGTCGTTTTTTCCATTACTGTTATCTCAATGTTTAAGCGCTACACTGGTCAGAAAAACTAGATCAACTCACTGAGAACCCCGCAACCATGGCAAGTCGCAAAAGGTCTGATTTACTAACAAACCTTTGTTCATAAGTATATTTATTCCAAACAGATACTTAAATGTTAAGAACAGGACCATATGTAATAGCTTTAATTATGGGACGACACAGGTCTTGTGCTTGTCACTTCCAGCTTCTGACAATCTAATGATTCTAGCTGCTCCCTAGACCAGGCTGGCAGATAAGATGCAGTGCCTATAAAAACAAACAAGCACATATCTGCTAACTCAGTCAGCTATTTCAACTGTCAGCTCTCGGTTATTATTTCAAACAGCTGTAGAATAACAGTTGCCTCTATGTAATTCTTTAAGCTCCACAGACAGGAAGCTGCTGACTAAAGGGCTCAGTGATACAAGGCCATAATTTACAAGGCAACAAAGAAGAAAAAAACGTAATACAAGTTTGTTATATGACACAGAGGCTTCAACAAAACTGGCATATATGGTCCCTGCCCTCCTGGATGCTCAAACTCTCAGGTTTGAGAAACACACTGTCTGACAGGCTGTCTATCAGCTGGATCCTTAAAACAATCCCTTGTAAGGGAAGCAGAGAAAAAGAAGGATATTTTTAAGCTGAATCTTTTCAAACAGTCTTACAGTTTACTACAGTGAGGCCTTGCATACAATTGGAGCAGCTTAACAGAGGATTGAAATACAGTGAGAGAAAGGATGGGCTGAGGGTGAAAGGCAATTTCTCAAGTTGGCTTCCACTGTGAAAGCCAGCAATGTGCAACTGCGTACAACAATACTGAATTAGAATTACTATTTTTACTTGCACAAATACATCAGTTTTTACTCCTTTCACTTGTAGGTTGATTTATGAAGTGAAAATCCTCCCCTCCAAGACAGAATGTTCCTTTAAAACACCTGATCAAGATTAGGAAATACAGACAATGCAACACACTAGAATTTATATCTTCCTTTCCCCAGATGAAGCCTACCTTCTCGGCGATCGTTTCGAAGAACCCGCACTTTTTCAATTTTTCCCAAGAGAGCGCCATCATCAGCTTAAAAGAATACAAATAAAGTGATGAGAAACAGTTTGATATACCATAAAAGTATGTTTTCCTTCACCAAAAAAAAAAAAAAAACACTTCATAGTGGAAAATGTTCATGGTTGCAAATAATTAAGATACACTCTTAAAAATGTCTCACCAGAAATAAAAAAAGTTAGCATGCTAAGAAATTACTACCATTATGTTATTTAAAGCTAATTTGATTTTACACTCAGATATTTTTATTCAATAATATTTGTTTTGCATACTTTAGGTGTTTTCTACATGTTATAAAAAGTTAAGCATTAAAACGTGCTTTCTTTGCATATAGGAAGGCTTGCACTTTAATCAACATTATACTTATTGTGGAATACATTTAAGCCTTGAACTAGCAAATTCCTTTTAAGAAGTGTTACTCAGAAGTCCATTGTTCAAGTTAGCATTATGATACCCTAGTACTTTTAAAACCTTGACTTATTCTATATTCAGTAATAAATTTCCAGAAGGCTGATGGAGACCCCCATTCTTTTAAAGCAGTGCTACAAAAGTATTTGGTACAAGCACCATAGGTTTAATTTTTATGTCATATAACATGCTATGGAAAGGCTGTTCTCAACTCTACACTTTGCTTCCTCAGCTAGCAGGAAGTAACAAAATATAGCTGAAGTATTTTAATCAGATGGTGGGTGATACTGGTGGTAGGGGGATGGTTGGACCAGATGATCTTGGAGGTCTTTTCCAACCTTCATGATTCTATATATGCAGAACTATTCACTTTTCCATGAAAGATTTAAGACTTGGTTTTGGATCAGTCTTTTTAAACTCCTACCCATATGATCAATTCTCAACTAAACCACCTACTTTCATCTACAGGAAGTCTCAAAAATAAAATAAAGTTTGGACACTAAAAAATGACTTACGATCATTACTGTAGTCATCTACCAGTATGATTTCCTTAATTAGATGTGACGGGCTTTTTTTAAGGACACTGAAACAATGAAAAGAAGCATTCAATACAAAGAAGTTTTCATTTCCCATGATAATGTCATAAAAACCATTGCTTTCTTATAAGCCATAGTTCAGTCTGGCCCAGGATCCTATCTTCAACAACAGCTATTGGCTTATTAAAGAGCTTCTGAGAAAAAAGGCACATATAGAATTGTTCTTACCCCCAGTAGGAATTTCAGCTTCCTGAAATCAGTGGATTAGACAACTTGGAAAGGGGAAGCTTTATAGGTATCTTTAGACCAAATAGCCCCTGAGAATTTCTTTAAGTTTTTCTTGAAACTATCTATACAGCCAACCTCCAAACATCATCTTGTAATTAGTTACACACTTTCATGTATTTGTAGTTAAGGGGAACGTTTCTTGTTTAATTTCAGAATGTATGAAATGGAGTCATCAACAAAATTAAGTCTCAGCTTTCCCCTCTGTAAATAGTACAGAAAAGTATACTGGATTGTTATATCCCTTCTTTATCATAAGGTAGCATCTGACACAAATACACTTCTTTTAGGGAAAAATCAAACTCTTAGGTAATACCTGACGACAGTTCGAAGCAAAGCAGATCTTGCTTCATTATGAAAGGTGATCACCACACTAGTGGCTGGCAAATCTATCCGCCATTGTTTCCGTTGACACCTGAAAGACATAATACCCTGTCATTTGAATGTAGTATTTACATTCCAGTCTTAGCAGACAGCTACTTCATCATGAAGGATATCTACTAATCTAATGTATGCTCTCCATCTACCTAGGAAGTATCTTGTTTTCAGATCAAGCCTCTGCCACTTCTGGTAGTTGTCTCTGTAAAGAACAGACCCAATGAGTGCCAGATTCGGGTACGTTGACAAAAAAGTCACTGTACTACAATTGCTGAAGTACACTGAGTACCTTTTATGCAACTGAGTATAAAACCAGAACACTGTTTCACATTATGACCACTTAATGAATTTAAGTAAACGAGCACATTAATGAACACACAGGGGTTACTAGGCTACCATACGTCTCCTTTAGAACAGCACTCAGCCACTTCACCCTTTATTTTCAAAGCTATTGTAGCATCCTCATCTTACTCATAGAAGTAACTTCTCATTAACACAGAAAAATGTTTAAGATTCCAACATTCAAAATTTGAAGAATAAAACAGTGACAATATTCAGCCAACTAAATGCAGAACGAAAACCTTACAAACCATGAAGATGAAACAGTCCACCTATGCCAACCCATTTTTCAAGACCTCTATTAGCTCTTCATATCAAATTGCAGAATTCTGATAAACTGCTCCTAAACAGCCTAGACAGTCTCAGCAATTAAGTAGTACTATTATATAGCTATTTTAAAGTAAAATAGGTTTTTAGACACATCAGTACAATTAATAAATACGCTTAAATAGAAATATTTCCTCATTTTTCTTCAATAAAACCTTGCAGCAGCTTCAAAGGAAATACTAATTTTAACAGACTTGCCTTCAATTTTACTGAAGATAACATGCCACCAAGTGTAACATGCACTCAGATCTGGAATATATTCTTCTTTCTATGACTATTACTCTTGCTCTTCCCATTACAGTTTCCACACAAACATTTCACTGCAGAAGCTGAAGAACTTGTGTGATTATCCTTGCCAAAACAGCTATCAGCCACCCTCTACCAGTTTTGTGTCACTTGAAAACTTGCTGAGGTTGTACTTTGCCCTCTCATCTAGGTCATTAACGGAGTTATTAAGCAGTAGTGGACCTACTATTGACTCCTGCTCCCTATGTTGCTCACACTCAGAAGTAGCTTCTATACTGCTTAGTCCACACTGTGTGTTCAGTGATGGTACAAAGCCACAGCAACATGCAGCAGGATTCTATGTTCTCCCAGAACCAGGTAAGAAAGAGTGAGGCTGGGAAAAGAGAAGGAAGTATCTTTTTTGTTTACATAACTGTGGTCTATTAGATACAATACCATATTTAGTAACTATCTGCCTAGTTCCTAAAGCAAGAGGAAAACAAGTGAATCCTGGAACTAAAGTAGAAGTATGTGCGCCATCACTGAGAAGTTAATCCAGCATCTTTCCCAAACCACACAACAATTCGATCCCTAGTATGAATTTTGATGCCATTAACTCAGGCGAATTTATATACTTGAAAAAACATCACAGCCACATGACCTTGAAGTAATAATTTTAGTGTTGATCACATGCTTTTACTCTATGTTTCCCTTAAAAATGGGAAGAAGGTTCAGAAATCAGCCCAGCTTACTAGGAAAGACCTGAAAGTTAACTTCATGTAAAGAACTACACGTCTCTAGAGACTAGCAAGTACAGAAATAATGTCAGAGCTGTGCTGATTGAGGTGTCAATCACCAGACTGAAGATAAACCCTGTTACAAATGTTGAAGCCACAAAAAGCCACCAGGTAAACAAGAATAAAGAGACTGAAATGCAACACCAGCTCTGATACAGAATACACACTGATTGAAGTCATGGAAACAGAAAAACTTGAACAAGATTTATTGTTCTTACCCTGCTGTTTAAGGATCACATCATAGTTTGCTGTTCCTGTCATTTTGAAAGCTAGAGAACTCCTGCTTTAGGAAAATCACCTGCTGCTCAAAAGCCATAAACAAAAAATAATCCAAGACAAACATGGCTCAGTGTGACACTTACTGATCATGCCTTGTGTCAGGAATGTTTCTGTCCATTCGAAGTTTGTCGCTTTCTACCTGATTGAACTTGTTACGGGCATATGGATCCTGACCAGATCGCACCATAGTAGCGCTAACATAAGCATCTTGATCGAAGTCTTGCCACCGAACTTTTCCTACAATAGAAAAACAGGAAAATATCCAAATCAATCTTGGTAATTTAAAAGAAGAATTCAGAGATCCATTTTGTTTGATTTTGCAATTAAATAATCAAGCCCCAACAGTTTTTAACAGCAATAGCATCACACTCACTTTTGCATATTAGATTTCTGTAATATCCTACAAACTAATACAATTGAACCACTTTACAGCTTAGTTTACACTAGTCACTGGACCCTGCTTTATTTTATTTACTAGTTGCCGTTTTTTTGCCCCAACTACCAGAATTTCCGTTAAAGAACGTTCCACATATCCACATGCTTTAAGAAGGTAGATCTCTTTAAAGATCTAGATTTCAAAGACATTACAATTCAGTTTACTACTGTTGCCTTTCATAAATAAAAATACAGCCAGACATAACCAAACTATTTGAGGATCGAGACTTTTAGAAGTACAAGATTGCATTTCTCTTAAAAACTAGCATTTCGTGTAGGCAGAACACTAGATCACTCTCCAGTATGAGTTACATGACATAACCACAACTTTCTTTATATTCAGAAAAGGATTTACAGATTAATTCTTGTTTAACAGAGTGTGTTATATAATAACTGGTTGTGGCACTGGGATTTGTATACCTAAAAATTGAAAGGCAGAATTAACATCAATACCCTAGAAATAAAGTTTCAGAATACTTACCATCTTCTTCAGCTGTAAAACAGTTGGATATCAAATGTATTTAAACTATTATTTCTTATCTCCAATTAAACATTTGCTTTTTTTGTATATTGACAGCCAAAATAATGTTACCTATCTACTGTAAATTTTCACCAAAATTAAAAAAACAAAGGAGCTTAAATTCTGATACAGTGCAAACACTTCTTACATGGATGCACACAAGAATCTCCTGTGAGCACGTTGTGCATAAAAAAAGATACAAAGCAAAAGTCATCTTTTAGGGTTACTATTTATTACAGATGAAAGGGGTCATTGTTTTCACAGGTAACACACAAAGTTTTTGAGGTACTTCAAGTTCAGCAGGTGGCAGATTGCAGAGATGTCACTCCTTTCAAGCTCAGCTTTTAAACACGTAGTACAGTTCAGGCATATCCTGAAGTATGCTGATAATGCATAGATGGAATACCATTGTAACAGCTGTGAGAGTCAGAGGTTGCTCAGGTGTTTCAAGGCTTGCCTTTGTTCTTTCTCTCAACTTGTGAATAATGGAAACTAAGGTAGATAAGGTAGACCTCATTCAAAGCTTTCCACCATAAACTGTGCCCTACCTATTGTATGTTAAGTTCTGCTAGAAGGTTCTGATATTGAAAGAACCCTTTCCTTCATTTAATACAGTAATCATCTGTTGTTAACACCAAACTGATTAAAAATGCTCTATAGTTTCAGGACCACCAGAGGAGCTAATTGACAATAGCAACAGGAAGACAAGGTGTGATTTGGTTATCAGATAGTAACATAAGGTTGTAACACATGGAAGTCAGTGTTTTTCTGGTCTACAAAAAAGATTGAATGCATTACTATATTTTACATTTTATTAATTATAATCTATACTTGAAGTGCTTTTATATACATTTACATAGGACCTTTCAAACAACACTCCAAGCATTCAAAGACTCTAATACAACCTTGAATGCTTCTCTGGAGTACACTCATAGGATCCTATTTAATTTCTTCTGGGGAGTTAGCTGGCTCTGTAGTTTCCTGAAATTCAGTGAGTTTGCCAGGTGAAATGAATATGCAAAAATGTAAGTGTTATTTGAAACCTAACTCAAGCATGTTTGCTTTTTTTTTTTTTAAGGCAACCTATACTGACACCTAACACAACAATAAATCAAAGAGTAAGTGAACTGCAGGGTCTGCCACCAACGTCAAATAGAACCAAAACAACTGCACTGGTTAAGAAACTGGAACCAGGGGATGCTACAGCATTAAACTTGTTTTTGACAAGTGTTTATTTTACAGATGCAGAGGTTAGATTTTCTTCAGTGTATGTTGTTGTTGATTTGGTTTGATTGTTCTGAGGTGAACGAGCTGAGCAGAGCCAAGATAAAAAATGTGAAACCCAAAGTTGCTTCTTTTTGTCCACAGACAGAAGCACGTATTTCTCAAATCTGAAGTCTTAGAGAAGGTAATCAATGAAAATAATGCAATTCTCTGCAATTATTTTTAATAAGCTGGTTGGTTTTAAACATGAAGCACTTTTTGTTGCACTCTAACTGTAATTAGCTACATTTAAAATAAAGTAGTACTAGTTTTGTAGATTTTATTGCATTATTTTCATCCAAGTAGAGCTTGATAAAAATCATTAAAGATGTATCACCTATAAAATCACCTTAAAATCAGCAAATGCAAAGCTAGGGCAGACAACATATAACGAATTTGAGGAAAAATAAAGGAGACTGTCATAGCGATAGATTTACTGAAAAGCGGTGCCAGCCCATAGAATATAAAAACAAATGAAATTGGCT
Organism: Oxyura jamaicensis; assembly: GCF_011077185.1. Taxonomy (NCBI): domain Eukaryota; kingdom Metazoa; phylum Chordata; class Aves; order Anseriformes; family Anatidae; genus Oxyura; species Oxyura jamaicensis. The sequence goes on along the minus strand of NC_048895.1, from coordinate 42,528,383 downwards.
TCACAAGGCAGGAAGGATGCAAAACTTGGCTCTGGCTCCAGCAGAGGTCCTGTCAACTGTGTGGAATATGAATCAGATCTATTAGGGAAAAGTCAGATAACAGTGAAAGCAGGTTGCAGTCAGAAGAGAAAAAAAGCACAACAGAAATCTGCATGAAACCAAGCAGCAGGCACCAAGGAGTAGGACTAGATAGATACAAAATACCACAAATAGCTTGCGCTCCCTCTTACTGACTCAGAGGAGCTCAAAAGCAGTAGGATACTCAATATAAATATGATTATTTTGACTTTCAGACATTCAGAGATTCCAGATCTTTGTTAACTAAACAGAAGGAGCTGGTTGAATAACTGCTTAAACTCCTATTATTACTTGTTCAAGGTTGAAAAACATCCATCTAAAAAGCACTGGCTATACAGTTCTGCTTTAGTTATCCTCAGAGACAGTTCAGGGTCAGTCTTTCTTACTACAAAAGCTGACAATACCATTTTTACAAATCAAGAAATAGAATTTTGCAACATATAAAAAAAGTCAAATGACAAAGGGTAGACACACACTGATGTACAGAAGGTAGAACAGCAGTTAAATCCTTATAGTAAGCCTTTTCAAATACAAAGATAACAAGTAATTCCTTACTTTCTAGAAATTCTGAAAGATACCTGACTGCATAACAGTGAAACCTAAACCACAGGTCTCCTAAACTCAATGGAAAAGTAAGAAAGATTTGAACCAAACCTCTCCAAAAGTTTAGTCATTTTGCCTTAAAAAAAAAAAAAAGAAAGAACTGCAGAAGCATGATTTCCAAGTTCCATTGCCATATGAATTCAAAAGCCTGCCTACACAAATTGTAAATAATCAAAACAGTGATTTAAGAGTGCAAACTTCTGTGTAGCCTTTGATGTTTGCCTAGAGACTCTCATGCTACTTTGCAGTAACGATTCTCTTGCCTGTTAAATCAAGTCATAAGAGACTACTAATCAATGGATTAAATGAGAGGAGTCCTGACCTGTTCTACTTTACACTTAATTTTACTTCTGACCTTCCAGCTTCTGATCTCTCTCCCTTTTGACCTATGACACTTTCCACCTCTTCTAATACTCATGGCTACTTTGGGCAACATAGAAAGTCTTTGAAGACGTGTGTAAGGGTTTGGCTCTGAATACACAAATATTGAAGTAGAAATAAAGATACTTCCTTCCAGAAATAACGTTCCTTCTCAGCTGGAAGGTGTGAGATTGGCCAACCTGTAAACCCAGTATTAGGGAAAATATTTAATAAATTTGCAGAAGATTCTATTAAGGAAAAAAAATACTTGGAATGATCCATCAGAAACCAAGTTAGTTAGTTTTTTTAAAAAAAAAATGATTTCTCAGTTCATACACAAAGTTTTTTGGGTTTGTTTTTTACAAAAAGCACAAATACATAGCCAGAATCTCATTTCCCCCCTCCAGAAAGCATCTAAGACAAGGTAAGCCAAATGCTAGAGGAAAAAAAAGCCATGAAATTTAAACAGCTTATACTGTATCAGAAATTTAAGACTGTAAAACTAAAAACTCATGTTTTGGGGGATGGAAATTTCAGCTGCTTAAAGTAAAGCTTACTTTAGTTGGTTCTTTCCTCAAAATCTCATGCAATTTCAAATGTTTGACTTAAAATTTGTTTTCTAGCCCAACATAAGGATTAACTGCAGAAGAGTAAAATGTTGTAAAGCCATCTGATCATTAGTTGCCCTCTCTGTATGGTAACCTTTTTGAATGCAGTGTAAAATTCTCAAATCCATTTCAATATTTTTGCACTCCTTTGTATGTCAATTCTAGCCATCCATTAAATCTCATTGATGTGAAACAGTTAATCTGCAAAAGAAGTTTTATGGGAGCAGTCACACAGAATGAAGATTCCCTAACATTTAACTGTCCCAGCTCATCTCCAAGGCAAGACTCCATTTCATTCAAATAACACAAAAATCATGTTGTTCTATTTGCCAATGTTCAACAAATACTGAGCAAGCACGAGAAAAAATAAGGTATACCATCAGCACAGCTTAAAAAAAAAAAAAAAAAAATCAACCTGCCACAAAAGGTAGATGAAGCTACAAAAAAGCCTGAAACTTGGCTGAACCTTCAGTCAGAAGTACAGTTTCAAGGTGACTTGTCTGTTACCTGCCAACATTCTCCATAGAGAAATGGACTACCTTTGTACCAGAGGCTTTTACAGCAGCTCAAACCTATTGCAAGGCAATATAAACGTACTAGCAAAAAGTAAATTTCTTTCTATGACTTAAAGCCCAAAGGAGCAATGAAGCAGGCAAGATAAGGAAGCTGAAGCTTTAAGAACAGAGATACATACTGCTGAAGTAATCCTATCTCCTCCAAACTACAAAGAATGATTAAAATCAAAAGAACTGCTTAGCTACTTGAAAGCCATAAAGCAATGATCTGTGCCCATGGATCTTTCATTACAAACTTTACTGCAATACCTGGAGGTAACGTCTCCACACTTTGTGCCTTGTCCTCCCCATCACTGACACGCACATCTTTCCTTTTGGGGTCAACGTCATTTGGGTCCTCCTGGAAAAAAAGCACATACTCTTTAATATCCTTAGAATAATTTTGTATTTTCAATGCAAACAGCAATGACAACCTCTGGATTTTAAGCTTATGATGCGGTTCAACAGAGCTAACTGTGCGTTTTGGAAGAGAAAAGACAGTTATTTCCTCTGCTACTTTAAAAATGGTAGAAATGGACAAGAAGTTTAAGATAGGATTTTGCATTTAATTTATGCAACAATTCTTACTTGAGAAAGAAAAAGTAATACGTAAGAAGGAATTGTACCACAAAAAAATAGAATTTAAAAAGTTTTATCAGTAATACTCAAATGAGCAAGGCAGTCAAAATTAAATAAAACCTGAAGAAAGCCTTCTTCCAGTAAGGAATAACCCAAATATGAATGTTACCTGAAAAATTCAGTTTACCTAGCAGTTATAACTAGAGTGGCAGTTTTCTGACTGAATAAAAGCCTTCCAAAATATTTACAGGTTGCTGCTTTCATGTTTGTTTCAGCGTAGCTTATTCAAGGCAACTCTGAATGGATTTGTTATTCCAGTAATATTGGTAATACCCATTTAGAAAGGGTAGAAAAAAAGCATTAATAAGTTTCTTCTCTCCTACCTGCTCTCCAAACTCCAACGTTTATTCTTAGTCTGTAAATCTCATTTTCCTTTCAACAGGAAAAAAAAACACACTCCTGTATTCTCATTACCACAAAAATACAAGATGTCAAGGAAATTTGGATTCATATCATATTATGCATTCGGATGAAGTTGAGAAGAGGGTAACTTTTTTAAAAAAAGATAATTAGCAATGGTACGCTGATTTGCACACTACGCTTCGCCAACTGTTTTCAGTGCCAGCAGCTTTGGCTGCTCTTGGACAAGTGTCAAAGGAAATTCTGTTGCCCTTTCTACATCTGCCTTGAAGAAGTCCCAGTTCTACAATGGTTCCATTTGCACAACCCCTCTAAAGCCGACATCTTTGCTATGGATACTGGCATGTAAGAAGATATAATACTGTGCCTATGGTAATCAATTAAGTGCACCTAGAAACAGCAGAACAGTTTGTAGCTACCTGCTCGAGCCTCCAGAACAAGGTGACAGTACACAAATTGCCTATTGCAAATGGTCTCGGCCACTGCAACTCCTAAGCTATATCCAACAATTCTGTAGAATAACAAGTAGTTGGAACTGGCCAAATTCATGTTCATGAATTCACGTTAAATTCATTTAAGCCATAAATTATAGCATTTCCACAGGAACATCTGAATTTTTCCAGTGTAAATTCTGCCAAAGTTACTACTTAATGTAAGTAGGATATTTGCGTTTCAGTATTTTAGAAATACGATGCCTTATATTCAAAACTCAATACTGATGTTTTGTTACCAGTAATCATTTTTAGAGAAGCAGCCATATAAACACTAAATCAGTTAAAAGTGAAATGCTACCAATGCACATTTTTCATAGAATCATGCATTCGGGATATCAGAGAGGGAATATGCCCAGGTTCTTATACTATATCCCATCATGTAGTCCATGTTTCAGGCTATTGGGCCTTGTGGAGGTCAATACATTTGCTTTTTTTTTTTTTTAAAAAAAAAAAAAAGACAATAAGAAAACATTTCAAGAGAACTATCACAGCACGCTGATGAGGGAAATTATTTTTCACTATCCTCTAAGCCCCACCAACACACTGAAACAAAAGCTTTCTGTGGTTCTGGAAAGCTGTATTTTACTTGCTATTTGGCTCGGTACACCGTTTTAAAGATAGCAGTGCTATGGAAACACTTAATTCATTAACTGCAAGTATCAACTGCACTTAAAACATTTCTCAATAAGGTCAAATTTTGCCAGTTTCTACCAAGTTCTTCACTGTCCCAAATTACTGGGAAGCATCCAAAACTACATAAATTGAAAAAATAAATGCAAAATATCCATTAAGCAACCAAAAAAAAAGTGGAGGGATTTTTCCTGAAATTAAAGAAAAGGCACTGAGTGCTTCCTCATTCTCTTTTCTTCCACCCCCACCCACTTTAAGTCTTTAGGGGAAACCTCTGCCTTCCTTGTATGCTTAACATGCCATTAAGTTATCAAGTGCATTAGTTATCAAGGTATTTCACCCTGTTTGGTGTTTCCTCCCCCAAGAGTTAAACACAAACTACAAAAGGCAAATGTTAAATTTAGAAAAGCTGAATGCAGTTTTGAATTCTTTTAAGTCTGAGGCTTCTATGTAACTATTCAGCTACAGACTGAAGATTTTTTTTTAGGCAAGACCCATTGCCAAGAGAAGTTCCTAACACAGACCGCTAGATCTTCAGCCTCCCTGTCAAACAGAATAGGTCCAAGAGAGTATGGGATATTAATCTCTAATCTCTGTGCCCTAGATTAGGGTTTTGTGGTATTTTTTTTCTCCAAAAGAAATCTATTTTAATGATGCTCTATTACTTTGACCCAGTAAAGCATTTGGAAAATATATGTAGACATCCAATGCCTTTTAAGGGAGAAGATACCTTATGTTCTTTAGAGAGAACTCAAAAAGCACAGAAGGAAAAGAAAGCAGACATTAAAGCCATAGATATAAATACCCCAGACCAACCAGTTTCTTTGCTTCTCTAACTGTAAATTGCTTCAGCATGTTAATTTGGTGCAGCACACGAATAAAGCATATGGTCAAATGACATTCCTATGTTGTCGTCATCACAGGAGATGCTTTTTCAGCTCACTTAGAGTGAAACAAAATACCAATTTCTAATGTAATCTTCAAAAGTCACTTGCATTTGATGAGTAATCTTCTTGATAGAAGAAAACAATGCCTGCACTGACAGCATTCATTCATACAAAAAACTAAGCTTAAGGCAAGATTATAAGCAACTGAAACTGCTCAATGGGAGGCACAGTTCTAATCAGGAGTGTGAGAAGGGGATTTATCAAGAAAAAATAGAAAAAGACTAATGCCAAAATATTGTCAATGCGGTTATAATTTAATACTTTAAAATACTATTTTCCTGACATACTAAGAAAAAAGCTGACATCATCAGGCTTTAAGCTAAAGCCATTTTTGTTTGCTGGAAATACATTTGGACAAGAATTTTGAGTTTATTGAAAAAATAAAGAGGTTGCTATCCAAACAGCATAGATGCTAACCAAACATTAGATGCATGTGGAACACCACTACAGTAATATCTTTGTGGTCCTCATTTGCGATGTTACTTTCTCAGGCCAGGACTCACACAGCAACATCAAGATCGGTGCACTCCATTGATACTGCAGGTGTCAGGGATTTGGCATACGTTGGTTTTATACATCATGTCACAGTTTCCCATTATTCTTGATTCAGGACCAGATGGGCTATGAAAAGAAAAAATTGCAAGCTTTCAACTCTGTTCAGTGGGAGATCTTACCCCGGTATCGTAGCAATATTTTAGATGTACCAAATAAACCTAACTGAAATGCAATTAAATTTTAAATTCAATTACCTAAATACCTTTGTTATTTCTAAAGCTCAGAAGTCAACATGATGTTGTACACTTACATTTGCCACATTTTTTAAAACGTGCAAGTCATAACGACATTTCATTTTTTTCCCCACAGAAAATTAAGGTAAATGGACATCTGCATTAGCTACCCAAGTCTAATTGTTGTTTGTTTTTAAATTAATAACATTTCAGCAAAAAGGACAAGGAAAGTGCTTACTACTCAGCATACTGAACAGAGTAGCTCAGTAGCTTTAACTACAGGAGGAGGTAGATAAAACTGAATAAATTTGGGAGGTTTTTTTTTTTTTTTAAACTCAGTCACTAAAATGCAGCAACTGTCTGTTTCAGAAACCATTGTACTCTACTCTTTGTATCCCAGAAAAGGTTCACATTAGTTTATAAGCCTTGCTGTTACCACTTTTCTTTTCCTGCTTAACTCATCCACTCCAATAAGACAACCTGGCAGATTGAGTTCAAGATTTGAAAAAGGTGAAGTAGAAAATTCCAGTCTCAAGAAGCAGAGTCTCAGCTATTTTAAAGAAACAAGAAAATGCTTCATCAAATGATGAGTTGCACATTTAAGGCCGCATTGAGTGGTGAGTGGAAAGGGAGAATGAGGTAGCTCATACAAACACTAGGCAAGATTCAAACTCACTTTTCACAGCATTTCTACACAGCTACAGCAAGACATGATCATATTCAACATAAAATTTAAGATGAGTGCCATTTTAGTTTAGAAAGCTGTGATTATACACAGACATACATTAGTGGATAATTTCACTACCATTACTTAGGCCTTCCAGACTGCTTACCCTTCTGGTTTTGGTGTATTTATTTGCATCTAATGCCATATTCCTTAAAACTGTTTTCCTTAAAACTGTTTCAAAGCAATTAGTGTTTTGTCAATTGTTATTTCACTTGGCACAAAAAAAAAAAAAACGGTGAACTCATCCAAGTCTCTAGGTATTACTCCGCTATAAGAGTACTACTACCTTTCCTACTTATGCCTACCTTTTTTAAAAAACTGAAGTTTCACATACCACAGATTTGACATTTAACTGTGAGGAATTAGACCTCATTATAGGAGAGATTTCTATCCTGCACTGACTTCCTGTCACCCAGAGAACCATGTACTAAGGTGTAACACCACTAGATATATTAAGATATCACATACTTTACAAGTGACAGGTCAACATGCTTTTCAGCAAAGCTCTTGTGGTTGAAACATCTCAACTGGGAGCCAGGTATGACCCCAGTATCAGTGTTTCCAACCACTGAGGCCCCACCACACAACACCCCGGTGCAGGAGATGGCTGGGGGCTCTGACAGCACCACGCAGTACCAGGACTCACCACCTCCTCCATGAGGATGGCAGCAAGCCAGATGAGAACACCTCATGGGCCAACACACAGTGCTACCCCACAGGATAACACCCAGCCCTCTGAAACACGTCAGACACAGAAGACACAAGCTCCTTTGCTCATCATCACGTAACAGCACAATGCAATGTTGTTCATGCAGAATACAAAGCAGGGAATTAAGCAAAAATAAAATAGAAGTTCTACTTGCTTTGGTAGCATATGCTCAGATAAAGTAATTGAGAAGAGTGGCATCATGGGATAAAATACATGCTAGGGCTTAATATCTGTTTCCGTACTTGCTTTTAAGATGTTGGCCAAGGGCCAATTGCAGACAGATTTTCTTCTACTGATAATTTTCTAAAAGGAAGCTGAACACTGGCAGTGTCTTCAAAGTATCATCTGATCCAGCTGGCCTAATATAAGGCTTCCCTGCATCACGCAGCACACATCAGTCAAATAGGTTGATTTTGGAAGAGATGCTCTTGCTGCAGCAGACACTCCTCGCGGCACTTCATATACTTGCTCTGATCATGCACTTGGGGCCACACAGCAGCACTTGGATGTTTCCTAGCAGGCCACTTGGCATAGCAGCAGTTCGGTGCCTGCTAGGATTCAGATGCCCAGGCCAGGCATGAAGGCTCCTCGCAGAAGCTAGTTACCTAAGGAGAGGATTCAAAGCTGGTTATGCTATGGATGCAGCCAAAGCGTGATCTTGTTTGCTGCTGCTGGTGCTTAATATCTGCTTCGCTTTTCCCTAATCCAGTTTACAAGCTTACTAACAGACATCACGTTAGATGCTTATAGAACAGCTAGGCACGCTCTGAAGTGCCAGTTACTCCCAGTCCTGGAGAAACTTCAGCAAGGAAAGTCAAACTCATCTGCTGGTCACTGACTCGCCGCCTTCCAAGGGGACATCTCAAGAAATACGACTCCAAGTCTCTCTTTCTGTAGAGAACGGGGCCAGCTTTTCTACATGTCAGACAAACACTCTGGCAATTTAATGTAATTACATTAAGGGGCATCCATGCCTTCCCCTGTCAGCAAAAAACGTTTTGCATGAAATGACAGAGCAGGCTCTGAAAACACCCAGAATGCTGATTCTTACAGGCAAGACTGGCAAGAAATATCTTGTAAGCAAATGCTGAGCTGGTGGTTGCCAAGTTGCTTAGCATTAGTAAAACAGACATGTCCAAGTACATCAAGAAGCAAAACATAAGTAACCAGAAAAACACTTTGCAAAAATTTGATTAGAAGTAATATATTTGTTGGAAGTAACGTCTGAAATTAATACAGCACAGAATTTAATTTTCCTTCTAATTCCCTTACACAGTTTAAGTGAATTACTGCCAAAGGTACATTTCTTTCAGACGTTTGAATATTCAAAGGAAAAATAGAAGCTTCTAGTAAGGGAGAACAAAAAACACAAACACAAGCACCACACATGCATACAAGAAGGCAATTTTAAATTCTCCAGAAATGTGGAAAAGTAATCAAAATTATAATTTGATAGCTCCTCATATGTTTAGATATAGTCTTAGGGAATATATTCAAAACATTTTGAAAGTGCTTGTTACCATAACCTGTCATCTCCAGACAAAATTAAATGCCTTTGGGCCCTACTTAGCTGTAAAGTTTACCTTCACTTAGGACAAAGCACATATTTTAGTGCTTACAGGCAATATTTGAAGTACCAGAACAACTATAAAACCTGACATGACATTTTATAAACTGAGATTGGATTAGACAAAAACAATGATTTCCCTGAAGTATCTGGCATACATGGATACATATTCTCTGAGGGAAAGCCTGATCCAGCTTTGCGGCAGCAGACTTATTTGTACAGCAAACGAGATAAACTGCAAGTTCTTGTTCAGCTTCATTTAGGATCCCAGGGCATTATAAACTTATTCCATTGACAAGAGCCAATAGTAACAGAAAACCCCCAGGTTAGGGCAGGTAGGGCTATTCAGGCAGTAGACTGAAATACAGCTATGTTGGAATGCAAATCTGTGTATTTCACACTGTATTTTAAAGAAAAAACTCCAAATGGATTTGAAGATGGCTTAAAAGGAACAATACATTTTAGCCTTCAGATTCCTGTGTTGGTTTAATATGTTACGTTAATTGAAGAGCAGGCAAATGCTCTCGGTTTCTGATGGCAGTACAGTGTTTTACAATAAGTTGTAAACTCTTCTGTAAGCATCTGACACTGTATAATGTTGATCCTAAAGTTATAAAATACTCCTACAGCTTTGACAATTCAGGTATCCAGCTGTAACAAACCATACTCTTATGCCTAGAGACTTTGACTCCAGTAACATGTTATCTAAACTAAGTGATTAATCTTACTGCCTGTCAGGAAAGTAGAAGAACAGGAAGCATTGCCTGCCTTCCAAAATCGGAAAGATAACTATATGACCAAAAAAAAAAAAACACAGAAGAACAAACAAAAAAACAACATATATCTCATCCTTTGTTTTCTCTAGCTTCAACAGCTTTTTTCACCTACAGCTGAAGAGATCCTCCAACAGAAGACTGTCAGAGGAGGGCAATAATACGATCATTGAAACACCTGCACATTTAAACTAAGGCTGGATAAAAGTGCATCTTCTTGGCAGAGGCTACTTCTAATAAAACCAGCTAACCCGCATCTCACCTGCGTAAAGCAGCCCTACCAACCAAGCAAAAAATACTCAGCACAGCCTACCGCAGACGGGAGCAGGAACAGTGCTTGCTATAAAGTGCCCAAGGACCAGAAAGCAAACCAGAGTCTCACTCTGGCTCATGGAAGAGATTGTCACCTGGCCCCAGAAATAGCAGGGAAAGCCTCATGCACCACAAAAATTGTTATTGCAATGGGAACACTGCAGAGGAACCATTAAAAGGTTTTGCTGCTTTTACAAGGACTGTTCATCGATCTTCATAATTCAGAAGGCTGCAAAATGTGTAATGGGATGGCAGGGAAGGAAGGAAAAAAAGGAGGAGAAACATTTAAGGGTACTGGGATTGATGGTAGGGTGAATTCTCAAATGTACCGGTAACTTTGAAAGCAAGGAAGAACTATCTCTAAAAAGGAAGGCAGGGATGGAGGTCAGAAGCAGAAAACAAAAAGGTCTGTCTAGTCAGTATTTCCTGTTAAATTTTTCACATCTGGTATAAAAATCTCACTGGTCTTTACTAGCAGCTACAGACTACAAAAATAATACATCACAAAACATCTGCAATAATTATTTAAATTCAAGAAAATATTTAAGCCTTATCGCTCAATTTTAGTTCCCAAAAGGAGAGTGGAAAGAAAAAATAACCAAAAAAAGTCACTTTAAATAACATTTAAAACAGCTTTCTATTCTGAACTGATTGTGTCAGTGCTAACACGTAATTCCACAATTCACATGGTAAGTACACACAAAGCAGCAAGAGCATTTACACTGCTCTTTTAGCTGCACTAGATTGGGAAAAAATCCAAGAATAAATTAATCACAAATCATCATCATTCAAAACATGTACACCGGATACCGCATCACGCAGCATATGTCATAAAAAAAGCTGACAAAAAAAAGGAAGAGTCAAGGAGACATCATAAAACTTCCCCATTTCTAACATGTTGAAAGCATCTCGTTGGTATGACCACCTCCAGGGAGGTTTCTGTCACCACTGTGTCTCTTGTATTGGTTAAGAAGTGTTTTTAGGTATATACTCCAGCAGCAGCATTAATTTTAGTATTCCTATCTCACACCTACTGCTTTCCATGCACTTCATGACATTTGCAAAGCATTTATTTACTTGTTTTAAAAACTGACCAGCCTCTGGAAAGGGGCAAGTTGGAAGAGGCAGCCACGCAGGTCCCGAAAAGGTAGGGCACGGCTTGATGTAGACACAGTTTCTGCTCACTGTGCTGCTCTCAAAGCTCATTGGGCTCGTTTGAGAATTACTGTGTGTATTCAGCTTCTCGCCTGACAGCTCTGCAAGATGAAGTCTGGACATTCAAGTAGCTTAACACAAGCATACATACTCCGATTCAGATCCAAGAAATACAGTGGGCATTAGAGCCATTCTAAAAAATTAACCAGATAAGCCTAAGTCCCTGGCTAACAACCCCACAGACCCAACAGACTTGGCAGTGGGTTTTTTGGACAGAACGGGGCCAGGAGGACAGGAGTACACATGCATTTTATTGGTTGGGTTTTATTTAAACCATCAGATCAACCACTAAATTATCTGATTTGATGGATGGGAAGCAGCTGAAGGTGTGTACAGCCAAGGTAGCAGGGAAAAGCGTAATGGGAATACCACTTTCAGCACAAGTAAGGGATTAAAAGTTTAGTTACAACATGAAGCCACACATTACTCAAAACACTGCCTTCTTTCAAGCAGAAAAATCTGCAATTACTCCAACAAATGTTCAGGCACGATTTAATGCCATCTCTTGTTAATTCTACAATATCAGAAGTGCCCATGAATTAGCCTGCATTTCAAAGTCCTGTCTCTAATCCTCTTTCAATTCAAATCATCACTGCTTGTTCTTACCTCTAAGACAGGCTCTTAGAAGAATAGGGCGGGGGGGGGGGGGGGGGGGAAGAAAAGCAGCTTTTTCAGAGGAGAGAAAAGCATAGGAAGCAATGGATGTGCTATTCTACTTTAGTATTTCTGCACATGAGAAAGTCTCTCATTCTGGAAGTTTAGGAAACTTAAGTTGTTGTTAATTGAAAGAAAGGTGAAGGACTGAATAAATTGGTAGAACTCATTTTACAGTGTGTGAATCCAATAACAATTATTTCAATAACCCAGGTATTTCTAATTCTCCTCCTATATATTTCTGAAGGAAGCAGTAAGCAATCCCTCAGCTGCAATACAGAAAACAGCTGGGGCGGAAAAGAGGAATGGAAGAAAATTCTCATGCCTTTCACATACATCTTGAAGTAAAGACTGCAGACAAGGAAAGCAATTAGAACTTTTCAGCTTAATTTTGTTTTATAAATATTTAAACCTGCAAACATAACAGATCAAAAGGATATACATATATTTATCAGAAATGCAAGTACATCTAAAGGCAAAACCACTCTTGCACTCACACAGCTTGTAGTAAAGGAAACAAGGTGACTTAAGACAAAACAATGCAGAAACAGGATCCAAGAGAGCTATTGCAGGAGGGGGAGGTGAAGGGGGAAGATGCACTTGACAGGTTGAGTGCTTTGCTGGATGAGATCTGCAGGATTATGATGCAATGAAGCAACGCAACATTACACCATGTTTTCCTCAGCCCTAGCAGAAGGTTATCACAGGCATAAAAGCAAACTCTAGACATGCTGAGATGAGAGAATTAAAGTTGCTGTCTCAAATCTTTTGTATAGCAGGCAAAAGCACTGTGGTTTTGCTTTCCTTTTGTTTTCTTAGGCAATAAGTGAGATTGACTTTAAATCTGAACCCTTTTAAAAAGAAGTAGAGAAGATCCATCTTTAGGTTCAGGAACTGAGCCACTACAGAACAAGGGAACCATTTCCTTCAACCTCTTTCAAGACGGGCATCTTTCGAACACAAACAGATGGGAAAAATCCCTGAAGTCTGAAAAATTACTTAGTAACTCCTCTAATAGATAACTTTATGACAAGCTCGCATTTGACAGATGACTTCCTTCAATAACTTTGCATTTTCCCCTTTCATCCCAACATTAAGATTTACAGACAAGTCTCTGCAACTCCAGGCACATGACGTAGCACATTTAGCATCACGATTAAAAATCTACACAGTTAAACACTGATGCTAATTTAAACAGAACAAAAACCACAAGTCTAATATACTACCCACAGAAAATGTAGCTTTAGTGTAGTTCAAAATTCTGTCAGTAATTCCACCCAATAAGTGATATCCAATAATGCATTTAATCATTAGATGTCCTGTAATATGAAATTTGCACAGACGCCAATAGAATCTTTCAGTTCTGCCAGATCTCGACAAAACCATTCATCTGAAACACTCGGGACAACTAAATTAAAACTCACTTCCACTACGGGACAAGCACCTATTACAAGACAGCCAACAAGTGTGAAAGGTAGAGTCCTGCTTCAGGAGGAAGAAACACAAATCACAGCAATAAAGGATACCTATCCTTTCAAATCATTCCTGCCAACCTTTAGTACTAACATTTGTATCCGGAGTAGGTGATGCGAAGCTTTACATCTCTGCTCAACACAGAGCAAAGCCATACCACGTTACACCTTTGTAAAAACATTCTGCAATGAGGTATGAGTTGGAAAAAAAGCCGTTTTTCTTCTTCCTGCTACTAAGCATGAGATCAGTTTGGGTGTGAACCTGTTACAAGAAACAGACAAAGCACTATTAATAAAATTTAAGCCATGTACAGACTCACAGCTTTAAGGCATAGACGAGGGCCCTTCAGACACAGTTTGGGCCTTGCGTGCAAACCTTCACAATTTCCTCTGCGTATCTAACACTTGTGGGGCCTGGGAGAACATAACCTTCAAATGTCACACAAAGCTGGCAGTGCACAAACCTGTTGAGAGAAAAACAAGTTTTGCAGGACTGGCGAAGGTGTTTAGGAACAGCCAGGCTCTTTGTTAGTATCCCAAGAATCCTGTGCACTTGAAAGCAGCGAGCTGGAAGCCAGCTTCAGCTGTACGCACAACACTGAAGTTAATCTCGCTCTAAAAGCAGCAGGAAAGCTCACTCTGGATGTTAAGGCCTAGCTAGAAGCCGGGAGCTCAAGTTAAGGCCTATTCATCCCAAATCCCTTAGAGGAGAGGTCACCAACTGTGCGCTCTCTGCTGAAATCTCACACCAACTCCACAAAAGCAGCCTTATAATAGAAACTGACCTAAGAGGGGAAAAAACAGAACTATAGACTGATCCAAGCATGACGGATAAACCAGGTGCAACGCAGAAAAGCCTCTGTGCTGCTCTCAAAACCCTCAATAAGAAATGCCTTGGAATTTAACAACTCAAAAGACTTCGACAGGAAATATAGATTCCACATGAAGGTTGTTCATGAACTATTAGAATTTTTTCAAAGTTTAAATTTAATCTTTTTTGCAGGATGTTATGAGCTAGCCTTTTCTAAGGCTCATTACCTCAAAACTTTTTTTTTTGCTACTAACTTCAAAATGGAGTATTAATGTTGGCAAATGCACAAGATGAAGTAAAAGCCATATCTGTTTTGAAAGTTATGAATGGTATATAAAAGATAACGGCAAAATGTCACTCCCATCTTGTTTCCACAATATGTAATACCCCATTATTTTCAATAGTGACCTCTACCTCCCTCTCACTTGGTATGCACACATTCTGAAATTTGTCAGAAGTCAGAAAAAGAAAAGTATTTGAGAAGAAAGAGACCGTACCTTCATACATGTGTTTCTGTATACACAAAGACCAAATGCACTTTCAAAATTGCAGCAGAAATCCTAAAGAATAATTTCAGCTATCATCAGAAGACGAACTTACGTCTTCTCTGGAAAGTGAAAGAGTTGGAATTCTACTTAGAGGAGAACAGGACTAACAAAATTAAGACATACATTAACTCAGAGAAAAAACATAAGGGGAAACAACAAAATTTCACAAAAACTAAAGCAAACTTAAATATGGTAATATCACCTGTCTAGAACCAAGCAATAACAGCATTTCTGAATTCAGCCCATAAAACAAGAGTGTCTTCAGCTTCCTGAAAAGTACATTGTCATGTGGATTAGAAACATGCTTAAAAATCAGGGAGTAAGGACTACATCACACTCGGGAAAGAAAAACATGTTTTTATAATAAGACAGCTCCAAATAACAAATTAGTTTCAGTAAGAATAAGTTGATCAGTTAGCTGCTTGTAGCAACCATCAAGCTTCATATTCTAGAAAGACCATTGCAGTACTATAGCTATACTGCTATGAATGTGCGAGTTACCCAGTGTAAACACATTAACTCATTCATACGCTGCTGGTCAACTAAGTACAGTCAGGTAATACAATAAGTAGCTAAAAATATTTTTTTCTTTAATAAAAGCAAGCATAGCTCATGACCAAAAGGAATTCATGTTTCATTAATAGGATATTACTTATTTCTCATCATTATTCACTTATGTTCTATATGTCAAAGCAGTAGGGCCACTGGCAGAATGAAATAGCTGATGTGTTGGAAAAGTATCAAGGATTTTGGTATTGGCTATTCCACAGAATACTCAGTAAAATGTGATTTGAGTTAGAGATGTTTTCTTTCCTTGCATCAGTCTGAAACAGATTTATGTTCTCACACACTGCAAATGCACTCCTCAGTTTTGCATAGTAGTAACTCCACTCACTCCCGAAATCTTACTCATCTATTCTTTTCCAATCGCTATCTAACTATACCATCATCTCTATGGGATAGCAACCTTCTTTCTGGATGAAATGGTGGTTGTTGTCTTCATAATGTAGTGAGAGACCGCTCTAAATTTAGCCAACACAGTGGCACTTGATCAAAGGCAATTCATCACAAAAAAAAAGCCATCAAATAATTCTAAACACTACTCTGTGCAGTCAGATTGTTATGACTGTATTTTCCATTTTAATGGATCGTAGAAACTGTTTATTCTGTTTTATGTAGAAACTCATTTTATGTAGATTTTTAAGCAGGCTCACTTTACAAACACTTAAAACAGCTGTTAAGCCCCAAAGGAGATGAAGAGAACAAGTAAGTGTTAGATACTATGTGTAGATATCAAAACAGTCACATGGTTTGCTCTTTCATCTTCTTTTTTTTTTCCCCAAATAATCTGTAACTCCTCCTCATCACATGGAGGCATTTGAAGCATCAGCTTCCATCAAACAGTCCTTCAAGGCTGAAGGACATTCCTGAGAGCAACAGGTTATCTGTAGACACCCTGTATCTCAAGCCTGAAAGCTAGATATTCCAGGGCAAAACAAATATCCAGCTTTTCTGGATATTTCTCCAGGCCTAGAGCAGTTTGTTTTACTTGAATGATGCAGATGATAGAATAATAAACAAGCTATTCAAACTCAGAGGGAGCAAAGCTACATGAGTCAGAAGTTCTCAAATATTGCCCCATCTTCCTAATGACTTGTTTTGAACAGCGCAAGGTAGAGTTGACTCTGGCTTCAAATTTTAGGCCAGCCTTGGCATCCGAAGTTAGAGACAACAGATTTTAATAAACCCACAACACATACTGGTCTAGTTTTTCACTCCATTTTGTTTATATTGGTAAAAAGCACCAACACAAAACCACAGCACAGAGTAAAATTGAGCATCAGACGGGTAGTACTGAGCACAGCCATACTCCTCGTTTACCCAGACTAATAATTCAAAAGCTACTTCTAGACTTCTGGAGTGAATTTGACCTGTCAAAATCCTTTAAATTTTGACTCACATAGCTAGATTAATAGTTGAGATACAGTCTAAAACGCAGCTTTACCATTTTTAATACTTCAGTTAGACTAGAGCAGATAACAGACCTATGTAAGCAGCAGCATTTTACAAGCTAAGGACAGGAGAAATCAGGCTTTGTAATCTTAGCCCACAAGGAGCTACATATATTTCAATTCACAATGCAGGTATTCCTTTGGGAGAGTCATAATCTGATTTGCCATTATCTACTACCTTGTCTGGTTTCAAAGAACTCGAAGATTGAATATTGAAGTCTATTTTGAAATGAACAACAGATTCAAAAGCAGTTGGAGAAAGAAGAATAGGAAAGGAGAGAAAAGGAACAGTACATCAAAAGCTTTCTTGAGGGAGGGGGAAGAGGCTAAAAAACTACTACTCAAATACAAACAGATGCAGAAGAATCCTAAAGAAAATGAAGAAAAACTTCAAAACCACCAAGCAACAATTCAAAGCCAGTATTTCTTTGACATTTAATTCCCACTACTGGATACACACCTTTCAGATAACAGCAACTCTAAAAGGTTTATTATTAAAAACCATAGACCACTTGAAAACTCATTTATTTTGCACTTGCAGGAAAACACAGATAAGTGATAGAGACACAGATTAGGTCACCTGCTCTTAAAGTGTGCACTGTTTTGCTGATGGATATTATTCACATGTTGAGATTAAAGTCAAAAAAATGAACTGCTAAAGGAAATTATGAAAGATAAAATTCCCTATATCTGTCTTCCACAAGCACTAAAACCAGCATTCACAAATTTAAAAGATTGGGATGGCAGGGTGGGAGATGGATGGGCATCAGACCCACGTTAACTTCTCTGTACTGAATGCTACTTTCCAAAAGCCAAGTATCTTTTTGTCAGCCCCAAGCAATATTGCTTGTTGACTCCAGCCTTTCCCCTCGCCCCTTTCCCATTCCATTCACTCACACATTTACACTTCCTTCCTCTAAGAGGATGAACCAGTCCTTAAAACTAGTTGAATTCCCTGGTGCTCAGCCTGGTGATGTGCTGCTGAACCAAGCTGCAATACAAACAGGAGTGGGTTACAGTGGTGGTTTCTTACATTTTCTTACATTGCTTTTGAAGGCTGCCAGCTACACTCCCCCAACCTAACATCAAAAAGTTCTGATCCTGTATTTCACAATGCTGTTCCTTTCTTTTCTCCAAACTTTTTGACTGCTTGTGTTATAAAGAGAAGTTGCTTACTGTCAGCAATAGCTGCACCTGAAAATCCTATATACTATAATTTGGGATGGCCATGGTTCTAACAGTGCTAAGCACCGTACACTTATTTTCCATTTACTGCTTCAAAGCCATGCACCCAGCAGCCACCTATTTTAAGGCTTCTTGTGTTTGTGACACCTTTACCATCAACATTAAAAGGCAAAGCACTCAAACTTGCCATCAGCAACACGCCCAATGTTAACTATTTGTTACAACGGCACAAATTTAGAAACAGTACTGAGATTATAATAAAGTAGTCTCTAAATCTTCTCGTACAAGGAGAAATGGCCCTGATTAAAGCAGCTAGTACACATCTTAGACAACAGTTTCCCTTCACAAGCACAAGAATTGAGTTGTTTTAAAATACCTGTTGCACAACATTATTATTGTGTTTATGCCTGTATCAGCTGCCTTCAATACTACCAAGGGAATTCTCTTTTTTACCTGGAGTTACTGAAAACAGCAGCCAGCCCATTCCTACAGATAGTCAGACAAACCAGAACTTTCAGAGTTTTGAAATCGTATTTGAGTAGGTAAAAACAATATTTAATTTGTTAAAATTCATGACTTACAATGGGAGCAATAGGTTTTCTGTTACTGAACACCTTTCAAAGCAAATTACTTTTTTAATTAGGCTATTACTTTAAGTGTGTTTCAGATACAATAATAAGAACATCTTATTAAATGCATGACCAAGTGACAACTGAGAATAGCCTTGGTTCATTGGTGGGTTACAGTCAGCCTGAG
Organism: Oxyura jamaicensis; assembly: GCF_011077185.1. Lineage (NCBI taxonomy): Eukaryota > Metazoa > Chordata > Aves > Anseriformes > Anatidae > Oxyura > Oxyura jamaicensis. The sequence continues at coordinate 42,509,641 of NC_048895.1, read as the reverse complement.
ACAGTACACACAGGTTTCTTTTTTTTAATCTATATAATTAGTTTTGTACATGTGAAGGTCTTGTATTTGTTTAATCAACTTAAAACAAAGATAAACTTGCACACTGCAGTTGACACTTCACTTTGGTATTGACTCTGTCTTATGTTCCATTTTTCTCCTGTGACTAAGAACCAGTGTTGCTAGCATTACTGAATACAAACAAGGCAATTTCATCTTTAGATTTTCAAATATTCTTTTGCACTGTTTTTCAGAAATGTTTTAATGAACAGTAGAACTGTATTTATGTGCTAATGAGATGCCCTTGACAACACTGCAAGTAAGAAACAATAGATTTTTTGAGCCTTGGATATGAAGTCTTATAGCAATTACTCAAGCCTCGTCTAGTGAATTTAGCATTCAGAAATAATTCTCTGGCAACCCCACTTTAAGCCTTATGAATAACAAAGAGTACCTTGTACATCTTAATGTCCTTTTATACAGGGATGCACCTATACCTATATCTTCCCACATTAAGCTCTTCTGAGTTGATAAGGTAGTACATTTTTTCATTCCTATATAGTTTGGACTTCTTAGCCCAGTTCTTCTACATGTTAATGGATTTTTATTACTGTCTTGCACTCCACTAGGTTTCTGGATTAAAATGTTTTCTTTGATTTACTTTAAATCTAAGGTCAATCACTATATTCAGAAAAGTGGATAAAAGACTACCTCCAAAGAAGTTCTCATTTCAGGTGCTTAATTTTGCTTGCCCTCCTCCCCAGCATAAAAAAAAAAAAAAATCACAGTACCTCTCAAACAGTTTACAGACCTGGTGGTAACACTAGGGAATAATTTTGAGCAACATCCACCAAGAAAAACCACCCACCTGATACTGAAGGCCTTGGCCAGAACAAGGATGGTGGGCAGGCAGAAGTGATCCATGTAAGCACTGCCCCAAATGATTTTATCAGCCCTTATGTGATACCAAGAGCACTCTCTTCCGAGCAAAAGATGATGCTTCACACTTTTTAAACCAGATTAGTCCTTTGTGTCTACTTTAACCTGCACAGGGTATGTTCTAGAAATGTCTGTAGTGAGAGTGGAAATAAAGGAATTTGTGAGGAAAAACGCAGAACTTGCAGAACTGACAGAAAGAGTTGAGAGATTTTCCTGGAATAAAAGGACTCATATGGAACACTGTAGAGAGAAGAAAATTGTGGCAAAAAGGTGAATATAAGATACTGTTTACACAAAGCACAAATACATAAAAACAAACAAGCTGTATCTAGAGGTTTAACTACGGAAGAGAAATGCATCTTGGGATTATTTCCTCTCTTGGAAAGCAGCAGAGCTCATATGGAATTATGAGCAGAATTAGGAATTATGGAATTATTCATATGGAATATGAATTATGGAATTATTCATAAGGAATTATGAGCAGCTGAGCTCATAAGGAATTATTTCACCCAAATAAAAAAGAAATCCAAAGCTCTATACCACCTGATACAAGCTCTGAAAGAAAAGAAAAAATGCTCTGAAGTCCAAAATTATTCTTAATCAAGAGTATCGATAAACTAGACAGTCTATTGGTATGAGTAATATATATTCCAGATTACAGAAAATATGTTATCTTAACAAATCCATTCCTTTGGAGCTGAAATAAAATATTGATTATTGTTTTTTGTATAACTGAGTTCTCACTTTGTCTCTTCAAAAGGAAGAGAACTACATCCCTAAAAACCACAGATGTTCTGGGAGAGCACCAGTACATGCTGTCAAGCTCTGAATTCTCTAGGAACTATACTGAAGTCTTGTAACCTTTTGAGGGAAATAACGTCTTTATTGCCAAACACTAAAAGACCACATTTCTGTACTCAGGAGTTGGGGTAGGAAGAAGGATGTAGACAAAGTGTCAGTGAACCCAAAGGACTGAGCCCCTGGAAGACCAATACCACAATCACACTTCTGATAAACCAAGGATGTTTGGCTTTCAGTGAGAGACTAACCAAAAAAAAAAGAAAGAAACGTTTTATTATGACAAATACTACTGTTTCCTGTTCTTGCACCAGATTTTTGCAGTTTACATTTATCTGTTTTCTGCATTGGTTCAGCACACAGAATGATGTGTTACAAGCACAAACTGGCAATACCTACAGTTATAGCTGAAAAATAGTTCAAAAAAATCCTTAAAGCTTATCACTAACGACACACAATTGCAAATATATAGAAAAGCAAACCTATTTTTGTCATACGCACAATGCCACAAAAGACTACCTATTGTAAAAAGTAGTGAATTCAATATTCTAGTAGTAAATTTAGTTGCATTTTAACCTAAAGAATACACTTATTTTCTTAAGAGAATATTATCCTTTACAAAAAATTGCCCTAAACTTGAAATAAAAACAGTTTTAATGCACACAAGTAAAAAAGAAACTTAAGGGTAAGCAAATACACAATATACTTTTAAAATTTATAGCAGGTGCAAAGCTTTGAGATGTGATATTTGTTCTGTTCATTTTCCATATGTCTACTGCTTACAGGTAAAGTTTCAGATCAGTTTTTCTTCCTTATAAGAACAGTGAGCAAGCAGTGAACTCTTGTAACACAACAAAAGTTTGCTGGAAACAAAGTCCGATTTATATCTATCATAAGATTCCCACTTAATAGTAAAAAAAAAAAAAAATCTGTTCCTTCTCAGAAGGCTTCCTTTCCAAATGCTAACACAGACTACAAGAAATCATTCTTAATGCACCTTACACTGCAGCACTGACTAATAAAACAAAAAAGATATTCCACCTTTCCTGTTGGCCCCCATGTTATTATGATAAAGCCAAACACCACAACAGATTCATAAAAAGTTCCCGAACAACAAAAAAAAATATTAGATGAACAGCTTTTTTGTTCACAACTCTGTGGAAACTTATTCCTTTCATAAGAAAAAATAGTTACAGGAGAGAACAAAGTGAAATAGCTGTCCTGGCAATCAATACTTCTTTTATCCTAGAAGAGGCATACTGCATGTCATCCATTATGAGAAATGCATTAATAAAGGAATGTAAAGTCTAATAGTCTCAGGCTGCCAAGCTTCATTGCAGCACAAAAAAAAGTTTGGCTTCCTCTTACTCCTACTCATGATCTTATCAAGTTCTTATATTAGCCTTCCTATGACTCACACGCAAATAAACAAATTTTCACCTTTTAAATGCCTTCTTAATTACATTACTACTGATAAAATTTATATAGATGTAAACAAGAAAGAAGTACTTTAACAAAATAAGATAAGCAAAAATGTAAGCAACACACTATGCCTAAAGTTTGTGTATACATACCTGTGGGTTGACAAGATTTCCATTCTGAACAATACTCTATTTAAACCAAGATTTATTAGAAGTTCACTAGCTGTACCTCTTGGTCTAGCAATTAAGACACTGCCTGCTAAGACTATTCTCTTTCATGGACGATTAAATAGCTCCAACAAGTCTGCCAGAGTTGTCTAATTTACACATAAAAAAAATTACCTAGTAACACTCCATCTCGAGAAGGTGACTAAAGAAAAGAACTTCCACCTTTTTTTTTTAAGCCCTTGGAAGAAGTCATGCTGTAGACAGTACTCCAAATATTTGAGAAAGCTCACAATACTACAAAACTGTCAAATGTACAGCAACAGCTAACTTTTCAATGCAGTTAATATAGGCTACCTCAACTACCATCTCAGCATTATGTCAAGGATTTAAGCATATCTTTAAGTTCCCCACATTGAAATCCCTAGATATTTTAATATTAGACTTAGGGTTTCCCCTGATTTTTTATTTTTTAATTTTAGAAGAATAGATATTCCTGGCGTTTATTTTTTGCAAAACAATTCTATGGCTTCAGAATGAAGACACGACAGCAGTGTACTGCAACATGACTTGTATCTTTCCTAGGCACTAACTGAAGAGCAAGAGCTGCATTAAATTTAAGCCAGTCTGCCAACATAAATAGGGACGTGAATAAATTGTAGATTTCCTCTTAATTCCAGAGATTCTGTTTTGGGCAGATTTCACGCAGTGCCTCCCCCAGGGACCTGGGGAAGAACCATCCCCATCATGTGCATCTTACCACCTGGCCAGGAGCTGCCCTCCACACGGGACACCAGTTGGCAAGAGGCGCCTGCTCCGAGCTGCCAGCACAGTCTCTCTGCCAAGAAGCCATTGCACAGCGCACTCAGGCTGCCACAAGTCACACCAGTGACCATACATTTTCTGAGGACCAACAGTCACTCAAACTTCAGAGAACACACGATAACCAACTTGTTATTCTAACAGCAAAGACCTGGATAAGAGTCTGAAGATGGAAAACAAGGGCAAAAATCAAGAAGGATGGCAGAGACTTAGGGAACTGAAAGGTTTCTTGCAGGAAGAAAGCAACTTAAAACTGATTATTCCTTAAAAATACCTTTAAAAGCGGTAAGTACTATAGAACATGGTGCTCTTCTCCAGCCATATTTCCTGCAGTCATGAGAAGCATCAGCGTTTCCTCCACTGCTGCACTTAGCCTACTCTGACAAAATGCATCCACATTTTGATGACATTTAATTGCTACAAAAGAGCCAAGACTTCGCTGTACGCATTTGCTGAGCATTCAGTCCCCTTTTTGTTAGGCTAGTCATGACAAATGCAGCTTCAGCCTCACCTCTTATCAGTTAATCTTATCTGCAATGATTTGTTAGAAAAATACACTCCTTAGTTGCAAGCAATACGAAATCCCTCAAAACCAGACAAGCCTTCGGCCATGTATCATGGCCTACTGACATAGATGTTGGCAAACAAAATTTAAGATATCTAATTAAATAGCATAAAAGCAGAAAGCAGACTAAGAGCCAGCTTTTTCCATCCATCTTACACTGCACAGCAGAGGGCTGTGGTGTTCTTACCCAAAATAAGCAAGAGGTATCACTGCCAGAGAAGTAATAGGAGATTTTTCTTAAGTCTGAGACACATTTAAGGTCATAACTGGGACGCAGCTCCTCCAAATACTTAAATACAAAGCAACGATGCTAGATTTCCAGTTAGACTCATGGGCAGCCGTATTCTCACTTTTAATGGGGAAAACTATCCCAGAATGAGTGTTGGAGTATGTGATAACAACGGCAAGCACACTTGTCAAACATCCAAAATGATTATTTTGGAAACAAATAGACATGTGCAATCTAATTTCACTTAGCAAGTGCTAAAAGCCAAACAATGTGGTACTAAATTAGTTCACGTTGACAACAAAAGGAAATTCCCAATTACTCTAAGGATTCCTTTTCTGAAGCCAACCTTTCCTAATAAAGGCAAAACTTCTATACTTGCATAAAAACACTTGATAAAAAGATTAAAACCCTATGGAATTGAGTTTCTGAACTTTAGAGAAAGTTACTACTAATATAAACCTTGCATTTAAGCACTTTGTTTAGTACTGTAAAAAAAAAAAAAGCTATAGAACCATTAGAAAAATACTGTTGCATGCAACTTGACTATTAGTGCTTTGCAATAATTAATGATTTGGAGGGGGAGCAGGGAGGACAGCCTCATTTTCAGCTACCTTGGTTACCCAGAATGCTGTAGAATTAGGAGATAGAGTGCTGTGCTACAAATATACATGTAGTCATGTCAAGGAAAGGAAGAATTCACAGAACAGTCAAGACTGGAAGGTCCGAAAAAAGTAATCAGAAGTCGATTAAGACAGCTCCTCCCCATCTTAAATAGGCAGACATCACCAAAACCCCACCTTCCTCCCCCCCCTCCCCCCAACAGTTTATCTGCACAAGACTATGAGCCCTTATCAAACTTGGGCTGCAATTCAGTAAGTTTGGAGTCTGAAAATATTACATTTTTTATATGATGTGATAAACCAAGTTTCAAGTTAGATGAAATGTAATAAGAAAAAGAAGCCTAAGGAATAAAGCCTATAGAGGTTTGCTACAACTGGGCTCTTGATGAAGTCATCCAGGAAAGAGGTAAAGGTATAATAATTATTATTATACTTAAAAATTAAAAGCTAATACTCAGGTGGGAGTGGGGAGGAATCAAAATCAAAGCAACTGTAGTACATACTTACACACCAAAAAACATTAAATGATCCTTATCAGTGCAAACATAGTTAAGATACGTGAAGCCTGATAATTAGAGAAAGGGAAAAAAATACATGTATTTCGCTACCCTGTATATTAGGCCTACTTGGTATGAGCTTATCCTCAACTTTATATAAAGCCATTCCAAAACCTACTTTGCAAACAGATGGGAAGTAATTTATTGTGTAAAAGACATGTCCTCAGTATAAAACTCCTTCCACAGATGCACGTTGTTAGAAGCCTGTCCTCATTAACCGGTAAAGGGATTTTGAGCACTTAAGATCCATCTAATTGCTGAAGCAATCCTAAAGATTAGTACTATGGTATTTCTAATAACTTTCAGTCTGCAGAGTTGCTTTGGGGAAAGCCTGATCTGTCATGTCTTCAGAGTAATTCAAAATCATCGTAATTAAGGGGGATAGAAGAAAATCAGGCAATACCATGGATTCTTAGAAGGCACAGACTCAGTACAAATACTTTGCAAATTAACCCTAGCGATTTGTGAGTACGCATATAGCCAGACGTTAGACATTCATTTCCAGTCCCAAATGCTGAACAGCAGTTTAATAAACTGTTTTAACTCCAGGAAGACATTTAAAACAGTAAGTATCTACAAAGGTAGAAAATATCTTAAATGTATAACGAGCATGCTTCTACAAAGGAGCTCTGGAATATTACAATCCTTGCCATAGGCCTCAGTACAGATCAAAACTCCTGAGATGCCACTTCTACTCTCCTGCAGGCACAAGTGAACACAGCTGCAGGTGAGAAGGTATTTCCTCCTCTATATGCATTTCTAGAAACATCTTTGCAAGAAGCTACAGTTCCCAGTGAGACATTTCATACCAGCTAACCTCGCAACCAAGTCTTCTAAAGTAACAGCAGTCTTTTCCTGTTTAAGCTGAGGGAGGAAGTTTTGTCTCAAATTATCAGTCGTGCTCTGAACAAATGTTTTTATAACCAGGAATCCAAACCACTGTAGATTTCTCAGCTTCAAAAGATACAAACTTCAATGATATTTTTAACATTATTCTTAACTATTTCCAATAAAAGAACAGCAAGAGGTGAGATACAGTAGTTTTTCCAAGCAAACTCTTGCTCAAAATATCTAAGCATATTTCAATTGATGTTAGTCTCATGTTCAGCTAGGGCTACTAGGTCATACTACACTATTTCCTCTAAGCTTATTTCTAAAACCACAGCAGGCTGCAAGGAACAGGAGTATTACTGAAAACAAACAGGGTCTAAGGGCAGGGTCTCAGGGTACCTCTTGGTTTCCTTTCTGAGGGTCAGACATTAGAAAGTTATCTCCTACAGATAATATTCCAGGAATTAACTGAATGCAAATTTACAGTGAAGCATCCCTGTTTAAATCCCAGTATTCTTGCTCACAACTTCCCGAAACTACTAGAATACAAGTTTACTTACTTCAGAGATTTTGCTATTAGTCATCTGGGAAACTATGCAACCTACAAAAAATCTGGCCGCTAACTGGCTTCAAAGCGGTTACAAAAACAAAATACAGTGTTTTAGATTGGAGATCTTTTTGCAGTACCCTTGAAGAAAACCCTTGTGGTCCTCTGTCCGGATCGAGCGGATGTTCAGAGGGATGCTACACCTGATCCCAGAGCCTGGAGGACGTGCTGTAGTGGAGCAACCCTCCCAAGAGCCAGCAGGCAGGAAACAGAGCAGAACCCATTTCTTCCTGGCATGAGGAACCATTAACCCTATCCTTGAGGGGGTTGATTACTAATGGGGGTCTTGAAAACCATTCAGCTCTGTTAGAGATTCGCTGCAGTTGGGAGGCAGTATCAAGAAGTTTGCAGAACACAGGCACTGTTACACCCGATGCGGAGAGCAACGGGGGAACCGGTCAATAGTGGGAAGAGCAGACTGTGCATGTGCTCCACGACAGCTGCCAGGCTTCTTTCTGCAGAAGGACGGAGAGGAAGGGATAAGACAACTGAGGAGAAGAGTTAAAGTACTGTAGAAAATAAAGTGCAATGTAAGCAGGCAGGAAAGAGAGGCGTCAATGCAATAGCAAGTTGCAGTACACAGCACCAACTGCAATCTCCCAGTTAAACGTCACCAACCTCACAGCACCCAACCAAAACAAACCAAAAAAAGCTGCTCGGCTCTATTTTCACCCAGGCTATCCAGGCCTAACTCTTGTTTTAACCCACAGGAAAGTTTTCAAAGCTTATCACTCAGAAAAATATTAGCACAGAACGGGAAGCACAGCATCTGACTTCGGAGACGGAGATCGAAACGTAATTGTCAAAACAATTTTGAGAAAAAGGCAGATCTGTGCCCAGCTGTCTCTGCTGTTTATTAGTTGAAGACAAAGTGCAGTTCTGAAACGGCAGAAACAAGCTAAGTTATGCAAAACTCATCTGGCTAGCATAGCGTTAGACAAAGAAAATGTTGATACAAATTTACCAGCAGATTGTTAAGGAATAGGAGGCATTTATGCTCGCAGTGAGATGCTTTCAGTGTCCGATATAGAAGCATTAAAAGTTACTTTGAAAATTGCCACTCGCAAGCAGGGGGGTGATGTGCCCGGTGCTTCACATGGCACGCAGCACTGCCCATTTCCTGGGCACAAAACAAACAGCAATGCCATTAGCACAATCAGGAGTCTGTTTGTAATACAAATGCTAAAAAACATTTGGAACAGACCCACAGATTTTATATAGTCAGAGGCACACAGCAAGCTGCATCTCAATCAATTTCAGGAACAATCAATAACACAGAGGGGCTAGATAAATAATTTTTTATTATTATTATTTTCAATTTCTTGTGAGCAAAACAATGAAAAAAGACAACCAAAATCTGATTCAGTACTAAGAATAATTTTCCTGTGGTTATTCTGCCGTGAAATCACTGCAATCTCTCTATTTTCTGAGTCACCTAAAGAAGAATTACCACAAGCAGCACCAAGAGTATTTTCCCTTATCTAAAATTATAACCCTATATACTCACAGTAAGCAAGGAGGCATTTTAAAAATCTATAAGACCACATAAGATATTTTTTAAGAAATCATTACAGAAATACCATGAGATACTGAGTTTGTACTTTAAAAAAACATTTTAATAGGGTATCCCACTACATTGTGCCTAAGATAGCGATAACTGAATTTTCAGAAAACAATCTTTTCGTTTTGGAGAACTGAAGATGTGTCCTAAGCAGTTTGTGTCTTAACTCTTGAAAGCACATGCCAAGTTAGCAGCAGAACATCACAGAATGTATTGACAAGAGCAGGAGGAACTTTTAACCTCTACTCAAGTAGAAATTCACTGCAGGTGTACAAGTTACTCAAAACCAAGTTATTCAAAGCCAGCTGGCATACCAAAAATGAAGCCATACTCTTTAAAATGCTGACGAGAATCAAAATTACTTAGTTGTCTTATTTGGAAAGATGTCCTGAAACACTAACCAGTTTACTGCAGTCCCTGTAGGTAGCTGCACACACAATGAAGAGCAGTGCTTCCTTGCTACCTCAAAACTACCCTTCTGATTTACAGCTGTTCTGCAGCAAATTCACACCTGTGCTGTGAAACCTAACTGAGCTTTCCTTCACTTGAACTCAGTTACTAAGCACCCTGTAGAAAATACTGTGAATTTTGACTGATACAGATAATCTGGATATCTAGAATTTCAAGTGGCACTAGGAGATGGAGAAAAAGGCTGTCTAGAATTTTGGGATGGCAGGGCACAGAGAATAACATTGTGTGGCTTCTGGAAGGCAACAGGAATACCACTGCCATGTACCCACCCCATTCTCCAGTAAGACTGTGCTCTACATTCCACTAATGGAAATTAAAACACACTTACTCTGGGCTGTCCCTTTGATATCCTGGACCACCATCTCAGGGCAGCCAGTTCTACAGCTCACTGTGGTTCAGGACAGCCGGTTACACTGCAATTCAGATTGCCTACATGCATGCAAAATTTGTTGCTTTCATTTTGGCTTTGATACCAGTTCAGCAAGTAATCTTTTTCGTATTAAGATAGGCTGGAAGATGACCAGGAATTTGAGTTTTCTAAAACAAAATCTAACTTCAGGAGAAAAAAAATGAAAATCTAATTTCAGCAAAATCTAAAGCACTATAGTCAGTCAACATTTAATTACCCCTGTACCATGCAAGTACCAAAGATGTAATCAAAAATGATTAGAAAAATTGCAGCTTCAAGTTGCACAGCTTGATATTAGCATTATCTTGCAGAAATCTCTGAGTTCTAATTTTACAGAAATTAACACAATTCAGCATTAGGAGCTCCTGAAGGTGAAGCCAGACATCAAATAAAGGTGATACTTGCTTCTTCATGTAAATTTGTAAGGTTTATTTTTATGTATATGCGGATAACTAATGAAAGAACATACACAGAACTCTAAAGCAGATCTCAACTACCTGGATCCCACAAACTTTGAAATGGGACATGCCACATCTGACTCCATCAAGTATGAATTAGTGTCACAACAGCTTCCAACCTTCTGAAGCTTCCCATCCTCCTACTTTACTTTTCTGGGACAAATCAAGTATTCAGCAGGCAGATTACAGCTGGCTGGAAACGCTGACACTGAAGTGGCAGATGTGGCTCACACCAGCTGCAGCTACAGCAGTGAGCTAGCATGCCAGAGGGGCAATGCCAGATCACTCCCGGGGGCAAGTTCACATCCTTTCTGGTTCTGGAAATATGCAGCCTCTACCAAGAGAAAACCCAAGCATGCCTGGGCCGCTGCAGGCCACTGCCTGTATGTCCTTACTTTCAACAAAGATGCTAGATCCTCCAACAGCTTGTTCTCCATGCACACACTGTGCACTCGTAGGACTGACAGCTAGCGCAAACTTTGCTGAGAAGAAAAATGCAAAGCAGACAAAATCCTAGAACCATAAAACACACAAATCTACAAGAGATGCACCCACCCCGCTTACTACATCAGTACTGCACACTTACCAATACCTAGCTCGGATAACTGGCTCTTAAAGCTAAGTATAATTCCTAAATTTGTCCTGTAGCATAGTAAGTTGTCAGGTTTGGGGGGGAGGACTGCATTCAAAGAAACCTCCAGTTTTTCCTCAAAATTCCCCATCTGTGTATGAAGCAAACATACGAGCAAATATTCTATAAGTACACTGATGTGAAATTTTAGTAGTGAATTAACATTTAGGCTTATTTACATTTTCTAAAAAGTGATGATAAAGAACAGGTGGTTGGTCTGCCCACTGCCACTTTAGAGGCACAAGATCAAAAATAACATGCTTAAATTCCTTCTATGTTCTACCCGCTTTTCACTAAAACCCATCTGCTCCTTCATCTCTGCAGGGCCCACTCCCTGCGCTCTGCCAACTCCTCTCCTAAAGCAGAGCAGCTATTCCGACTGCGCTGTGTCGGTGATACCCTTTGGTATATGGTCTTTCCTATTTTTCATTCTGCCCTTCTGAAACCCTGTCATCTTTTCTGAGCCCCTTTTCCACCTCCTTCTCAACTCCAACTTTCCTTCTTATAGGGTTTTTCTGTTTTTCTAAGGGTTGCAGAACAGCTGGGTCTAGCAAAGTTTCTTTTAGTAGCCTATTAGGACTGCCCACTTAATTACCTATTCTTGCCAAATAGGTATTGGTACACAATAACTGAGATCACAAAATCTATTAATGTTATTAAGGTGATAAAAGAAGATCCTGCAGAAGCCCAGAGCAGTCAGCTCACACCTGAGCAAGACTGCTTTTACAGATAGACTGAACATCAAGGTAAAAAGAAAATTGTTTCCTTATCACCATTACTTCACCTTCAAACTATGCATTACCTTACCAAAACTTACAAAGATAAAGGGCACTGGCTCAAAACTCTTGAAAATCCCCATAAGCATTAGTGACACAGGCTTTAAGGCAGCAAAACTTCTGCAGTACAGCAAGGTAAAAAGGACATGGCTACTTGTCACATTCTCTTGCAGTTGTCTAATAACAAATAATCCCAGTTTTAGATACTAGGCCTCCACACATGCATGCTTACTGGACCCCTAACAAGACTGACTAGTCACTATTTTCAATCAATGGTGACCTCCTGTCCACTGTTATTTCCCAAAAATGTAGGAGCAACTGCTCTATTATCACTGTTTCATTTAGCATTTATTAATGCACCTTCAACAACAATGTACAAAGTTGTCAGAGACCCATGGTCACACTATTAAGGCTAGCAAAGTCTCTTATCTCCAATAACAGTTTCATAGAATGTTCCGAGTTGGAAGGGACCCATACGGATCATCAGGTCCAACTCCTGGCACCGCACAGGTCTACCCCAAATTGTAGACCATGGGACTAAGGGCACAGTCCAATCGCTTCTTAAATTCAGAGTGGCTTGGTGCAGTGACTACTTCCCTGGGGAGCCTGCTCCAGTGTGCGACCACCCTCTCAGTCAAGAACCTCTTCCTGATACCTAGTCTGACCTTCCCCACCTCAGCTTCACCCCATTCCTGCGGGTCCTATCACTGGTGTTTGTGGAGAATAGGTCACCTGCCTCTCCACTCCCCCTTGCGAGGAACCTGTAGACTGCGATGAAGTCTCCCCTCGGCCTCCTCTTCTCCAGGCTGAACAGGCCCAGCGACCTCAGCCACTCCTCATATGTCTTCCCCTCTAGGCCCTTCACCATCGTCACCCTCCTCCTCTGGAGGCTCTCCAACAGCTTCAGGTCCTTTTTGGACTGTGGTGCCCAGAACTGCACACAGTACTACTACAAGTTTCTACTTGAACACTTTATTACCCTGTAAATGTGCATGTGAACTGCACACTAATTTGTTCAGTGCTCTTGCCTCCCCACCTTTCCATAGTTTATATTCCTTGTATCATGAGTTGCTACTCACTTAAGAGGCAGGTAAACAGAAAAAAAAGATGGCTGAGCTTTACAGAATTTTTACATGACAAAATGTGGTCACTATAGTGAATAAAGTTACTACAATAGTCTAAAAAATAAGCAGTAGTTATGAAGTTTACAGAGAACGTATGCAGATATTCTCCTACCTTACTGAGCACAGCTGAACGACCAGCTATATTTATTTGCTTGATATGAAAAGGACTAATATGAAAAGGACTAGCCTTCAAGCATCCTTGTTGCTTCCAGAATCTCCTTTCTACTCCGTGCATTTTTTTTTCTACAGTACTCATTCAAATGCAGCCTTTTGTCATGAACTAGAAAGCCAAATCTTCCTGACCTTGTGAGCCACATCCTAAAAACCTAATCCTAAGCCATCTTAACATGGTGGAGAAGAGCAGAAATATATCCCACCCACCTCAGCAAGCCAAGGCTGACAGTACTCAGTCATTCATAAGCAGGAAGAACAGGTCTAATCTCTGCTGCAAGACAGACCTGTTGCTGGGTTTCCAAGGTTCTAGCAATCCTGCTGCAGCAGTCCTGCAGGTCATGAATTTAGTCCTTTTATCAATAAAATCTCACAGTAAGTGCAGCAAGACTTACAAGGAGCAGCAGCGACTTTGACTTATTTCCAACTACAACAGCCTTTTCCCATGGCACTCACCAGGACAGTTGTAGACACGAGGCAGAGAGAGTTCAGTCTATCCATACCCCAGCATCCATAAGAGAATGGAAAACTGTCACATTACTAGAAAAAGGAACTAAACGAGTAGGAACTAAAAAAACAACAATATTCTCTATAGGCTATGCAAGTTACAGTACAATACAGCACAATCAAAGAAAAAAGAGTAGTTGCATACCTAGTTATGAGGCTTTCTTCTTCTTCACCATTTCCATTTAGATTCCGAGCAAAAGAGCTTCCAGCATAACATAAAAATCAGAGGATTTATGAAATTGCTTATCAGCTTGCCCTTTGGAATCTAAACACCTAAAAAAATGGTTCAAGATGCTACTAATCACACTGTATACCCCCAAAAAGGGAAGGAAATGAAAATCTAAATCACCCAGGAGAAGAGCCTGTTAGGGGTGCCAAAATGCCATCAGTATTAGATGACAGATTTAGCTCTCGAATTTTGGAAATTACTACATTGACTTAAATATATACACACTTGCTACAGAGAGTATCTGCAACCATGTAGCCTCTCCCCAACAGCCCCTGCCACCCCCCAAAAAACAACTTCAGAGTTGCTTCTAAAATGTATTACGCATTATGCACGGTTGTCTGAGCAGGACACACCAGGAAAATAATTTAAGTCTAACACGAGACTTCCCCTTGAACTCAGTAACACCCCTCTTCAGATTCCTTGTTCTCTTGATATTCTCCCTCCTCCACTGGAAAATAAATACACAAAGATTTTTAGATATAAATCTGTTTAGAAGTGATCAATTTAATCTACCTCAAATAAGAGAGGAAGGAGTTGTGGGGGAAGAACAATGCTGGGGGCTGAATACGGGTACTCAAAAGACGGAACTTCATTCAGACACTTCCTGTACTGATGAACAGTGGCTCTACCCTCTTTTAAAAGAGGATGTAATAAGAAGTTTAAATAGGGTGAAGATTCCCAGTCTTGTAACAATTATGAATGACTACCCAGCTGTTCCAAGGGCATTCTTCAGAAATGCAGCAACAGTTAAAACTACCCAAGATGTTCGTTCAATAAACACAGGAACACCAATACTGTGTTTGGCGTAAGAAACCCACTTCCCCCAGCACGTGTTCCCTGAGAAATTACATGTACATGCTGAACCCGGGCAAGGAAAAGCCACTTGCTTTCTTTATAAGAACATACATGAAAGTTCGTGCAGTGTTAGAAAGCTTTGGGTTTAGCAATTTTTTTTTCCCCAGCGCGATCGCCTTTACAGTCCATGGCTGCTTGACAAGTGGCATCACATTTCCCAAAACTTCAAGACGAGGAACATTCCCCAGCAGGATACGGCCACCCACTGCCCATCCTGGAGAGGTAGCAAGTCACTGAACTAGTCAGTAACCACAGCGAGCTACGCACAATTTAAGCTATTTAAGTCTGTCTATTAACAAAATCATCATCAGTTACTTGCTTTCTGTGCAAACCGAGACCACTCACTCACCCAAGTGACAGGTAAGCAGCCAAGCAGTAGTGACTTGCTTTCTTATCAGAAAAAGGAATTACTCAGGATACGGCACAGCAAAGAGTACTACCATTGTGGCAAAGGGAAAGAATGACTGCTTTAAAGATTTGACCTTTCCACAGGGAAACCACAGACTGTCAAAAGCCTTCCAAGCAGTTGCATGGATAGAAAGGAAATAATGGAAGCAAGAATTCCTGTGCCTTTAAAAAAAGCACCAAATGGATTGCTTTTCGCTCATCTCAGAAAAATGCTTATACTGGCTTCACTGAACAGACATCTAACAAAGGTTTAGTTTAAAGTCGAAGATGGAAAAATAAGATTTTTAAAATGTAGAAGCTACTCAAGTGCTTCTGAACACCAGGCGATGGTTCAGCTCCTCTGTCTGGCTGTTGATGTACAGCTTCAGTGCCAGAGGCTGAAGTAGAAGGGGGGGGGGGGTCTGCATTGTAATAATTTATATTGGTACATCTACTTTGTTGATAATCTGCACTAACAGAGCATAGTACTCTGTGGTTCACATACTATGTACTCTTGTTGTCAGTACCTCCTATGGAGGAATCTCAGACGTGAGAAGCAGAAGTGTTCAGTTTTATATTCCTCTCAGTAAATATAGACTCCTGGGTTTGAAAACCAGCTCTTCCTTTCAAGTGAAGCAACTGAAAATGTCATAAAAGCAAGGAAAGCTTCAAGGAAGAATACTAAGGGTTATATCTATTTTATGGGATGAATATATTCGAATGAGCAGAACAAAGATGGTTGATTTTGTATGCAAGTAGAATAAAGAAATAGCAACATCACCACTCTTCAAAAATGAATTCCCAAGCCTTTGGAGTTATGCCACACCACACAAACACAGACTCCAAGAATGCTACTAGAGCAGATTTCTTTGGAAAAAGAAAACCCACAATGACTACAAATCCAGAGTTGGCAGAAACCATGAAGACATTTTTAAGTTAACCCCCACTCCCCTCATTCAAAAAAAAAAAAAAAGTTGATAAATTCGTATTTAAGTTCAACCTGAATCTTCAGCTTGCCTGATAACATAAGCTGAAGATTCGTCATCTCCCTCCTGCAATTCAGTCTGAAGAGTTACTTTTTTATAAAACCATTATATTCTTCAGATTGAGTTACCGTCAGCGTACCATTGTGTCATGCTTTCCCTCCAGCAGGAAAATAAGAAATAACCATGTTGTTTCTTCTTTGTTTCTGAATTTCCCCCTTCCACACTAATCTGAGAAGTCTCTAAGCAAAGGGAGAGGATTATTCTTATCTGGTGACAAGAATATTTATTACATGACTCCCCCACACACATTACAGGTTAGCAGTCTGCACCAGTGGCCGAAATAATTCAACAGGAGGCAAGAACTCTGTGAAGTCAGAGACCACAAGTATGGCTTGCATCAGAAAAAGCACTCTTGTAAAATGGATAATCCAGTATAACTCCACTGGCAGCCAAATACTTTGAAAACCTGGTACAACAGAACAGCACAGCTCCCTATAAAGATAGGGAAAGAAAAACAGCACCCATGAGGTCAGGAACTATATGGCTACTTACTTGCTGCAGAGAAACATCAGCTGGAAGGGAGAAAACCAAAAGTCAGAGGGACAACACAGTTACTGGATGCAATGAGAGCCAGTCAGCACAGAAGCAATTCCTCAGTGATCTTTATAAACCCAACTAAAGCCGCCGTCCTGGAGCTGGCTTTCCTGGCTACGTTCCTGTGAAGAGCAATGACCCTCTGAACAGAGGATTGATTTAAGTAACAGCTTGAAAATAAACATCAATTTCAACTTGTAAGCTTGGTAGTCTTTATGCTACTTCTCTTATCCAAAGAAAGGCTACTAAGCCTTGCTTGAATTTCAGGCACTGGCTAGGCACCAAGATTATTTTTATTAGCTGATGATGACTGGATGCAGAAGATGCTGTTCAGGCTCTGCAGAAGGACTTAGTTGCAAAAAACAAAGTGCTTGTTTATGTACTCACAAAAGCTTTTGGTCTCCCAAAGGCCACCAGTTTCTGCAACTCCCAGAGAAGAGGGAACACATATTAAGACTGTTGCTATTCATTCCTATTAGCTAACACAACACAAGTCAGAAAGCAAGAGGAAGAAAATGAAAGCATCATCAAATTTTTAATTAATTATGACCATATGATCACGGTATCACACCTTGAGATAGTTCAGTAAAAGTGCATTTTCCTCCTACATACAAAAATAAAATCCGTAAGAACAAGTCACTTGAACTTCATTCTGCTCTGTCAGTCCTCCATGGAAGAAATTATTACAATGTCCTTATCTCCATGACACTTCAGGTCAACACTTCCCAGGTTTGGAAAAAGTGTTCAGCTACAACCATCTAGTAATCTGAGATCTATGTGATAATGCAGTGATCCAAGTGTAGAAGAGTGAAAGCTCTGACACTCCTGTTGATTCAAACTGTAGCAGAATAAAGTGATCTGAAAGAAGGAATTGGACACATTCCACCATCCTCAGAAAGAAACAAGTTCCAGTGTAGTGAAGTCCTCAGGCCTGTGAGCAGTACAATTGCAAAAACCTAACAAGCAGATTAGCTTTTATTTATAAGATCTAATACTTGCCACTTTCACTCAATTCTGACAGTTTACAAGTACAAAAGTACAATAATCTGCTTACATCAAATAGTAAAAGTATTTTTGGAGAAAATGGTGCTTGTTATCTCTTGTGATATAGAAGTCTCTGTTCTTTCTTTCACAGCCATGACAACCTGTGACAGGACAAGTTTTGTTTTCAGTAACAGAGGTGGAGATGGCAAGGGATGCTGAACATGCAACACATTCAGAATTACTGCATCACTAGGAAAGCAGCTGCAAAAACAAGTCTTGACAGAAACACATCACTGTGAAAGATACAGCTTAACTCCATGTAAAACCAAAGCCTACTTTTTAAGTAAAGCTTGAAAAACACATTCTAAAATAGTAAAGAAGTTAAGATTTGTAGATACCCAACCATGGGAGAGGATTAAGTCAGTAATTTAATCTGCAATTATGAAGGAAAGATCTCCTCTCAAACATCAGCTTATTTCAAAATTGATCAAGAGAAGTCATGCAACATTAAGACAGACATACCATTAAGATAGACATACACATCTCTAGCACCACACCACTTACTTGCAGCAGCAATGGCACAAGAACAAGGGAAAGTGAAATCCAAGTTCTCCTGTAACTGTCCAGTTTAAAAGACAGCCTAAATCCACTGTTTCTATGACTGGAGTCCCAGTGATGGTTACAGAGCAAACTGACCCTTCTCTTCAAAGATTTTCACTACCTTGCCACAGTTCAAGCTGTAACTTCGCTTCTCCCACCTCACTGAATCCTTTTCAGCAATTTTGAAGCACAATTGGCAGTTACATAAAACTCAGACTTTCAGAGCACTGTGACTCAAAAGCATTTTGAGATCTGAGCCCCAGAAGTGGGTACACTCAGAGCATCTGGCATCCTAGATGAAGCAACCTGACTGGACCATCTTTTTTCTCAGTTTTGTATATCCCTGAACCACGTATTTAATCTCTATATATACCATACTTTAGAGCTGCCAAAAGACTCTGCAGTATCATTATGGCTGTGGTTTATATCTAAAAACTAATACAAATATGAAGACAGTTGAAAGATTCCATTTATTTTGATATTCAAAGTCTACAAAAAAAAAAATCTAATTGTCACCTGTTAAATTGTCACCATTGTTAAATCCAAACATGAGTGAAGAAGAAATAAATCAGTCAAGCTGTCAAGAAGTGACCAAATGGGTCAACAAAGGGATACAACAGCATAAACAGAATATAAACATGGAGAAAACAGCTTTCCGCTTGTATTTGTTCTTAATGTGAAATATTTTTGTCTAGAAGTAGACTTCATAAATGGGCATACTGAACAGCTCAGTCTATAACTGCATTGTCATTCTTCACACACACACTATAGATTGTTTTGTAAGCCTCAAAGCTAAATTAATTTAATAGGATAACTACAATTACACATTGTTGCCATTAGTAAAAACAAACAAAAACCACAATCAGATCTGCAGCACAGTATTCTCCCCAGATTTCCTGCAGTTAAACTGGACTCTGCTTTCATGCAGAAGCCAGGTAATACAGGCAGCTCACGACACTAATGGTAAGATTGGAATAAAACACATTTACTCTTAGGGCTTGGGATGATTTTCAGAGAGAGAAAAGGGAAGCAAAAGGCTAAGCTTCTTTAGGATATCCTTCTTTCCTTTTTGACCTAGAGCTTATCTTCCCCCATTTCTTCCTTTTCTTACACAGGATGCATTGTTAGTGGCTGATGAAATACTTACGTACGACAGATACTATGCCTTTTAAAACAAAGGAGCAGCCTATATCATCTTCTTTTCCTTTTCTGTTGGAGAACACAAATAAGATGTGCGTTGGTGCATGCCAGATACTATTGAAATGATTAGATTCCTGCAGCCCTTCTTCCTCCAAGGAAACTCCATCTGGTTTTGGACATCAGAAACGGAAGCAGGCAGTTCCTAGTTTAAACGATTTGCTCCTGAAAGCCTTAGTGAATGGAGCAAACACTTCCATTGAATGTTAACACAAAAGATGAATTTTGTTCCCATTCAGCCATCAACATCCACCTTCTAGACTTCAGCAAACCATGCCTTTAATGAGTGGACACATCACACGTTCAAATTTGCAGAGGACACAAACATTTACATACCAGAAGTGAAACGGAACAGAACGATGGAGTTTCAGACCAGCAATGAGCTGGAACAGCTATAACACAGCTAAATACATTTACACAAAGCCAGCAATATTAGATGGTATGGGGGTGGTGACCATTTATTCTCCAAATAGAAGAAGGAGCGGGCAAGAAGGATATATGAAATAAGCTGTCTTCAAGCTGCCTTCTTGTTTTATTGGTTGGACCACTCAGAGCAAGCCCATGCTTCTGTCTTCATGTCACAAACAGTCCCCAGTCTCACACATGATGGTATGTCAGGACAACTTGTAGTACTCTAAAGGGTAGCAAATACCCATCTCCACTTTTCCTTGCCCTTACTTCTCAACTTCTGTCTAATCCAAAGGCTAAGGAGACAGCAGCAAAACCAAGGCTGCTACCAGCTATGTCAAGTAAGTGATTGTCAGCCACTTAAAGTCCTGGGAGAGCTGTTTTGATTTGTTACCCTCTTCCCCAAATTAAAATTAGGGGGAAATAATCTCATAACAGAACACCTTATCAAAGTTTGAATTACATAGTCACTGCACCAGGCCTGTCGGAGTTTAAGAAGCGTTTGGACTCCGCACTTGGTCACATGGTCTGAATTTTTGCTTGACCTGTGTGGTGCCGGGAGTTGGGCTTGATGATCCTTGTGGGTCCCTTCCAACTCAGGATATTCTATGATTCTGTGATTCTATGATTTCAGTAGCATGTAAAATACAAGTGATGTACATAAGAGGCTCACAAGTTGGAACATGCTTTGAAAGACAAAGATCCTGAACTGAAGCATTCTTAAGCACTCAAGTCCTTAACAAAGCTAAATGGGGGCTGCGACAGAGCCAGTTTGAACTTTTATCCTCATTTAAGTCCTGCAGAAATGTAGAACTTAGTCAACTTTGAAAAACAGAATTGGAAAAAAAAAAAAAACAGGGGTAAAAACAAAGCCCAGTTCTGCAGCCTATTAAGAATTGACTAGAACTCCCGATCTCCATCAGCCAGAAAGGTTTTTCCCTCTCTTCACCAACAGCACTCTTTCTTTAGGTTTGATACAGATAGCAAGACTATAAAGCCAGGAGACAAGGATCACCTGCTATAATCACACCCAGAGTATTTCCCCAAAAATAAATTTGTAAGGGAAGTTTTAAAATTTAAGATAACCCTTAATAAACTGTTCTAATCCTGAAGTTATGCAGTTAAACAAAAAACTCAAACCATTGAGCTCTCTTTTAGTATTCCAATATATGCAGTTATTTAATCCTTAAGTGTAGGATCACAAAATTTCCAGTCAATGTAAAAAAAAATAGCCAAGCAACCATCTAACTTGCTCTTCATAAGCTCCCCGTTAGGTAGCAGATTTCCGCAGAAGTATTTGCCATACCTTCTTTCTTTCATGGCTGGAATACTGTCACGTCAATACACGTTCAATGCATGTTCAAAGAGAACATGCAATTTATTTACACAAACTTTTTCCACCAAAAACGTAAAGCTTACAGCTGCTAGAGATTTAAATACAAACCCAGAGGAACAGCAAAGGAAGTGGTCAAACGAAACCAATGCAGCTTGCGCTGTGCACCTCCAGCCCTCAAGGGAGTAAGAAGGCAGCATACGCTGCAACTCACCTCTGCTGTTGCAAGGGGACACAAGAACTGGAACCATGCTTCCAGAAAGAGACAGAATCAAGTTGTAATAGTAGAAAAACTGCACGGTGCTACACAAGATGTTTTGTTGTCACAGTCCTATCTAAAAACTGACTGGTAATATCACAGTAGGGATCGATTACTCAAGCTGTAAGCTGCGGCAAGGCACCTGCATTGTTAAAAGAAACAAGCCTGTAATTACCATTTTCTCCAAGAGGAAACAAAACCACTGTTGGCTAAAATATAGAGGAGTAAAGTTAACACATAGAAACTAAGACCACATGCTTATGCACTGTATACTACTCGAAGGAGGTGCAGAAACACAGCCCGTACCATGTGTTCAAACAGCCCAGCTGGGATAATTCCTGTCCAGCAGCAGTCCTACCTGTACTGACACCAGTGCTTTAACCAGCAAGCACTGCCATTTACTGACAGAGCTGGGAAAAAGCAGATTTTGTTTTTCTAGCAAATTCCAGCACTCAGGAGGAGGAAAAGAATTGACAGCTTAATCACTGAACTAAAGGCAAGAAATAGCAAACAGGAGTGCAAGAACCACCGTAGCTGACAAACCAGAAAGGAAGCCGTAGCACGAGCACTTCCTGCCATTCCGTTGCCATTTGCTTCGCTATTTGCGCCATGGCAAAAGGCCATTCAAATACAGGAAAAACAAGGACTATAAAATTGTCTTAAACTGCTAAGCCTGAAAAAGAAGAATAAAGCATGCCACAAGAAAGCAAACATGCTGACATCCCAGCTGCTGCAGTCTACTGCCAGTAAGAGCATGAGAACAGCCTAAATGAAAACACAGCACAGATGCCAGAAGAGCAGTTATACTGATATACTTCCAGACACTCTCCCACTGGAGACTTCTCTTTTTCAACTGGCAAAACAGCCAGCTAAACAAATTCAGGGCTAGAAAACTGATGCCCATGAGCACTAGCTGATCACATAAAAACCATAAAGGAATCCTAACTAAATGGCCAAAAGAATTATTCTGATAGATGCTGATGTAGAAATACATTTTCCAGGATGATTATGTAAGAATCCTTCAGCCACCTCCTTCCACAAGGGGAAACATGTGACTTAACCTATAGAAAAGGGCAAAAAGAAGAAAATCACATTTGTTCAAATATTGTATGAGACAAAGCAACAAATATCAGTATTTACAGAGGCCACTGTCTTCATGAAAAAAATAAAGTGCCCCAAACAGTTTTACATCTGTCTTTACTTGTGCAATAAAATATAAGCGCTACCTAAAATCTGCCTTAACCAAGGTACGTTTTAGAAAAAATCCACACTATGCCATGATGTTCTGACAAAGTATCGTGACAGTACAAGATGAAAGTGACACAGTCATCTAGCTAAGGGGAATTAGCAACACACTCAAAATAAGAACATGGTGTGACACTCAAACAGAAAGTTAATAATTGAAGCTAAACTGCAGACTTCTTAGCTGTTTTACATACATAAATGAGTGCTAAGAGTCTTTTTTCCTGATGTTTTGCCATAATTTCTGTACTTCTAAGGGTTATCCTAATCCACAGAGATTGCCATTTTAAACACAGAGCATTTCCTTTAGTCATACTAGTCACACCTGTTTGTAAAAACAAAGATAACATCTTGGAAGAATATCAAGCACACACTCCTACTAACATCCACCAACACTCCCACTAACATCCAACACCATGCTTATTCATCAGTATGAACTGGCTTTCATCACAAACCATGTACTAAAAGCAAGGTTTCTTTACATAGTTTTAGTAGTCTTCACAAGACTTAACGAAGTCACTCATGCAGCAGTTCCACTGTAAATTGCTTTGAAGATTTATTTTCTTGTGACGAGCAATCGGTTCAGGCATTGTAAAGCACTCAGAAGAAGTAACTTCTGAAGTACTCCTATACCCCAAGAGTCTTCTAACAGTATCCCTGAATTGCATCTTGCTTTTTTTTTTGAATAGCTTTTGGAACACGAAGGACACTTCTGCTATTTTTGGGAGAAAAATAATCACAAGATAAATATTCTTCAGAGATTAGAATAAAAAAAATTATAGCAGTTTTGTGTACTTATCCAGATCTGTCACCGGAACCCTTTTGAAGTAACAGGGATAACAACATTGTGAGATGACAACCACAATCACTGTTAATCTGAACAAATGCCATGATATTTCCAATCCACTGCCTGCATCTGAGCTGTTGCTGCTCTTTGAAATAAAGATTAAAATATCACAATCCTAAACACGAATGAACTGGAGGCCTCAGAAGTGGGGCACATCAACCACATAGGATTAGGCACGAGCCACAGTTCTCTGCACAGCCAGCCTACCTCATCGTA
Organism: Oxyura jamaicensis; assembly: GCF_011077185.1. Taxonomy (NCBI): domain Eukaryota; kingdom Metazoa; phylum Chordata; class Aves; order Anseriformes; family Anatidae; genus Oxyura; species Oxyura jamaicensis. Next base: position 42,485,845 of record NC_048895.1, on the reverse strand, counting down.
TCCAGATCCACAACACATCCAGTCCTGTTCTCCTCAAAGCTCAACAGCACTAGGTCACATCACTCTGTGATACCACAGCCTGAGAAGCTTGAGCTATCTTTTCTACTTGAGTACAAACTGGGATTTTATCTTTTGTTAAAGTCCATTCCATTACTAAGCCTTAATCCATACAAGCCCATTCTCTAATACACCTTAATTGAGATATGCATAGACAAAAAGGATTGTCTGGAACAAGAGGCCACACTACAAAATGACTACTTATGTATTTCTACTGTGAGACCGCAGTTAATATTCACACAGGTATTTAAGTGCTACTAGGGAGAAGCCCTTTTCTAAATTCAGGGTGTAGAAATAACCTACCAAGATGACTCAATAGAACTGGGACCCCATACAGTGCTCTAAGGCAAACAACAGTCAAAAATCCTCCTGAAACAGTCTGGGGTATCTTTTCACCAGACTTTCCGTACCGTCAGGCAGTGTTTACAGCAGCCAAGTTTTTCAAGAAATCATTACTTACGCACAGACAACTTAGCAAACGTACTTCTTGAAGTTGTCAAAAATATTTTTGACATGCTTAATTTAAAAAACACAACTACTTTAGCATATCACTAAATAAAGACACAATCATGGCCACATTTGAAACACATACAGCCATTAAGGAATAATAATTAAAAAATAGAAGTCATACTCCAAGAGCATGCGTGTGTGTAAAAACAGTTTTTGCCTGAGTTTCTTGCTCTTGAAATGGCAAGCACTTACTTAGAGAACACTAAGTGAGCACAGACTGATGTTATCTTGATTTTCTACCTAATGTTCCCACGATGCAAGCAGTGTTTTCCTAGAACACCGCTATGATCTGCATTACTTACCTCAGTAGGTAACCAAAATGGATTTTTAAGCAAACAGCTTTTGCTGAGCATAAAGCCAGGTACTTCAGACCTAGGCTAAAGTGGACATCAAGATCAATCTCTTGTCTATTTTTACTAGAGAACATTCAGTAAGTATGGGGAACAACTAAACAATTGCACCTTAACAAAAGATACTGCATCATTGCTACATCTCTCACAACCCTGACAGTCACTGCACAGCTCTCTGCAAATTTTTTTCCTCCCTCTATCAGCAGAAGTTTATTTGTCCTGAGGTATTTTTGACTCAAGATCGTGCAGTGCTGGCATCGATGCTTTTCCACTCAGCACCCTCTCCCATCCCTTTTGTACATCAGCTTCAGTATGAAACCTGAAGAGGCAAAGGAGATCTACTGTTTGCTAGGCTGCTACTGACTCCTTGTAGTTGAAATGCTTCCTTCAGACTGCAAATGCTTTTTTTATTGAACTACCAAGGCCTACAAGCTTAGGATGCACTTATTACCAGAAGTCAGACAGCTTAACAAATGGGGAGAGGGGCTGTCTTTGGTAGGCATCTATTTGTTTAAAAGGTATTAAGAACGACTCCTATGAGAGCATCAAGTAGGAGAAGCAAGCTGCAGCTCTCCGAAGAGGGTCCCCGCTTGGACTTGCCACAATTATCACTCCCCATCATCACCTACAAAGACGATTGGAAGAGAAACAGACACTTCAGCAGTGGAACTAAGAAGGAAATCCCTAAATTAAAACTTTTAGTTGACAATTTTCTATCTGGGTAATAACTATTCCCCATGCTAGAACATCAGTTACAAGTAAATGACACGGCTCATCTTCCCATCAGTGGTGTTTTCTCAGCAAAGCAACAGGACAAAAACCCAAATTCACACTGTGTTGCAAGAGCACTAGTCAGAGGAGTAAAGCACACACCCTGTTTTCTACAAATAGGTAATGCAGGATAAAAGGAGCAAGTTTGCTGCTAAGGGATGGTCTGGTACAGCCTGAAGCATTCCGCTGTAACAGGAGACTGCCCATAACAAGGATTTAATACACTGTCTGGACAACATATGCACTCCTAATTTCATGGAACACCCCAGCAGAAAATACTGTAATTCAATAGCCCCCACATTTTTGCTAAGTCTGCCTACCACAGCAGTGGTTTTGTGAGAGGGACATTTCCCAGCATTTGAGCAAAGACCAGTAATTATACGGACCGACTCACCATTAGCTGGTAGCAGCTTGCTACCAAATGAAATAAGGAAATTGTCTTTCTCCTCACTAAGGACTTGTGAACCTACGTGTACCTGAGAGAACAGACTCTTCCATTTAACTTAAAAGCAGGAAAAATAAAAGCCAAGCTGTATAAAAACCTTACTACTTCAACTCACTAAAACATGTCCATACACACACGCTGACCGTTCCTTAAGCAAACAGGCCAGCTAAAGCAAATTTACTTTAGTAACCACAACTAATTTCAGCAGTGCTGATTATTTTCAGGGTGGTTAAACATTTGGAACTTCATACAACAAGGAAACATTTTCTTCTCGTCAGGTCACAGCTCTTTGAGGATTTGTTCACAATAGCTATAACTCAGTGCCAGCTCTTTGTTGAATCTTTCCTTGGCTAAATTATTTTTGTTTCAAGCAGCTCTGTTACAGTCCAGACAACCTATTGCATTTTGCTAATGCCTGAACTCAGCAGAATCTCGTTACTCTTTGTTTGCCTTAAAAAGAGTACCCAAATTGTATAACAAATAACTTTCTGAAACTGTAAAATTAATAGTTGGACCTGCAAAGTTTTCAGTAGGCTTTTTTTTTTTTTCCAATAAGAGACCATAGCTTTAAAGACAACAAATCCAAATGATTGCCTTTGATGCATACTACATAGTAGTTCCTGTGGATATGTGGAATGCTCTAAAATTCAGCCTGCTTTTAATATCTCATTCCTTTTCCATTTGAATTTTATAAACAGAGCTCAGAGGTACTATCTGCCTGGATAGTCCCTTTATGTAGATGTTGTTCTGTCAGGTGGCGTAGGTATTTAACTAGAATATTTTAACTCACTTAAATGACAATAAAAGTACTCTGGGAAATTAACAAAGCCAGCATTTAAAAAGAAAGAATGGTGAGGAAAATAAACAGATTAGACAGATGAAAACGCAACTGGAAAAATAAAGTGTTGACAGCCTTCAAACATAGCCTGTGCAAATTGCTCTCATATGAACAAGTTACTAAATAGCTTTAGCATGCAAGCTGATGCACAAAAAAGACAACGCCCCCGAAAAGCCTACCTTAAAGCCACAAAAGAAAATAGGCTATGTTCCAACAGGGTAAATACAAGTTACTGTTTTTAAAAGGAGAACAGATAATGATTTTTTCCACATTTTTGTTAATTAACAACTGCCACAGGACACAGCCGATATTCCAGGACTACTTCATTCACGGCGATATTATTGGGCAAATGGACACTTACAGGATAACAGGTAAGCATCTGCGTGGTCTGCATCAGTAACATACAGATTTCATAAGTAGTCCATTGTTCAAAATAAAAATGAAACAAAGTAAGTTGTTTAAAAACCCTTCGCTTCCAGTTAGTGAGAGAGGCCTATGATATAAAGATTTCTATGAAAGAACATCATAGGCCCATAGGAAACATTAGAAAGTGAATCATTTCATGTTATCTAGAATACCTTGTGCTACGCCTCTGAATTCCCAACACAAAAGATTAACATTTTGATGTTGACATTTAACTTTTTTTAAAAAATCTTCTCTCCTCAATTCCTCCCTTCTTTCTTTGAAAGCTTACACGAAACAGAAAAGCAGATGAGCACATAGTCATTTCACAACAAACAGGATAACAGAACGTATGCAGATTTTAAGATTCATATAGCTTAAGATACCACCACTTTGAATCACATTATGGCAATAAAACAACTTGCTTAGTGTTTCCTTATACGACACACACACTGATGTACTGTTTCTCCACTAACCCAATATATGCAGGCAATGACATTCAACCCCTTATTCCTGAAAAAAATAAAAAGAAAAGAGATGCATGTGTCACACTGCTTCCTGCAGATTCATTGTAAGAATTCAACTGCATTTCCAACACGTGGCATAGCCAACGTATCAGCAATACATCGGTTCTCCACTAACTCCTACTAAAAATCACATCGATGACTTGCTACTAGATGTCCAGTCAATTGAAATGCACGTTTGTACACCACCTGGCTGCACTTTGATAGCTAAGCTCCTATCTGAGCAAATTATTTAAGAAAATACTTAGGTGAACCAAATCAACTTGAACAAAAATACAAGTTCACATTCATCATTTACAGTGACTTCTTTGACCAGCTTAAATTCATCACCTGAGTTGCACAGGATCAACTGCATCCTAACATTGCGTTTTCAGACTACTTTAAACTAAGGTCCTGTAGATTAAGTTCATTACAAAATTTATGTAGTTACCTAAGATCCAAGCAAAAACATCTTCCATGCTGTCTACTGGTGTTGTTTTTAAACATTTTCTAGTCACGCAACTAGGGTTATTCTCTCAGGACACTCAGTGCAGATACAAAGGCATCTCTTTTCTGTAGTAGAGCATGGTTGCGAGCAGGCTTTCTGGCAGACAACACCAGACCTCAGATCTGATCTATCATCTTGACAGAACAACATCAGTTATACACAAGCACTTGAATAATATATAGCATACATAACTTTGAAAAACAAAGAGAAGATGACTAAAAGGAAAAGTGGGGAAAAATCAGCATTTCTAAGGAAAAAACACAGAGCTATCGTGTTTGGTTTTTTTTGAAAACATGGAAAGTTAAATGGAAATATGTAATTTTGAAGACAGAGTCTTAAGTTCTCCAGCATATTTAAACATTTTATGTCTGGTTGGGTTTTATTTTTCTCTAGATTGGTCTAAAGACCAAATGCTGTCTCTCATTTTGATATCCACCACTGACATATCTTTAATACTTAATATATAGTAATATCGTGCCTTTTTTAAGCTAGGAAAAAAAAACATACTTTTCAAGTTGTATTTTTGGAAGGAGCTAGAATACTTTGAAAGAATGACTGGCATTTATTTACAACACATCTCCAATCTCATGACTGACAAGACAAAATCAGGTAGGGTACATGGCACACTGTTTGCATACTACTTCATTTCTTAACCTACATCTCTCAAAGGACATCATTACAATTTACAAACTTTGACCACATTAAGCAAACTACAGCAACAAAACAACACTGAAAAGCTCAGCTAGAGATTGCAATACACATATGGGGGGGTGGAACAGTGGAAAAGCACATTATCTACCCTGTTTCATGTTAAACTAGAAGTCATTCTCGTTTCCTCAAGCCCTTCTGTGCATCCAAACAGCCCTGCTTCACTTCTCTGTTTATGAATCAAAAATAGGTATCAGTGATGCAAGAGCGACAGCATCCAAACCAAAGCAAGAGTCATCAGTTTCTAAACTGATGGGTGTGTTGCGGGGAAGACACAGCAGCCTCTGACTAAGAATTAATTTCCCACTACCCTGCCATATCAGAGAAATACCGCATTGAATCATCTCAAATTGCAGGGGAGACAAGAGGAAGAGCCTCATGCAACCACAGACCTAAGCAAACAGCACAGAATTTGCAGGTGACTGTCTTTCTATCACACCTGAACTTACATTTTATGAGAGAAATAATCCACTCAGATGAGTCATTTTTGCCAAGTGACATTTTATATTAAGAAAGTACACAGATTTGTCAAACTTCAGAGACTCTTTACATTCCAGTGAGAGCTAAATTATCAAAGCACCTAGGCCTTTAATTTGTTTTTCATTGTTATAGAATTACATGGAAGAAAAATATCTGCTGGACAATAAATTGTTACCCATTAAGCAGAGGAATGAGCTTCTCTATCTTCTTGTACTTTGTAGGAAGTGAATACCAAGTGTTAATTTCTCCTTTTTATTCTTTGGTATCTTCACTTGTCTAAAGATCAAGATACCAGAAATTGCATCCAATGGGGCGTTGCACAAGGCACTGAAGCTACCTTTTAAAATGATGCAATAAACTGAACTCTCAGTATTTAGCCACTGAAACTGGTACTGCCTTCCTTAGGCAAACAAGGACAACAGAACTGAGGTGGTTATTTTTAACCCCCTTCCAAAAAGCAGCTCTCCTGCCTCCACACACCTTGAGAGTCAAACAATTTACACTCCACGGTTTCACCCTCTGACAAAAACAGGCTGGTGTACCTAAAGTTAAAACATTTCCTCCTTCTTCCCACTTAAACCTTCAAAAAGCAGCTCATGTACACTAAGTCTGGAAGATATGTAGCTCTCTTGTCGTCCTTCTACTGTCATTATACATATATGTCATGCTTAAGAGCCTCATTTAACACTAACTGAAATAGTTCAGAGGTTCTAAAAAAGAAAAGAGGAAAAGAAAGCCTTTTGTATGCTGTAAGGAGTTGTTCTAAAATTTTATCTTGTAAAACTTAGAATAGAGCAGCTGGCTTCTTTTCCTCCTCCTTTCCCCAAAATGCTTGAGTTACTTTTAGTCAATCAAGGCATCGTTTACCTTTGAAATTATTCCCTCTCAGCTAGCTTCATTGTACAGCCACTATCAAAAGCCTGCTAAAAAAAAAAAATCACCAACATTGCCCCCCTCCCCCCCCAACCCCAAAAATACACAAAGCCAGGAAACAGGAAAAAAAAAGCAACCTCACAAAAAAGTACTGTATGCAGGGCAGTAACCAGTTCCACAGGAGAAGCCTGCCTCCTTGTGGCTCGACTAACCATAAATTAGGGTGGGTTTTTTTTTGCAATTCATTCCATTGCACCCAGAAAATCTGGTAAGGCAAGAGCTTAACAGGCTTCTAGTTCAAAGCATTCAGGGGCTGAGGGAGTTTTGTTTTGTTGGCGGTGGGGGGGGGGGGGGGAATGTTTCTAATTTTAAGAGGTACTGGCAACAGTTATCCATCTCTGATTACTGAAAAACTGTTTTTACCCTCTTTCTCTAAATAGCACAGAGGGGAAGAGAAGAAGCACAGCACAGAGGGAAGGGGCAGCTTGAGGGGACGTCCAACTTGAAAAGGAAACGAAAACCACATTCTTCATGTGACAGCAAAAGCCTGTCAGTACTCTGGCACCTAGAACCAGAAGACTCCAAACCTTGGCTCAGCTGTGGCTTAGCCTAGCAGGCATCTCCTCTTGATGCCTCAGCTTTCAACAGTAAATCCCCTTTCAGCCTACAGGTCTCCTTCAGGGTAGGCCTGTGAGGAGTTCCCTCTTGGCAGCAGCGAGGTGTTTGGTGCTGTCAATAAGATGCAGACATTCCTCTGTCCTGCCTGAAGGGCTCCATTCAACAGGCCTACTTCTTTAATGCTTACAAGGGTAAGTTCTTTAGAAACCAGCTGGATTTTTGTTTTGTTTTAAAAGCCGGTCCCTCAGTTGTGCAAGAGCTTAACAGAGTACTCAAAAAATCTGAAACCAGTTAAATGACTTGTTTAAAAGATCAATTCAAATTCACACCACTATTAGGAGTGGGTCATGGCATCAGGACAGCCTTGGCTTGGAGGGTACACATAGCTTTCTAACGATGTCGAAGAAGCTGCTCCATTTCAAGCAAGTCATACGCGGAGCATGAACCACTTTTGCTATGGGTTAGGAAATAGTGCACAAGCTTCATTCCAGTCTCCACTCCAAAGGCTGTTTAATATAAAGCACATTAAGTGAACACAAAATTAAGCCACATTTCTCTCGGTCTCACAACTGTTGGGCTTGCAACTTGCTTTCTTCTCTGTCACAGCCTCTGTTTTAGGAACTGTTTCTCTAACCACTAAACAAGTGAATCAGACTCACTCTTTCCAATCTACAGCTCAGTGATCTGGCTGGTAAAAGGAGTGAACCGAACCCCTGGCTTTCACGGTTACAATCATCTTAATTGAAGATTCACTGGAGGAAGAAGAAGACAAAAAAAAGCCACTTCTAAGTACATTTAGAATGAAAGGCTTAGACTCTGTCCTTTTCTTCTTTTTAAGAATGAAAGAAAAAAACCTGTCCTACCCTAAATTCCAGAATCGGAAGAAGCAATTTCATTCTACTGCAGTTCTGTGCCTAGGTTCAGAAGCATTGCTCCTTCATGTGTTTTTTTTTTTTTTAGTCATTACTATTTCCATATTTACTAATGAGACAGCTCCTACTTTGTGTGCTTTAGCTCCATTTATGTGTGCTCAGCTCCCGCTGCCCCACGACCTGCCTAGCCAGAGCACCACACACGGCTGCAGTTTCCGCCACTGCTGCCAGAGGCCAAAAACTTAGGCAAGGCTGTCCTGCATGCTGCAGCATCCAAATAGCTCGAAAGGTTATAAATAGAGAACCAAAATAAGTAGGAGCTTACATTAACTCTGACACTCCTCTAATGGGAGAAAGAAAAAAAAAAAAGAAACACTCCTCTCTTATTCAGGTGCAATCCTGGAAAATGGCAAACGCTCTCACCTCTTCTAAAGGTAATGGGAATTGATGGTGTTCATCGCAGGACTGGATGTCATACCAAACAAGTCCAGTACGTCTGAAAAACACGCTAAGTCTGTATATGAAAAAAATCATCCTCATGGAAAAACCATTCTGTTTCCATAACCAGATCTGTAATTAACATGCAAATTACTTATTCACATAAATGAAGAACTATCCCCTTCTGGCTTCTGTAATTTTATAGACTGAACACGGCAGAGACTCCAATTTATAAAAAGTGATGTTCTTCTGTAAGCAACTCTGTTTTCATTATACTGAAATAGTGGGAAAGTAATAAGGACTACATGAAGTCATACCAAGAAATTTACTACAGCAGGGTTTCTGTTCATAAGTTTAAGGCGGTTTGTGTTTTTGCTTTATACCAGGGTCTGACACTAAGTTAATAAGTCTTTTATTGAGATTCAAAAGCTATTACATTACACACATCTTCCTCTACTTACAATTGCTAACCTACTCCGAGGCCCAGGATTAAATTTTACGCTTCGCTGACAGAAAATAGAATCCTAAATCAGCAATCCACACGTAATTGTTAATTTCCCCACTTGTTTCTTATGGTCACAGTACCTGTTTTCTTCCTTACCATGGCCTTACTTTAAGCTTCCACATTTTTAAACCTAGCACTGAGCTTCAGTTCAGGCTTATGAAATAACTCATTTTCTTTAAATTTATCTTTGCTAAACTTTCCCAGTTACCCACATCAGTAAGGTTCATTATATTCCAAGCAGAATGATGGCAAATAACCCCAAGGAAAGTATCAGGATCATAGATCTCTTAAATCCATAAGAAAAGTTGTACTAATATCAACAAGAAACAGCAGCAGGTTCTAGTAGACTAAGTACCAGACTTGTACTTAGAAGGACGGGTTTCTTTTCTATTTTATTCTCACCTGGTCTTCTAGGTGACCTTGTGCAAATCATTATCCCCACACCAGTTTCCCCATCAGAAAAAGCGAATTGAACTCAGTTGCAAAGCTGACTGGAAACTCCAAATGAAACACACTAGGAGTTAAACATATATTCCCCTATCTGCAGATATATTTGCCTTAGATAGCATTCCTTTATCCCATTATGCATCACCAGCAGCATAAGATTACTTTTACTTTCTGAACACACTCAGGTTGTTCTTCAAGAAAGGCTTTAGGCTACTGCCTTACTTTTTAATCACGCACTTGATCCATTTCCACCGCTGTATCTACTCTGACAGACCACACTTAACACTTACATTAATACATTGTGTCAGAAGTTGCTGTTGAGAATGAAAGGGGGAAAAATCAGAGCACTGAGACAGTTATGAATGAGTGGAGACCCATTCTGCAGACCCTTGCAGGAGCGACTTTGTACATAAACATGCAAATATTTGCTCCCATGACTTGCCGTGGGAACCGGCCACCACCAAAACCCAGCAGGCTTTTACCTAGAATATAAGCATTGAAGCACAGAATTGCATCGAAGTAACCGTGAAAAGATCCCCTGTGCTAAACGCCACCAGAGTGGAGAAAGGCCGCTTTACCTCTACAAGGAACACGGCACTCCTCACCGAGCACTGCGCCGAGGAGCACTTTGCTCACTCGCCCTCTGCCACTCCGGGGTTCAGTCGGGGAACTTTTAAGATGCAACTTAGCAATCGTAGGCTTTGCTGCTGTTCCTACTCCACAACATAAGGCAAAACAAGCCTTGGCCAGGGGGAAGCATGCACACACACAGGAATTACTCACTCGCAGCTTTTCTATCAGATCCAGCGCGCGAAGCCGCTGCCTCTCGCTGTCCCCCAGCAAAATGCTGGCGGACACAGCCAGGAACCGCCGGGTACGCGTCCCCCCCGTCCCGGCCGGTAACTCCAGCCCCTGGAAATGTTTACTCAGAGCGGCACGGAGCTGTTCCCGCACTGCCGGGGCGTCACTGACCGAAACACCGGCGGGGGGGGGGGGGAGGGAAAAAAAGGGGCCAAACGGGGCCAACCGGGGGGGGGGGGGGAGGGGGACATGGCATGACCCAGCCCTGCCACGCACCCAACCGGGCACCGGCGTAACGGGGGCAGAAGGCGTTAAGAAATAAAATAATAAAGAAAATAAAGAAAGAAGGGGGGAGGGGGGGAGGAGGGCCCTGGGAGGTGGAGATGGTGAGTCTCGGACCCCCCCCGCCCGTCCTGCCCCGACTCCCCCGGGACGGGCAGGGACCGGGGGGTGAGGAGGGGCACGGGGCACGTTAACGGCTGGGGCTCACCTTCCTGCCGCCGCCGGCCAGCGCGGCGCTGCCGCCCGAGTACATGTAGTAGGCGATGCCCAGCACCCAGAGGAAGGCGAAGCACAGCAGCAGCCGGGACCTGCGCCGCATCCTCTCCTCCTCCTCCTCCTCCTCCCCGCCCCGGGCCACCAGGAAACGGGCAGCCGCCGCTCCCGCCGCCGCCGCCGCCGCGCAGGGTCAGGGGGCAGAGGGCGAGCGCCCGCCCCCCGGCCAATCCCGCGCCGCCCGGCCCCGCGGGGGGCGGGGCGGGGCGGGGCGGGGCTACCGGCGTCGCCATGGTTGCAGCACGCCGGGAAGCCGCCGCCCCGTGTGGCGGGAGGCGCGCGCCGCCGCCGCCGCCAACGGCCGGCGGCCAACGGTCGGCGGAGGCCGCTCGTCCTCGCCCCCCTCTCCCCTCAGGGTCCCCTCTCCCCTCAGGGTGGGGGTCCCCGGTGTGTTTAAGAGCTTCTGCCGTGGTGGCATCGTGGTCCGGGCAGTGCTGCCATGCCGCTCTCCTGGCGTTACCTGAGTAGCAGTGCCCCGTCTGGTCATTGTCCCTACGCCAGGCTAAAGGCGACTCTGCTGGATCTTCCCCGGTGGGGCTCCACTCTTAGAGGCTGCTCAGCTGATACAGGGTCGCCTGGATGCTCTTACCAAAAAACAGAACACAAAACTCAAAAGGGAAGAGGCTAATGGTTAAAAAACACCACATGATTAACACCACGTCATTAACCCTAATGATTAAAGACCACCACAACTATATCGGAAGTATCCACTCAAAGCAGAACACTCCTGATTTTAAAGCTTTTCACCATCATCACTGTGTTTTCTCAACAGCCTGTTTGATCGCTGCCCGTTTTGACCAAACCCCACCTTTCTGTGCTCCATCTGTCCATGCCAACGTCAGGCCTCCGCCAGTCCATCTGCACCGATGGCCTCACTGCAAGTCTGGACTCCAGGCCACGCCAGGATGGTGTCAGCATGGACCTGGTGCTAGGCCTGGTGGCAACTCTGCTGCATTAGCAGGAAAATATCCAGCAGCCCAACGAAATGCCACCAGAAGCTCACCTGCTCACCGGCACAGTTGCTCCTCTGACAGTCTCCCCAGGGAGGTGAGCTGTGAGAGAGTTGGCACGGCCTGGACAGAAGTTGTCTGGTATGCAAAGATTTCAGAGAATAACCACATGCCTTCCTACCTGCCAGGGCCCCGCCAGAAAGAAGAGATGGACATAAAGACAAAGGAAGAAATCCGAGATAAGTACTCCTTCAGGAAGTGCAAAATAGAGAGATCTTTCTTCAGCACAAATGACTCTTTCAATAAACTCAGCTTTGTGATTCTGGGTTCTGGAGGGAGCTAGAGAGAGACACCCAATTTGTGCAAAACACAAGTTTTGGAATCAAACCACTGGCATCTATTGAAATGAGGTACACTGGAGAGTATGAGCTGCCAGGAGACACGCAGATGTTCTGGATGAGATTTTTTGTTTCATCCAAAGTATGTTTGATGCAAGGGAGCAACAGTAACTGCAAAAGCCTGTATCTAAAAAGGCACACACACACACACAACCACCCCAAAGGCTAAATTTTCATTAGCAACATTTTCTGTGTAATTTGGAGCAGTCTCACCAGCCCAAGACTGTCAACAAGCTGATAAACTCCAGCCTGTTAAGCTCTGCCATCAGCTTTTAGAAGTGGCTTCCTGCTGCTGGGGGACCCCTTCATCAGGCGAATCTGCTGGGGGAGAGGGTGCCGTTCCCTCCATGGCTCCACACAGAAAACATCACACACCCGGCTGTGTAAAGTGCTCGATTCTGGAGCCATAATCCCATTTAACCTTACAAATTCTGCAGGCCACTTACTCTTTAAATGTCTCACAAAGCCTACAGAATCTTTTCTTGCCCTTTACACAGCCTAAAAGATCTTGAGACAGCCTTCAAAGGTCTTCCTGAAGCCTCAGGTATTTTCACTGATTTTAGCAATGTGCTTAGATAGATTTTTCCCTTTCCAGCAAAATTAACCAGCCATGCATGTACAGAAAATCCTTCTGTAGCTGCACACTTCACAAGCTTACCAAAATAATCCACTGCACATGCTCAATCACAGTTTTCAAAGGTTTATAACTCAGCCAAATCAAAACTAATTTCCTCTTGAACAAGCAAAGGCACATCTACTTTAAAGGAAGGCTACTTCCGTGTCAGAGTTCACTTGTCAGCCCTCTGCTGATAAAGTTGCAGCAATGCTCAAGAAAGGCTGTAAGGATCTATTTAGCTCAAGAAACACTTTTTTATTGTTGTTGTCTTTGACTCTTCTGATATTCTGAACTAGCTGAACCAGTTTTGTTCAGATCCTTCCAAAATATTCACATTTGGACAAAGTCCAAAGCCAGAAGATTTCATCCCAAAGTATTTTTATTTCAGAGACCACAGGAAGCACAGAAGTTTAGAATGGAAAATGTTATATAGCTTTAACTCTAGGAAAAGCTGCCTGTTCTATTACGCCACATGCGCATGCACATACTTCTTTGCCTCAAAAGTCTTAACATGTTTAGTCAGCAAAGCAAAACTGAAAAAAAAAAAAAAAAAAAAATTAAAAAAAAGAAGAAAAAAAAAAAAAAAAAGACATTAAAAAATGTTTTTTTCCAGTGCATTTCAAAAGAAAATATTAGCATATATTAAGAGCAGCCTTGCTGGAATGAATCACAGATTATAAATGCTTCAGTATCAACCACAGCACTTTAAACAAAAGGGAGATCAATCACGTGAGAGTGCGAATAGGGGTGACATTTGCAGAAGGAATCATCAAAACTTTTCCTTTGATCTGTAATGCGGACACCTAGATTCAATAGGCTAAATTCTGATCCAGTTAGCTAGGATGTAGACCAGAGGTTAGTTCACTCTATTCGTTTGAGAGCAGGTATAAAAACAGGTACAGCCCAGATCACAGTCTAGTTTAGGGTGTTAGTGTTCATTTTCTTGCAAGTAAAGACCACAAAAATTGTTCATCCTTTTCTGGAGTTAAAGGACCTAGTCAGAGGTAAATGAATCCTCCAGCAGTGGGAACGGAAAGTAGTCCTCACCTTTAGGAATAAGTGAGTCAGTTCCTTACTCATGCAAGCAATCTTGCACTTGGAAAGACAGGAATGAGGATTTTCAGATCAGGACTAAAACACAGAAAATAGTTTTTAAAGACTTTAAAAAAGCCCCAATTCCAATCAAGCTGTCTGGAACCTCTTTGATGTACAGAAGCTAATGTGTTGCTGATCCATTTCAGATTATAGTTTTCCAAAACCATGCAGTTATGTCAGAAAGTATATCACTCTTTCTCTCTCAAGAAACTCATTAGTAAGATGTGTTATGACATAGGAACCACACATTAGCATGAAATTTAAAATACATCTGCAGGGATAGAGGTTTATTAGTACATTGAGAGCTTGAGCTGAATACACAGCCTGAGCTGCGTTTGTATTTAAAGAATTGCGTTTGTAGCGAAAGATCCTGATCCTGCAAACATTTATGCAAATGTTTAACTTCATTCAGTGCATATTCCCATCGGAGTCAGTCGGACTACTCAGATGTTTAAAATTATATGCTCATGGCTGAGTACTTGCAGGATTAAAGGTTAAGTGCAGCTAGCAGGTCTGAAAATCTATGTGGGTGTTTTGCAATTCCTCACTGCACGGTGGTAACAATGAGAAACAGCCTACCTCCTCAGCTAAAGACTTGGGAGTCAACATGTCCTTTCCCATCTGTTTAGATGCCAAGAACTATGTTTGTTTAATTTTTCAGCACAGTTTCTGATGTTACCCAGAGTAGGCAGACGTGCTGGCAATAGCATTCTAGAGTGGCTCACTTCCAGAAAATCTTTCAACCCTCCAAGAGTGTTATTTGAGCTGTTAAAACCCCAAGTAGCAAATACTGTATCATGCGCATTTTACCTTGAAAACAGTGTGTCATCCTCCCTGACCAAGGAGCATGCCGTGCAAGGTCTGAATGCGTTCAGGCCTGCTAGAGCTAAAGTTACCTCATCCCAGACTTCGATACTGATAAGGCAGCATCTTTGGTTTTAAAGCACGAAGCAATGAATCTTTTCCCTGGTAGCAGAGGTTTTTTTATGCTGTTTCCCCACCAGTGATCAATCGACGCATTGTGTCACGCAATGCAGATACGGCAAATGCCATATTTTCTCTCACAGGCTTACAGTATCAGCCTGAGCCCATGTGCTTCCAAGGCAAACGATCCAAATCTGGAAGTCCTTCCTCTCTATTAAAGTTGAAGGTTCAACATTCCTTGCAGTTTTTTGGTTTTATGAACTGAGGAAACTGATCCTTTTCCTAGGGTGGTGAAGACAAAGAAAGAACAACTCAGCCTTTGGTCAGCCTCCTGCTAAAGATGGCAGCAGCCAGCACAAACTACTGTCCCCTTGCCAGCGATTCTTCCTGAGCTGAGTCACTTAGCGGGTTGCACTGAACTTCAGCAGCACAAAACAAACCTCTTGTGGCATTCTGGAGGCTGATGATCAGATTTCAAAATGTGATATGCCTCAGAAGCATCTCTCACAGGGGGGTGATGATAGATGGAAGAGAGAATCAGCTGTGGAGAGAGACTTGCTGAAACAATGACCTCACCTTTGATTGAGGTAATTTGATCCCTGTTCGCTGCATTTATCTGAATTCTTAAGGTCATGCTGGATTCCTCACTGCTGCCAGGAGTGGTAAAGACTGATGATCTATGGTCTGAGACAGGGCAGGAAATTCCATCCTTTCCTCTCCGGCACGACTGCATCGTGGTGGTGTGCAGCCATAATACTGTAAGGCATTTACAGGGGTAAATACTAAGTGCTAATGCATAATACAGCAGCCTATTTTTGAGTGACAAAGACGAATATGAACACACCACACAATAGCTCTGTATTCTCAGCTGGTGCTTTATCTGTTCAAACTCATAATCCAGATCAGTAAGGCTACAGTCAAGTAATGTGAGGCTATCCATCTATGATACAACAAAGCACAGAAACTGATGCTAAATTAGCCTACAGTAAGATTCCTGGAGACAAAGAAAGATTTCCCCAAGTCAAAGTGTTCTGCCAGAAGCGGTTTTTGCTTATCTCTTTAAATAAAGTCTTTCCTAGCTATTGGAACCATACAGGAAATACGAGGGAATGAGGGAAAAAGAAAGATAAAATGGAATTGTGGTAGGAAGGGAGCTGAGTGTTCAAGGAAGCCATATAAAGCTTTTCCTTCCAAAGTTACTATGCCATATTCAGACTATCTGTATGCAGCATCTGAAGTGAGGAGAACAGTAAGTGATTCAGATGGCCAGGTCCCCAGGATGTCGGACCCTGGCTTCTTGTACAGACGGCTGGGAGAAAGTGATGCTTAACAAGTACTTAACCTAGGTATTGTAAATGCTTCTCTTCTGTGACTGTACATGATTCAGAAGGACAGCGAGAGAAGACCTTTCCTTGCTATACAATACTTCAGTTTCAGCTGGAAAGTGGAAAACAGCTCCTTACTTCTTCCCCACTTCCCTTGCAGTAGGTGTTAAAGAAAGTGCTTTCAGGCTAAGCTACTGAAAGCAGGTCTCCCATTTCCTGGAGAAGCATCCTAAATCACTGACAGCGAGTTACTTCCAGAGGTGCTGTAGCAGACAAGCTGAATACAGCTCAGATGTTTTTGATTCACTTAATATATACATATATAGTATTTATTCTCATTCTTGTGTTCACAGTGCTGGCTCCCATTCAGATGCACACAGTGCAGCCCATGCCCCAAAACCAGTGTGCTGCCTGTAGCAAGCTACCCCTGCTATCCATCCTGGGCACAGCACAGCCTGATGTCAGCAGTGGTGCACACCTCCAGAGACTCCTCCAAGCCTTGTGAAGGACTCCACTGCACACACACCTGCCCTACCACCGTGCCTGCTTTTTGCATTACAACCATGGCTAAACAAATAACCCCCAGAGATGCACTTTTATCAACACTATAGGTTGTACTCCCAGATACTGCTCAAGAATATTTTATGTTGTGGAATTAAAAGTTGTTTTTCACACAGCACATACTATTAGTAAACAGATTACTTTATCATGTTCTTTTGCATATCTGCCAATTTGTAAACTGTTGTTTGGATCCCACAGTCATTATAACAAATTACACAGGTCTTCTGTATCGCACTCAAGAGCATATTTCATGTAAGGAAGAAAATAGATGCTCATAGCTATTTCAGTTCACATACCCCCTAGAAGTTATATATTGATTTCTCCCAAATATAATTTTTCAGTACTTTGGAACAGACAGTAAATAGGCTCACTCACCACAGGGGATAGAAATTGACCCCCTGTAGCCTTTATGACCCTTTTGGCTTCAAACCTTTATCATCATCTGTTGAAATCACAAAATACATTTTTTTCTGAAAACAGGGCCAAAACCAACAAATCAGGAGAAATTACTTTTACAGCATTCCACTTCCAGCAGAGGTAGCCAGATCCACCCTCTGCATAACACTCCTGAACCACAACGAACTTGGCCCCAGTGCCTATCACACAACATAATTTAAAAGAGAAACTGCGATTGCACCACAGAGACCATGTATTTTCCATGCCCCTTGTTCTTTCAAGAGTTTCAGGTAGAGTAGCAAGTGTTTTCCTCC
Organism: Oxyura jamaicensis; assembly: GCF_011077185.1. Classification (NCBI taxonomy): domain Eukaryota; kingdom Metazoa; phylum Chordata; class Aves; order Anseriformes; family Anatidae; genus Oxyura; species Oxyura jamaicensis. The sequence goes on along the minus strand of NC_048895.1, from coordinate 42,468,585 downwards.
AAGAAGGCAAACAGCAAACAAAAGACCTTTCTGTCATGTTTCTGTAAGCTGAAGGTCTGCAGGTTTGTCTGAGGTGAAGGTCTTTTTTTCCTTTTTCATTCTACTGCAATATCGTCCACTGATTTCTCTGGCTTTCCAAGCTATTGCTGAACTGAGAGAGACATGCACCACACGGAGAGGTGGCCATATAGTGATTTAAGTTTTACTTGCAAACTAGATTCTTCCAGTGCATACAGGAGTAAATGAGGCCTTCACTACTGAAATAATATTTTTGGCATCAGAAAGTCCCCAGCAAGGTCATTCCTTCCTTAAGTCTGAGAGAAAGAGACTTTCATTGTCATCTTACGTGCTCTGGTGTAAACTGGGAGTAACTGCAGAAGGCCACGTCTCTGCATCAGGGAGAAACTCTTGGAAGTGGAGAAATAGAACCAGCTTTTCCAGGGAGAGGGAGAAGAGGAGGGGAGAATCAGAAGAGAGGGCATGCCTTCTGCTTGGGTACACACTAGCATATCCCAATTGAATTGGGACAGCCCAGTACAAGGGACATGTCTTCCCACTGCACCAGAAGAAGCCCTACCTCTAACCACTAGAGCCTCTGCCAAGCCCAGCATTTCCGCACCTAAAGCCTGATTTTTCTGAGTCATCTGCCCTTTCAGGCTCACGCCTGCTACGTGCCCTGGAGCAGTTCAGACCCAGAGCTCCTGCTGATGAGAGCTCAGAGCGGTGTGAAGCTGCGCACGCTGCACCTGAAGGCAAGGATCCCGTCAGGAAGGGACTCGTGTCACAGCACGCTAGCCAGGCACACACCTACATACCGCGGGGAAACCCTGAACTCAAGAAATAACTCCCTTGGCTCCTGCCCTTCCCCAGGGCTCTGTCAAGCCACTGTTAGAGGATTTCAGCCAGAACAAAAGCAACATCCTCCGTGCTTGGGTGTCATGGTTTTCCTGCTCTCTGAAAAGATCTTGGCAGGGGCTGGATGCAATGGGAAGCCTCACCTGCTGCAGAACCACTGTCAGTTTTTATCTCCCGCTTCCTTGTTTCTGTTTCAGCTTATTAACTTCACAAATTTTGTCTTTCTTCCTGGCAAGCAGAGTCCTTTTAAAGTCAACGAAGGGCAGTGCGTTTTCTTGCTGCAATTAATCACATGCTTTCTGGCATGTGACTAAATAACAATAATTAACCCAGCAGCTGGAGTTTTCCTGGGTTGGATCATGATGCTCTATGCTGGCTCTCCATAATGTTTGCTTGCTCTTAGTTTGTCTACACTCCTTTCTTGGCTAGCCAACCTTCAGGCATACCATGTGCTTGAGTAACAATAATAAACAGGAAAAAATGAGGCAGTTCTTACAATTATTATTTTAGTTAGATTTTCTGCTCTAAAAGCCAAGAAAACATCGGCAGGCCCAATACACCCATGAGAGCTGGTTTTTAATTCTACTCACTAAAATACTGTGTTGTTGTACAGCTGTATCAAAGAATTTGATGGGACCCCAAATACGTTCAGGATCCCACTGGTACTTCAGCTGCTGGATTTGATCAGCCACAAGCTCACATCATCGCTCATGAAGAGAGAGAGAGGAAAGATGGGGAGTTTCCATCTGAAAGACACGAACAGATTCAGATCTCACATACTTATCAGGGTCAGTCTGCACATGCCATTCTTTCAGTTCTTGAAAAATTGTACAGCTCTGCTGCACAGAAAAGAAAAGAAAAGAAAAGAAAAGAAAAGAAAAGAAAAGAAAAGAAACGTTCAAAATGGAGTGCAGGAGAAATCCTGAAAGGGCTCTGTACTGTGTTGGTGACAGAGCCCTGGCACAGGCTGCCTGGAGAGACTGTGGGGTCTCCTCCTGGGAGATCTCCAAAAGCCACCTGGATGTGGCCCTGGGCAGCCTTCCCTGGGTGTCCCCGCTGGAGCAGGGGTTGGACCAGGTAGACTCCAGAGGTCCCTGCCAATCTCAAATCCTCTGAGATTCTGTGATTCTGAGACTCCCACAGCCCGCTGCCCTGGCCTAGGAAGCAGGTTCCTGGTGGGAACTTGAGGTAATAGCTGATACACATCTGAGAAGAGTCCGTGTGCTTCTGACAGCCAAAGAAATGAAAAACCAAAGGGCTCGCATCTACACACACGAGAGGTCTGCATAGAGATTCACCAGATACAGGAGTTTCTCCTTCCAGACCTTGTATTGATTCCAAAAAAATAAATTCTTCAGAGAGGGACCTCTTCAGTGTAGGAAACCCTACCGGAGCTCTGCTTTTATTCTGAATTCCTCCTGGAGAGCAACATTACCTAGAACTGAGACAAGCCTGAACAGACAAGTCATCTGGGCCAAAGCCTCTTTCCAGTGTGTAACCAGTCACCCCTTCTCATCTAATCTCTGTCGGTTGCTGCAGAGACTTCACGTGAAGCAGTGCACTGCTCTCAATCCTACTGAGAGCCTTTGTAAAGCCTGCACTGGTCCTGGATCTGCTGTCCAGAAAGACAGCAGTACAGAGGCTGCTGATTTGGCACCATTCAGAAACACTACATTTGCTGAAACCAATCAACCAGCCAAAACCAAAAAACAAAACAACAACAACAAAAATAAAAATAAAAATAAAATAAACAGATGCAATTGAAATTTACTGTATTTTCATCTCATTGTTCCCATTGGATCTCCAGGCATGAAAACAACCCTACATAGGAAAAAAAGCATCAGGTAAAGGCAGGATGAGCACCTTCTGGAAGCAAAAAGATTTGTTTTGTCAACTGATTACACAGATGGGAAAATCAACTGAGCAGTGGCAAAGTTGACGACGGTTTGGGCAACATCCCAAAGGCTAATGAAAGTATCCTCTTCATTCAGTGCTTCTTGACATTTCCCCAGAGAGCAAGTTCACAAACTGTGCATTTCTGAGTTCAGACAACATCTCCTAGACTTGTCAAAAGTACAGATGCCGCAATTGCCAACCCAGGGCTGTAAGACTTACAGAAGTATTGCTTTTTTTTTTTTTTTTCCTTTTTTTTTTTTCTAGAGATGGCTCTTGTAACATCTTGACTTCTGAGCGAGATGAATTCTGTCACTGTGCCAGTTCTTTGCACCAGGCAATGGAGGGCAAAGATAAGGTTTCAGATGTGTCCCACTTACTTGTCAAAATACTGCAACACTGACAAGTATTTTAGTGCTGTATATTCCCTGAATACTAAACTTCTTTCTAGTAGTATCTTGTGCTGTACAATATGGCTCCTTTCATACGTCTGTTTACCAGCATCCATTTTCATTTGCAGTTAGTCTGGTAGGGGAAGAAAGCCCCTCACAAAAATTATGATTACGTTTTTCCAATCTTTACTCCTCTATGTAGTATGTGTGAACTATCCACACAAGTAGGGATTAGAAGTCATAGAGCTAAGATATACTTACACCTTTTTCACCCCAAAGTCTTCTTTATCAAAGCTTAACTCACTATTTATCTTTACAGGGTTTAAAAAAAAAAGAATGTTTTATTACCTGGCTTGGTACCTTCTTGCCATCCTCAGAGATGATGGAGTGGAGAGTGCACTTATAAAATTTGCGAATGACATCAAGGTGGGAGTGGATGTAAGTACTTCAGAAGATGGGATCAGAATTCAAAATGATCTCAAGACATTAGAGAAATATTCCCAAACTAGGAAGACAGAATTTAGTAACAACGTGTACAAAGCACTACATTAAAAAAAAATGAAAGATCAAACATAAAATGCAAAATCACAGAAAAGGGGAAAGGACTGCAAAAAAGGGATGTGAGAGCTACAGTAGGACTTAAAGCAAATACAAGCAAAGCAGGCAATTCTCCTGAAAGGCAAATATCATACGGAGATGTATTGTTACATGAGCACCATATGCAACAGGGATTTATTCGGCTCTGCAAGGCACTGGTCTTCACCCAGCTGGAGAACTGCATCTAGTTCTGGGTGGCTTTAAAAAGGAACAACAAGAATATAAGAGATTTAGAGAATGTGACCTATCAGAAACAGCTCAGATAATTAGGATGGTCCCTCTAGAAGCTCTGAAAGGGGATTTGATAATAGTTCACCAGTAAGTGAAAGATTGTCCAAGAAAGGACAATGACCACTTATTCCCTTTGAACATTTTTCAAGAAAGAATTAACTAGACCCTGTATAATGGCAGATTTAAGTTAGATATTGGCCAAAAATCCAGTGCTGGCCCCTAATCCTTATGGGGACTGGGAACTCTCTGCTAGTGGAGGATTTTAGGAGTAAATCTGGCAGTACTACAGGTATATTTGATCCCACTTGAAGCACAGACATAGGCTCAGTGGTTTCATCCAGCGTCTCAACTTGCTTAATCTTATCCATCCACTCCTTTTTATTTTCAGCTGCACACAACTAAAGCTTAGCTGCAGGTGATTTTCTGTCTCTTCAATACTTCAGCAGTTATGAATTCAGGACCATGCTCTTTTGGACAAGTCGGGAGCACTCTCATCACCTAACTCTGCTCCCTGTTTTCATACATAGGTTTCCCAGTGGTGAGTGTTGTGTGTGGGAGTTGCATTTCCCCTTCTTTCCCCAGCACACTGCACATACTCACAGCTATGTGGCATGGATACATCTCAGTGCCTAAGAAGACTCTCAGGCTCCAGTCTCTACCCACTAAAGGCAGAGCCCAAGCAGCTGGGATGCTGCAGCCCCCAGCCTGACCCATGGGCTGCTGTGCAGGTACTGTGTGAGCCCTCAGCTGCTGCGAGTCCTGCAGCCCTGCCTGCCAGACCCAAGAAGTGAGGATTTCACAGCATTATTCCACTTCATCCCCTGTAAGCTGCTGGGCAAGGAGTTTTGTAAAACAGGTGTGTCTGCCAGAGCCTGAAAACCCAGCACCCCCTCAAACAAATTCCCCCTCTCCCACTGCACTACAAACCTGTAACAGGTACAAGGCAGGGACCTGGAGAAAAGGACCAGGCTTCTTCCTCCACAATGCACGAGAACATGGGGGATCCTGTGCAGCAAGGAAATGAAGATACCACCATCCCCATACCTGTTCCCTGTCTTAGCGGCAGGTAGCTTGAGCGATGGTTTTCTGGGTCTCTGCTGTGTGCTGCAGACTGTGGTGCAGTATCACTGTGTGCGAGATAACTTTAAATTATGAGAAACAGTTTAGCTGCAGGAGGAAGGAGCACCATGCAGGCTGATTTGCCCTGTTTCACAGTGGCTCTTACAAATGATTTTGTTCACAGCCCCCGGAACCCCAGCAATGCAATTAGCACAGAGCATAAAGCTGGATGGCAACCTCAGGAGTGCGACCGGTGCAAGTAAATAGACTGGAGACCTTCCCTGCATCTCCTGCAGTGCATTTGTTATGGTTGGAGAATATCCTCCCCAGGCTATGACAGACAGCCAAACCTGTGTGAAGAGGTAGTAAAGAGAAACATAGAAGTTTTCCCACAGTAATTCTTTTTCCTGGGCAAATAAATAAATAAATAAGTGTAATTGCCTACATTTTCAGAAAGCTTTTTTAGTTTTAAAAAAAAAATAAAATACTTTAAGTCAGAAAAACAGAAGGTGCCTGGTGGAACTCTAATTTGCTCATTATGAGCTGTTGGGCTTCAGAGACATCAGTGAGCAGCATCAGAAGTCACTGCACAGTGCATACAGGTGAGTCTTAAGCTACCAGGGAAAAGCTCAAGAAAACCTCTGATGACTCCGGTGCAGACCATTCAGCCACCCCCAGACCTGCCCAGTCTCCTGCCTCTCAGCATGTTGCAGAGAGCAAAAAATCAAAATTTCTTTCCACAGCATCCTGGCATCAGCCTCCCTACAGGAACATGGAGTTGTCTCTTCTGTTGCACTTTCTCAGCCATCCAATCCTTCACCTGCCTCACCTTCCTGCCCAGTTCTGCTCTCTCCTCTCAAGCAGCCCTTTGCTCTGCAGAGCACCCCCCCGGGGTTCATTGGCTTACCCAGACAGCAAGATGTTGTGGATAACAACAACAAAGTCTGGCTCTACATGCTTTTTACTTCCATTCACAGCTGATTTTTCCAATCCCATAAATTCAACGTGTTGTTATTAACATTTTTAACCTCCTTCAATATCTTCCTTTCACAGCTCGTCATTTTCATAGTTTCTTTCCCATTCCCCAAATTCCCCTCCCAGCTTCACCTAAGTAAAATGACCTCCCAGTAAAAATCTTTTTTTTTTTTTTTTTCCTCAGTCTCTTCCCCATTCCTTCTTTTCCAGCCCTATTCTCTAATTCTATCCTTTCTTCCCCTTAGTTTTCTTACTACACCCAGAGATGTGTTTCCACAGCTTGTACATTAACTGCTTTTGGCTGATGTGCTCACAGAAGCCATCACGTTTCCTATCAGCTCCCAGATTTGACTCACGCCCCTGGAGCTGGGATGAGTCCAGATGCAGCTGATGTGACACCTAGGTTTAAGCCAGCTCAGTTTTAACAGCAGTAGGACTACAGCCATGCAGGGTGTAATACGGACTGCAAGGTCTGCTCGGTACCCTGCAGCACAGCCTTGTGGACGCCCCTTGCAGAGCTCACGCAGCAATCATCTTCCCCCAGGCAGACTGGGACCTTTAACAGCCCCTTGGTGAGCGATGTTGAGGGGTGTGAGAAGGAAGAGGGTAATGAAGGCTAACTTTTTTTGGATAACAGCTCTCATTACCAAAAGCCCTGATCATGTGCTATTCATGTCCATGAGAAGTTTGTTTTTGTGTTCAAAGGAATAAGAGAAGCCTTGTGGCGTTTGCTTCTGATAAGATACAGCGTGCAAGAAGAGGGATAAAAAATGAGAGAAAATAAAAGGGAAAGCAGGTCGGTGTGGTTTAGGAATGAGGTACTGGAGTTCCCACTGGTGCTGATTTAAGTCCCAGTTTCTCAGCAAGGCCAGATCCCCTAAGGTGTTTGAATGTAGAGCTAGCAAATGAAACAAAGAAGAGGTTGGTACTTAATACACCCGTGTGAAACCCTTTGATGGTAAACCCTGAAGATAAGGGAGTGAAACTCAGACTCACCAGAGCACAACACGACAGTTTAACTTGGCTGAGAGTCAGGCACTGTATGCTTTTCCTTCGCAGAGTGCAAAACTGAGTGCATTGGCAATGCTCAATAAATAAATAACGATAACAAAATTTGAAGCATAACCAAAAAGATACAAGGAAACAACTTGTGTATGGAATTCCCATAGATACAGGTCATTGCCTTCAGCACAGCAAAATACACTTCCATTGCAAGCTTATAGTAAGGCAACTATTACTTTTAAGCAAATATTCCAGAGCAATAAAAACAATAACCTGAGACCGTGATAGGTCAAATAAGTTACCAGGCAGATTATAGTGCAGGTCCATGAACCAAACTGGTGGTGTTCTGGGGATAATGAGCAAAGCATTAAAGACATCTGAATTCTTCCCTTAACATACAGTCCAACCTTCGCATCATGATGACCTGCCAGACTTGCCTACAGTGTATCACTTGTTATTTGTGAGAGAGGACTGGGGGAAAATAAAAAGGCTGGATGAGCGCAAAAGGCACAAAAGCCTTGGTGGAACAACATCAGTCTCAGAAATTGTCCTTTATTCTCCTGCTGTTCAGAAATGCTGCAGTAAAGCAAGGTATTTCTAGTCACAGGATACTGACAAGGGAGATTTTTCTGTGGATCGGAACTTTTCTTTTGAACGTGAGTGTAAGGCACAAAAGAAAAAGCTGCAGTAATAAAATGCTGTTCAATGGGTGATAGATAAATGACTCGGGGCTATGGATGAGCAGGTGAACGCCAGCTGTTTCGCTCTGGTATTAAGTGTATCTCACATCGCAAATCAGTACCTGGGACTGGGAGCTACTCACTGCCGAAAGACATCTCGGCTGTTTGAATTCAGACACTTCAGGCAGGCGCTCAGGGCCACTGCCCTCCCTTACGGAAGCAGAAGCATTGCTGCGTTGGAGCAAGTACCCGGCCATCCCCATGGCTCGGCCTCTGGCCTCCAGCTGTGACCGGGGTGACACAAAGTACAAGACATCCCTGCGGGCTCAGCCAGGCACCCGAGCCCCTCAACACAAGCCTCAAAGGGCGATCCCGATGACTTGTGATTGTCGCGGACTCAGGCTTGCTCCTACCAGAGACAAGGGAGGTTTCCCACAGAATTCATCTGGGAGTAGGATAAAACCACGAGATCGTATCATCCCTGCTGCTGTGATAATGAAATTCTGTGTAGCTGTTATTAATACTACATCCAGACAGGAATCACATGGGCAAACGTCTCTGAATCAAATACATTTAAATCAGGTTTAAGGCATATCATCAAGTGCCAGAAGAAAACCTGTAATGAAGGAATAGAGAAATGAAGAGGATTAGAAATGATCAGACATTTGTGCATAGGCCAGGCCTGTGCACGAGTAGCACCGTTATATTCTTCGGAAGAACACTTAGGAGATACTGAACCGTGTATTAGTGTCTAATAAATATTTACTCAGAACAGTTGACTGCACTTCACAAACGAAGTGAGACTCGCAGAGGACGAAGTGAGATTTTCATGAATGATTTAGAGAAATTTATTCTGTATGCAACAGAGCAAAAAGAAAGTACAAAAGCCATCTGCTGCAAAAGCACTTGTTATTAGGTCTTGCCTTGCATCTCTCCTCAGAGAGGAATGTTTACCCCCTGCTGCTTACAGTGCAGGTTTCCTTAAAATGGTTTCTGACCTGCCCACCCTGCTCACATAAAAGCCACTGCCTGGATGGCCAGACGATGTGGATCTCAGAAAGCAAGCTTCCACCAGGTGACAACAGCTTCTGGGCTACATCTGGACAAGGGATCTTCTAGATGAAGACCACCACCTCTATCCAAAAAGCCTGTGCACCAGCAGAGCAGCTGTCTGACAGCACCCACCCATCAGAGGTGAGTCCCACCTGTGTCAGGACACATCCCACCAACCCAGAAGGACTGGGATGGGAAACATGGAGCTGGAAGAAAGTTGGGTCCAGGGCTTGCAGCACGTGGCTTTTCAGCGTGGTGTACAATGTGGGGTCGAACCAAAGTGAGCAAGAATGAAATAGAGGTTTTGTGAAACAAATATCAGACCCTGTAATGCATTTTCCTGAAATATTTTGTTTGACTTGAAATAAAACAGCTTGTTTCCATCTCAAATTATGCCATCCTTTAATAGAAATAATAATAAAGAAGTTTTCCACAGGCTTCCCCAAGCAAAACATTCAACTTTAAAACCACGAACACAAGCTATTTTGAAATCTTTGATTTGACAAATTTGACTGAAATTCAGGAACAGCTTGGCTCTCTTCCACAGGTTCCATGATTTTCCGAGCAAAATTTACTACTTCTGGAAGAACTGCACCTCATCAAATCTGCACCCACTCTTCCCCACCGTGCATCAGAGGCTTGTAGCACACACCGCTGGGGGCTATGAAGATAGGTACCAAACACTTCCCCACTCTGGCTGTGATGAGCAGCTACTGGCTTTTGGGGGCAGTATTCAAATGGACCTCTCAAGCAAACATTTAATTTAAATGTACTTAAAAAATATGAGACCGGTCCCCTGCTGCAATGTTCTAAACATGCAGTTTCCAAGAGCAAAACTATCATTTTTGTACCACTATCTCCAACACTCCACAGTGCTTTCTTCTGTCTGAACTGGCTGACTTTGACCCATATAAATAGCAGTGCAGCAGTAACAAATGCTGTGTTATCACCATCATTCCATCTCAAAACACAAACACAAGATTGTCAGTTTTACTTTACTATCAGTATACCTCTATATTTTACACAAATCTGCACAGTTCTTTCAGAAGTGATTTTGAGGCCTTTTTAGTGCCTTTTCATGTTATGTATGCATGGGGATTCATCAAAGTGCTCCTTACCAAGCTGAGGGTCTGCCACCCAGGTATAAAAGTGGATCTAAAACATTCAAATGGGAAGGTTTAAGTACTGTTTACAACCTGAAACCTGCAAGAAGCAGGGAAAAAATAAAAATAATAAAATAAAATAATAATAATAAAAAAAAAAAAAAAAAAAAACAGTAAACCTTGCTTGTTAAACAATATCTGACTGCTAAAATTCACTGCAGCTGTCAAGTTTGTGGGCAGAAGAACGTGTGGCCAGGTAGGGTACTGCTGTCAGCTGAAGGCTCTGCTCAGCTGAGGAGGGGGCTCTGGCTCTTGCTCCTCTACCCATGCTGGCAGCTCGAGAGCGGTGCCCCCCGCCAATGCATTGCACCACGTAACGGCAGCTTCAGAAAGCGGGAATCCCTTCAGACTCCGACTCACCCTAAATATAGGTTCTGTTTCAAGAATCCCTTCCTCAGCAAAACTGGATGTCTCAGAGGATGGGTAATGGAATCACCATCCTTGGTAATTACCAAAAATTGGTACTGTTTGACAGCAACCTTTTTGTGATCGCACACCCGAGGAACGGCGGCAGTGAGTCCATTCCATGCTTTCTGCCAACGCGCCATCACTTCACTGGTGTCGCTCCAGACCCCTTCACGTCTGCTCGCCCAAGCAAAACAGCAGTGAGTTCAGATTCAATTATAAGTATTTTATGGTCTGGGAACTCGCGGGTTATTAGCAGGCAAGTTTTTATTTGTACAGATCCCAGCTACAGTCACACATGGAAATTCCACCCGCAAGCACTCTCAGATCATTCGTCTAACATGATTTTTTGCGCTTGCTAACAGTAAAATTACTCACAGAAAGAGGTAAAATGTACAGGTGACTTTGTCCCTTAGCATGTGGGTACTGAGATTGTGGTAATCATTGTGGCCATTATGTCCTTAGCCAGGATGGTTTTACTGCTTTTGCATTATGCAGCTGTCTGCTGCCTGAATGTGTGCAAAATTTGTATGACTGCAAATCACCTATCGCATACATGCAATAATACGCACAACTTCCTCTTTTCAGTGGTTGAATTTATGAGTCCTAATATGCAGCCTACTTGTTTGATTTGGTAAATCAGAGAAGCACAAGCCTGTGTCTGAAGTGCAGTAGGACAAGTAATCACATACCAGCCTATTCTAACAATGCTGTACACTGCCTAAATATGTATGTAGTGCTTTGACAGAAAAATGCATGCATATACACACACGTGCATAGAGACAGTCAGGAAGATATGTCATTTATATGTATGTGTATATACCCATACGTACATATAGAGAGAGAATATTTCAAAACTGAAAAGGAGATTTAGTCATGCAGCTTCTCAATGCTAACTGATACTGTATATCTGCATATACACATGCACACTGCTGGTACTGCAAAAAAGCCATCTGCACTTGCACTGTATAGCAATTTTTAGTCACATTTCCCATTGAAATAATGATTTATGAGATCATCTCTTTCTGCATGCTTGCTCTCCTTGTAGTCCCAAACCTTTTTAGCAGCTTCAGCCACACCTGGAGCTAACTTATTTCTTACTGAATCCATGAAAATAGGCATGCAGACAGAGGAGAAAGTCCCTATTTGTATCATGCTGACGTAAAGGATGTAATATGAACTTATCCTCATCTTAACCCACAGAGTCTGCAAGAGACAGCAAACTTAAAAGTCTAGCAATGCTAGGAAAGTTTAAATGAGAACATTCATTCAGCCACCAGACCCAAGGTGATGGGACTGGCTGTCTTCAGCAGTTCCAGCGCTCATGGCACAGCTTTGTTTCTGTTGATCTGAAGGAGGGTGTTCATCCGTTCATTTCTGGCTTGGACCTTCAGCAAATACATTTATCCTGTACAACCGTGCTTCTACCCAACATTTTTTTTCTGTTTGTGAGGGGCTGAATGACTCACTTCCAGAGAGAGAATTTCAGATTTTGTGTGAGTGACATATGTATTTATGTCAGAAGGAATTAGACCAATACTTAACTGATGGAGGAAAAACTGGTCCAAGTATATGGATGAATTCTGGATTTGGCAGCTGGAGAGGAATTAAACAATACAAGAATTTTCAAGTTTATTTTTCTTGTTCCACATCCTGAACCTTACTTATTCCCTTCCCAAAGGTATAGAAGGTAACAAAAATAATAAACACCTTATTAAAACTTGCCTGCCAAGAAGGGACAGGTAGGTTTAGAGTCCCCATGAAACAGTGGGAGAGTCTCAGCTGAACTGGAGACTTATGAATCCTGGAGTCTGTCCCAGATGATGATGGGAGGAAGATGGTTTCGCGTCTTCCAGCTCTTCTGGGGTTCCTGACCAAAACCCAGACCAGACAAGGACAGTACTGTATGAACTGGCTCCTGTATGGCAATTTCCATGCCCTCTCCTGGAGAGGCAGAAGCAGGAGCCATCGGGACATGGGTTCTCATGAGCAGGTCATGGTCCAAAGAGCTGCCCAGGAACTTATACAGCAAGTAGCTTTAATGGTGGATCTCTAAATTTGCTGAGGGTTAGGCACCTGTACCTCTGAAGAGCCCTCTCAGTGGAGCAAATAGTGCACTTCCACACTGCATAAACATTACCATATTGTGGACTTTGCATGCAATGGTAGGATAGAGTTCATTGGGATTCAAGTCACCTCATTCCCATTAATCATGTTAATAATTGAAAACATATGTTCAGCTTGAAAGCACAGCAAGAGAGTTAGGCAACCCTACACGGAAGGACATCGTTACCTAATTCAGATGATACTCGTTAACATACCCTTGCCAACCTCAGATAGAAAATCCTCCTACCATCATCAGGTGCAATGTCTGCTGTTAATTTCTATTGCAGGCTGACAAAACCCTTCCCCAGGCACTCATTTCCCTTCAGGAACTCCTCTTCTGTTGGGTCTGAACCTTCTCCCACCACAGGGACATGGCTGCAGAATCATGCCCCTGGTCGTGTTTGGCAGGAGCTAACACCAGGTCTCCTCAGGTCTGCTGGTAAAACCCCGTCTGGATTAGACCAAAAGGTGAAATGAGAAATAGGCTGGTTTTGAGTGAGCTTCAGCTTTAGGAATGTGCTGCTCTTGACTTGAGTGCCTGGTTGAGGCCTGGGTCCCCTCGGCTGCTGCCTCTCCCAGGGAAGACTTTCAGATTTCCCAAGAAAATGAAATCATCACAGCCAGCAATATTGCCCTCTCATCGCTCTAGCTAAAGTGAAGCCAATGTTTCTGTTATCAACTCCTTTTCGCCAGAGCTTGCATGATGTAATCATTAAAATGAATTCCAGGTGAAAGCCTACAACACAAATTTGTAGCAGAGCAGCAAAGCTCCGTTCAAATCTCACTGCGTGTAGGCAGGTTGCGTTCCTAACTCAGCACCTCAGCTTTTCCCAGCTATTGAAGCAAAAAGGGGGACATTTTGCCTCGAATAAGGCAAAGCTGGGCTCTTTGTGAACCCAGACATGCTATCGAGTTACTGTGGCACCTGCAGAAGCCACAACAGCCCCTCGTGTGCCTGAGCCCCAGCAGGAGAGTGCAGAGGAGGGAGGAAGTTCAGCTACAGGTGGAGGAGAGGATGGCTGTTTTTTCTCTTCAGATGCCCCCCTCTTCCCCAGTGTGCTTATAAATCACTTCTGCTACTTTTAGTAACAGGAAATAAATAAGTCTCTTTGGAAAAGTTTTGCAATCCTGTAACAGAAAGACAGGAAAAAAGAAAGTGATTGAGCCTTGTCAAGTTATTAATAATATGGTTTAGAGAGATTTCAAAATACTGACGAACAATCTGGTTTAGATTGTATTCTGTCCTTTCCTCAGCCCTTCTCTCCTCCTGCACCCTTTCTCTGTTGTTCCATAGACACAGAAGGACTAAATTTCTCCCTGATGGATAGCAAACCTCTGTTGCTGCCTACCCTTGTGCTGGCCCACCTCAAAGGGGCACAGTGCCCCATGGGGAAGCTCTGGACAAGGAGCTGGAGGGTGGTGAGGGGGGTACGCATGATGGCCACAGCTGGAAGCAGGAGCCTTGGGGAGATGGAGCTTGCAGGAGCTGCTTATAAGCAGAAATGGGTTCAGCAGTGCAGAGGGCCTCTCTTTCCCTCTCCAGTCATGCCTCTTCTTCTTCCCACCTCCTGCCAAATGGTTCCCCCTGGCAGGCACCAGCAAGGGCAGTTCCCCGCTTCCGAGCTTTACAGCAGCAGGAACGTGCAGAATAAGTCAAAGCCCAACTGCTATTTCATCTTTCTTCGGGGAGTAGAATTTTGCAGGCTCTAATGCACTGTTGGCTCATTTCTGCCTCATTAAGGCAAAAGGAGGGGACTGCCGCTGGGGTGCTGTTTGGGACTGGAGGAGATAATCAACATCGAGACATCTAAATCCAGTGCCCACCGCAGGGTGCACCACAACTTTTGAAAGAAGGAGTATCACAGGTCGGGGTGAAACCCAGCAGATAAGGTCCTGGCACCCCGATGCCTCCAGGCCTCATCCTGCACCCCTACTAAGTTGGTTTGTGCCTGGGGCTTCCCAGGGGAGGCTGGGGGAAGAAGAGCTCTGCACATCCAAGCCCGCGGACCGCGGTAACTCAGCCCTCTGCTGATTAGACCACTCTGGTATTTTTCATCAGGAAATGTTGGAGGATCCTTTGGAAAATATAGGCCAAGGCCTCAAGCAGTGTAAATCAGCGTAACTCCCCTGAAATGAATCACCAGGGATCTGTCACGTGAAGTGCTCGGGATTACTATTGTATAAACAAACTGCAGAGGCTTGGGCAAGGCCCAAGGAGACAGGATTGCAGACAGCCCCGTCGTCCTCCATCCCCAGCATCCCTGCCTCCCTCTGCAGCTAGCAGGTATTTCCCTGCACGGTTTGCTCAAAGTGCCGGTACTGCTCAGCTCCCACCAAGGACTTAGCACCATGCCCTGTGCCAAGACTTGTTTTTGCTTTTAAAGTAGAGGTTGCTTCATGCATTAGCAGCAAGTCTGAAGATATTTCAGTTGTCAAAATGAATCAACAGACCACATGCTCTGTATCCACCTTTTCCCCTGCCTGTGATAATATTTACCCACAAACACCCCAGCAGCTACTGCCTGTAACAGGCCTTTCTCCACACCAATAAGATCTAGGCCAGTTAGATTTTACAGATCCGAGGTGGGAAGGGACCATCTTGGGGCTGCTGAGCTCAGGCCCCTGGCATCACAGGCAATGCCCAGCCAGATGCCAGATGCAGGATGGCCCACCCAGCCCTGCAACACTTCCCAAAGCTCCATTATGAGCTTCAGCCTTGAGTAAAAGCCTGAAAGCTGCTCCCACCTGAGGCCCCTGCCAGAGTATGCCAAGTACTCTGGAGGAGCAGATCAGGCTTCACCCCACAGAGGAGGGGGAAACTGAACCAGCCCCTCTGACCTGAGGGGAAGATCCCTCCTAGCCCCAAATCTGGCTGAGGGTTTATCTGAGCATGTGAGCGAGGCGTACAAGGCAGGCACTTCTGTTATCAGCTTGGAGGAAAGCCACACTAGTGATCTCATGCAGGGGGAGGCTATTTTGCCAGAAGGAACAGAATTAGACCCAAATTGTTGTTTCCTCTCTGCTTCTCAAAACTCCTCTCCCTGATTAAAACCACGTTTATAGTATCTTTTCCTTTAAGACTCTAAACTTTTTGGCTACATCTTCTCTTTTCCATGTCTGGTGAAGGCCAGAGCTACAAGTGCCAAAATGTTGAATGAAAGCTGGTTTTTTGTTTTGTTTTGTTTTGTTTTCTGAGGAATTCTCTCGCTGTTATGGCTTATCCCAAAGCTACAAATAGTTGAACAGAGTTAAACAGCCGAGAGAGAGGTGGTGACTGAGCCAGAGACACAGACCTGGGAATCTTTTTTTGTTCCAGACCTGGCCCTGCTGCAGCGCCATCCGCCTCCTGGAGAATCCCCCTTTGGCCCTGGCCCCACCAAGCACATGAGTTTCCTTAGGAAAGTCACAGGACTACGCCAGCGGAAAGCCAAGCACGTGCATCGCTGCACTGCCCAGCCAGGGGCCCAGGAGTCTTAAGTATAAATCAATGGGCCCACTCACGTGCTTAAAATAGGGGCATATGTTTAAGCACCTTGTTGGATCAAGGACTTAACCCCTCTTTCTCACAGCTGAGCAAGATTTTAAAAGGCTTCCAGTGTGCTTACAATTTTTTATTTTTATTTTATTTTTTGCTGGCAGTATTTGAAGCATCAAGACTAACTTAAACCAGTGTATATAAAGCACAACACTAATCGAAATGCCACACGCCTAAGGGGATAAGTGGGATGAATGGATAATAACTGTATTTACTAACTCCATGGCTTTCTCCATTTTATTTCTCTTGTCGGGGGACCTTAAAATCTTTTATTTTAATCTAATCTCTTAGACATCCTGGCATGGAAACATCAGGAAAAAAACAAGATTCAAGTCCCAGTGCAATCGTGTACAAGCATTTTGTACCAGGTTTTGATGTGCTTATCCCAAAAATGAGCCTGATCCTATTTCCCCTGAAGGTCACAGTAAAATTCCCTACTGACGTCAAAGGGAGCGGGAACAGGCAGTCAGACTTATAGTTATTAATGCAATTATTCCAGCTCTCAGGATCCTTTCTTGCCTGACTAGCTTTCTACCTGTCTTCTCTAATGTCTCTGCTGAAGCCCGCTGCTCCTGATGCTGGAGCTGGTGGCACTTCGCAGAGTATGGAGAGGAGCTGATGCCGGATCACAGCTTCCAGAGCTCAGTGTGCCTAAATTTAAAGACAGATTAGAGGTTGCAATCCATAAAACTCCCTCTCTATTGTCTTTCTCAGTCTTGTCCCCATGTGTTTCCACCCATCAAGTCATGGCTTAAAGTGTTATGAAGGACTTCTTCTGCCACAGTAGATACCCAGAGCTGAAATGAGGAGTTTAATTTTGTGCTTGTTCATTACCTGGAAATGTAAACGGCAACATTGGGATGTAAAACAGGCAAGTGAACACCTCCATTGGAGCTGAGGAGCCTTTTGGATTAAATTATTTCTCTTTGCAGATACCCTTGTGGTTTGCTGCTATTCCTTTTGTCCCTTTTCCATTTGCTTGATTTCTTCTCTTTATGCTGCGTCTGTAACATTTTGTTCAGGGTTGCTGCGAATGAACAACAATTTAGGATGATGAATTATGGATTGAAAGAGCAGGCTGGGCTGTTCTGGAAATAGTGCCTTCAGTGCCTTCTGAAGGGACAAATGAATTCCAAAATGACAGATTTTCAATTATTTGTATTGAAGAAGACAGTGAAAGAAGGGAAAGGAAGTAAAGGAGGGTTGGGAAGGCAGGCAGGAAGAAAGGGAATGAATGAACAAAAGAAAGATAATTTCTTCTGTTCACAGCACTGAGAAAGCTCTCCGTTCTCTAAATAATTTTCCCTAAAAGACTTTCCAGGGAAAACATTGAAACCCATGTGAATTTTTAGTGGTTCTTACAAACACAGTCCCCTGAACCTACTGGGAGTGACTCACGGGATTGAAAGCCGCCTGGTGCTTATGGGGGTTGCAGATGGTTGTCCTCCTCCTCCACCGCCGCTGAAATCCCGATGCATAGGACTGTGAAATAACCCAGGAGGGCTCTGCTGGAAATTTGCAGTCCTGTGTTAAAAACCACAAACAAACATTTTCTCAAGTGCTGCAACCAATATCTGCATAACTACTCCCTCCCTTGGCTGGCAGATTATGGGAAAAACAATTGCAATTTTGTTGACTTAACTTCAGCATTTGAAAACTATTAATAATCAGGCATGGGGGAGGCTTCTGTTGGGGAACAGAAATTGCCATCTAATTCAACTGCAATTTAGTGAGCTATAGGCATTTTTGAGGGCTGCTGTGCAGAAATGTTAATCCTTGTCTTAAATGAAAGGACATCATTGGGTAGGGGAGTGTTTTTTAAGTAGGTAATTTGTTGCTCATTTTAGCAAGCGCAGCAGTGTGGCCGATGAGGTACAGCATACAACCAGCACGCAAAAACCCTGCCCAAAGCCTGGTATTGCTCTCAGATTGTGGACAGGCAATGGACAAGTGAATCTTGCCATCCTGACCCCCATCTGCAAACTGAGAGCTGCAGTGTTCAGACCAAGGTGTGCTTTGGGAGCCTGGGGCAAAAAACTGCTGTCTATGTACATGAGGGCGGTGCTGCAACAGCTGGCTTTTGGAGACATGTACTCTTTCTTTTAGACTGCTTAATATCAATTTGTTTTGTTTAATATATTAACAGTAATGTAGTCATTTCATGCTCCACTCTGCCTGTTTCTGTGACCCTGGTAATATAAGTGTCAGGAAGACACAGCCAACCATCTAACCAATTCCCCACTGTCTGCTCCTCCAGCTTTCCTCTAATCTCGGCTGAATAGTTTCATTACATGACATGTTAACGCACCAGCAGAGCTGGAAAGGCTGAGTGCTCCACTAGGTGTACACAATGTAAAATCATTAAGGGTTGCTTAAGAAGCTTCCCAAATGCTTTCTGTCAGCAGTGAGATCGCAGTTACAGAATTAACTGGAACAGACCACATCTCCCCCTCGCCGACCCACAGCTTGCCAATGAGGGGATACCATTTCAGTGGAAAAAAGGTATCACCTGTCAGAAGAACAATAAGAACATGAATAGCATATGGAAACCATTTACTGGCTACCACAGTATGCTCTCACCGAGCACCCTGAAAATTCAAGTACTGCTCAGACCAAGCTGGGGTCAACCAACCTGCAGCTGATGCTTGTGTTGCCCTTCCCCTGGAGACCCATTTAGATGAATAAATCCATGAGGGGAGCAAGACTTTGAGACGCTTGTGCTGATAGACCAAAGGCATCAGCCTCTGATGATGGACATGTGGGATGGGGTAGGATGGTGTGGGGCACACCGCCCCCCTGCCCTCCCCTCTGCTTGTGTATTGTGGGGCCGTGTTGCTGGTGGGGGATGCTGCAATGCTGTAGGCAGGAGGAGAGTCCCCATGGCCTGCCACTGTGGTCCATGCAGAGCAGGGAGGTCCTACAGAGTGCTTCTTGGCGGTCCTGAGGGAGGCCCCTGCTTTGAGTTATTTGCTCTAGTCATTATCCCTGCCTCTCCCTGCATGCCAACCATGGCCATCCCGCTGGTTCTCCCTCCCCGAAGGGATGGCTAATGGAGCTGCTCTGGCCATGGGCACACTAATCCTAGCCAGATGTTTCCCAGAGCGATTAAAATCTATGGACAACTTACTATTTCATACTGGGCCACACAGTAGCTGGGCTGTTACTGTCACCTCAGCCCCATCCCCACAGAGCAACAATAATCCTTCCCCAGGCCACCACATAAGCCAGTATAATGAATAGCTTCCTTGCGTGGCATTTTAACCTTTCCTTCTCCTCTCCAGGCCAGGACCTTATGCACCACCTTTCTTCCTTTCCTATATCCCCTCCCAAAGCTCCCCTTGGTTCCTTTTGGTACAAAATCCACCATCAAAGTCTTCCTCCAAGTGGCTCACCAGGCGGCATTCACACAGGACAGCCATCGCTGTGGGTCTTTTCCACTTTTATTACTCTGCATTGCTCTTACTTTGACCTTTGTGTGTCACCCGGGGAGCTCCTGAGGCATACACATCTCGCGCACTATACTGACAGCTCATATATAGACCAGACACAGGCCTCCAGGACTATTCACCCAGCCCACAGCCTGCTCCTGCTGCCTTTTCCCTTCCCTCCCTTTCCAGGAAGAAGAAGATGGGAACCAGGCCCACCAGGTTGTCCTGGTGATGGCCACCTCCTGGGGCACCCTAGGAATGGCAAGAGCATCGTGAACAGCGCACTCAGCCCATGGCTGAAGGCACCCAGTGAGCCATGAGGCCTGTCAAGCCTCATCGTATGCTAGACCTGACCCGTATTTCCCCACTGTGGTCCTACAGACAGCTGGGGCTGGGGACTGGGCACCTTCCCCGGGCAGCACACAGTGCAAAACACTTCTGTTTGTGTGATAACTGGGGAGCGGTGAGGGGATTTATGGCAAGAGGCTGCACGGTGTGCGGGCAGGGGCTCAGTCAGGTAGAGCAGAAACAGTTCTGGCACCCAGCCCACCCTGACACCAGAGTAACAGCACCACCCACCCAGCTGGAAAGTTTGGGCTCGCTGCTTTGTATTTGTCTAGGCAAGAGCTTGCTAAGTGTTTTTACACTCTCTGCTTATTGTAAGGAGCCGTGTACGTCTCTGCTTCCCTCTGAGGTAGGGGAGTGGTTTGAAAATATTCAGCTCTGGTTTGTTCCATGAGGGACAGGGGAAGCAGAAGGACGGTGATCGAGGAGGGCTGCTCCTGAAATGCAGAGGAAAACCAATTGCTAGTCCATAAAGCTGCTAACAGGCAGCTGTGAAGGACAGTGCTTAAACAACTCAGGGCACCTCGGCTAAGGAGCAGTGCAGGAAAACAGAAGAAGCAAAGCTGCAGGCACAGCAGCTGGTTATGCTGCAGCGGGGTCCTGCCTAGGGGCGAGCAACAGGTGTTAAGTTCATTTTTCGTCCCTCTCCATCCTTGTTCCCTGTGTTATCGAAGTGGAAAGCAGAGACAGAGAAAAGCCTGAACCTCTTGGTCAGCTCAGTCCCAGCCACCACCTGGCCTAGACATCCTGTGCACCCATGAGCATCCCAAACCTCTGCCCTCCCCAGGGGATAAATGCCTCCCCCCAAGACTCCCAAGGTGACCTGGGGACCAGGTCCTTCCTGGCACTGCAGCTCCCAGGACAAAAGCACGGAGCAGGCAGCTGGAGCAGTTCCTGGGTGCCCAGCCCTGGGCACGCTGTCTGAGGGCATCTCATGGGGCCTCAGACACCTCCATGGAGCCAACACACGGCTCTGTGGCTTCCCAGTCCCCTCCAGCAGCACACGCAGGTTAAGTTCAGTGCACACGTAAAGTGACACAGGGCTGGGGCATTAGACATTTAACTGCCACTGGGAGCTAAACTCTCTTATTCCCTCACTAAAGCACCTTATAGGTTTTAGCCGATACACAGGTAATCATTTTAAAAGCCATTGAACCTCCTCAGCCCAGCTCAGGTACCACCTCCTAATCACCATGAGAAATTTCATCCTCTGTATATAAAAAAATTTCAGCAACAGACTTGCCTGCCACATGCCCACAGAGATAATTAAATGTCAATGCCAGAAAATACGGAGCTAGAGGTTGGCAAAATTTCTCTAAGCCTTTTCATCCCCAGCTTTTGAGTTCATGAAGAAGGAAAATGGGAGTTTGGCAATGACTGGAGATACAAGGGCATCTGTGAGAACCATTTTTTTCTGTGAGCAGAGACGGAAGATTTCATTTATCTTTTTATCTGTCAAGGTACTGCACTAACTTATGCACAGCCATGAATCCTGCTCAGTGTATGATATTATACTACATGACTGCTGATGCTTCTTTTTTTTTTTTTTGTAAAATATGTTTTGGCTTATTGAGTTGCTCTACCAAATCATT
This sequence comes from Oxyura jamaicensis, assembly GCF_011077185.1. Lineage (NCBI taxonomy): Eukaryota > Metazoa > Chordata > Aves > Anseriformes > Anatidae > Oxyura > Oxyura jamaicensis. The sequence goes on along the minus strand of NC_048895.1, from coordinate 42,447,274 downwards.
CACTTCTCCGTTTTTCTGCCTCTTTTTTAATAAAGATCGCCTGACATATATTATATAAAGGCTCTCCCCATCTCACACACCACAAAGCAGCAGTGTAAATACAAATTTGAGGAAGGAGAGAAGAGAAACATAACTGGGTATAAATGCCATCAGGCCTGTGTCACTAGCAATCAGTGGAAAGTGTAGGGTAAGGTAAAAAAAAAAAAAAAAAAAAAAAAAAAAAAAAGGCTAGAAAATGGACTGTTTCATGTGTGTACTTTGGGGCAGAAGCAGTTAATGGACAGAGGGAGAAAGTCACAGCAGAACCAAGCCTTTGGCTGCACATCAGCCATGTGCCTTCTGTCCCTGGACATTTTTTTTTTCCAGGAGCAGCTTTGCACAGCCTCCTTGGAGAAGACAGCAAGTTGATATTTTTGGTCACTGCACAGGAACTGGGGGCTGTTGTCCACACGTGTGTGGGGTTGTGTTGGCATGATCCTGCCCCTTATCTCTTATTTTCCTTGTTTCATCTTCCTCCTCGTCCTGATGTTCTTGATCTCTTGCTGGACTTCAGCACTTCCCTTGCCAATGATATTACTGGCTTCTCAGTTGTTTTCCTCATGTTTCTTGTTCCGCATGCTTTTGACAGCCTCAGCCTGGTCTCCCACCACTTCCACCTTCAATTACTGCCACTGCTCTCAGCTTGTGGAGCGCTTCCCACTGCTCTCTTTTTCCAGCACCGGGCAGCTGGGAATAACTCGCTTCTCCTCCCTCCTTTTCCTCCTCCCTGCACAGCCACAGCTCTCCATCAGGGATGCTGCTTTCCCTGCAGATGTCTGCTTATTCCACCAGGCTGTCAATAGCCTTTTCTGCTTTACACACAGAAACTGAGGACATGGACATTACACATTTTGGTGTTCAGATATCACTAGGGACTAGGGTGAGCAAGGGCTTTATAGGCAGTAATGATCCATTCTAAATCAGCTTACAAGACTCCACACTCCTCCTCCTTCTTTATCCTGGCCTCTCCATCACTCTCAACACAGGCAACCACACTCTTCTTGTCTCCTCTGCATGTGATTTTCCCACCCCTTCAACTGGGAGGTCTTCTTTGGCCTTTCTTCAGCCTTTGGGGCTTCAAGGCTCTGTCCTTGGTTCCTGCTCTTTCACCATCCCATTCTGTCTCTGGGTGGTTTCATTTGCAAGCAGAATTTGCATTCCTCATCATTCCCAGATCTACCAGCTATTGCAGTTCAGTCTCCTTCTGTCCGGACTAAAATCATGGCCAGTCTTTCAGACATTTCTTTTTGGATGTCTGTTCAACCCCGACATGGCCAAAAAAAAATGTATTTTTATCTACCTCTTCTGTCCTCCACTCTGTCCAAATGTCCTAACAAGTCCCTTGTTTAATTGCTGTAGTCCCTTGTTAATTGCATCCCTTGTTCAGCTCGTCCATGGGTGTTAGGTGTACCCAGGAGGAGTCACCTCTGATATAACCAGCTTGGAGATTCATTTTGCATCTTTTATTTTACAGGATGTGATACGATCACCCAGGGAGAATCTTATCTGGTTCCTCATCTTCTCACATCTCTGTTGATTCAACATCCATTTCTGCAGCTTTGACTTGACTACAGCAACCCTTTCCTCATCCTTTTGTAAGGCTACTACTGCAGGGACCTTCTCCCCTACCCCATAACCCCAAAGCTTCACTATTGCTCTGATGATTGTTATTCCCTTATCTCCTTCTGCTCTCCAGTTGGGTTTTTGTCTCTCTCTCTCACAAACACACATAGTGAAGTACTCAGGGCAAGGAACATCTTTTTGTTTTGTCCTTGCACAGCACCTAATATAGCAGGGCTCCATTCCACAGTGAGATTCTCAAAATGCTGTCACTAATAAAAATGACAAAATACAGTAAATACTCCAAAACTGACACTGGGAGTAAGTAGCCTGCTCTAGGTTGTCTCTTCTGCTCTCACACATTTGGTCAAAGCTGATGGAAAATGCTGTTGCCAGTGGGAGATTTCAAAATTACAGGACGTAGTACCCAGCAGTGGCAATACCAAGGTACCGAACACGTGTGTACCCAGGCACCAGCTCTAGTATCTCTACACTTATCTGCATAATAAATTTGCCCTGATAAGAAACCTGCCAGGTACCTCTCCAACTGTCACATCCAACAGGCTGCAGGCAGCTGGGCTCGTATTGTCTCAAACATCTCTCTGGGACGCTCTGAGTGAGAAAGCCTACCCTTATTTTGGCTGTAGAGCATACTTTTCCATGACAAATCTCTTCTTCCCATCAGCACTCTTGCTGAATACTTCTAGAAGTGATGGAAATCCAGAGACGTAGTTTTTCAAAACAGAGCAAAGTCATGTTCATTTCACTGAGCTTGAAATACAGTTCTTTTCTAGCTTTTTTTTTTTCTGCAAATAATTCTTTTTTTATTATTTTACTGAATTTTACCACAATAGATTTCTTTAACCAACCCCTTCTTCACACTAAATTATACATTTTTAAGATTTTTGCTGAGATGCCACACGATGCAGAGAAAAATAAACAAACAAACAAATAAAAAACCTTTAATCTGAACAACTTCCAGATATCAGAAAATGCTTTGTTTGTCTTTCTCAGAGACAAGCAGCTCTGTTTCAGGTCCTGTTGCCTCTTCTTCATTTTGCTGGTGGCTTGAATGGAAGGCAGCAGCCCTCTGTGTTCATCAAGCCCCCTTAAACACAAGTGCCGTAGGTGTATTTGGAATTATGAGCGAGAGAGTCACTCGAATTGGATGTGAGTGATGCTGCCGATGACATTGTCCAGGGCCTCAGCATGCAGTGATTTAGGATAGATAAAATATACAAGGCTCTGGTCTTCTGGGGGAAAAGAGGGGGGAAAAGGGAGAAGGAAGAAGAAAGGTATCTTCTGACATCAGTAAATATTTGAAGTAAATGGAAGAATAATTTTGCAATCTCACGGCATATTAAACCAATGTTGGATATGGTTTGTTTGATTTTCATCTGCCAAACCCAACAAATTCTATCGGGGTGCAATTTGGCCATACTTAAGGTATTCCAGTAAAGAAGCCACGGTGTAACCGTGGGTACAGAACAAAGCAGTGCAGTAATCCCAGGAACATATGAGCAGAAACAAAAGTAACTGTAGGACATGAAGAGCAAATGGGGAAAAAAGAAACCAAGAAGAAAGCACATAAATATTTAAGAACAGGAAATGCCATCAATATACTGGAGGAATGAAAACTGCAGAAAAATAATGGGTCAATAAATAGAGCTCTTGGAAGAAAAAAGTGACAGCGGCACTAAATGTTTTCTTTGCCTTTGAATTTGTTAAGAAAACATATTAACAATAAGCCTGCAGAGGATGTGTGAGTACTAATGAGCACAAACGGGAGGTTACAGATATTAATGAAAATGCAAAAGAGCCTCTTGTGTAGGATACAGATAAATAATGCCAGGCAAGTATGAGTTAACCTACAGTTAATATTGGAGATTAGGGACCAAAGAGCTGGACCACAAACTGTACATTCTGAGAGAATTATTTATTAATCATGAGTCAGGAGAGTTTTTTGAAAAGCAAATTTTATCAGACAGATGTGGGTTTCTCTGCAAAATAACTGGCTTTAGGAAAGACGAGGTAAAAATTCAGCCAGATTCTTCTGTCAAATAAACTCAAAACCACATGGGTGGCACGGCCAGGGGCTACCTTGAAAAGCCTGGCCTGTCAAGTCTCGGTTCACGTTAATGTCAGAGTTCAGTACTAGACTACAGAGTTCAGCCCTGATTTTCTCAGGGGTAGCAAAGAACAACTGGAAAAGCACCAGAAGCTTACTATAGATGAATTGAAAAAATAAAAGCTTGATAAATTGTTTGGTGAGACTCAGAATTTAATTTCAGAGTTAAGTGCCAGATAATTTGTAAGAAACTTGAAAAGACTGTAGGCAGGTGGATGCTGGAGTGAAATTTGATTTTCTTTACAAGAATTGGTAAGCTGCAGTCCTGTCTCCAGCTGTTAGGAAACAACTACTTTTGGAGCCATTTTAATACCGATTTTGACATAAGAATAATGTGTAAAATGTATTTGGAAATGATACTAAAATAGAGTGGCGAAGAGCACTGTACACCTTGATTAGTACAGTACCCTGAGCAACAATAAAAGGCTCCAAGTTAAAAATGAATAGCCCTAATACCAATCTCGCTTTTACCATCATAAATTACAAGCATCTCTAATGAAGGCAAAAAAAAGAAATGTTGATATTAAAAATGCATGTATCTTTATATGAGGCCTGGTTTAGTATGATTATATAATTAGAGAAAATAGTATCCCCTCAAGGGTATAAAAAGGAAAACTACAACCTTAATTATGGCATTTTTAATTCCTTTTTGCAAATTAAATAATTATCTTCTAGTAAGTTTTGTTTTAAGGGAAGGTAATGACAGAAGCTAATGAGTTGCAGATGAGCAAAAAAATACAAAATGGGGCTTGAAAAAAAAAGCAAGAAAGGACAAGACAAACTGAAACCATCTCCACGATATTGTATGTTTAAGCAAGAATTTCTAATTGAGGTCATTTCGCTCACGAGAATTAGAACACAAGCCGAGGGGCAGGCAGAATATGCATCTAAATAATTTAAGGAGGATTATTTTACAGAAAGAGCAATCAGTAGGTGACACAGATATTCAGCAGAAATGGAGAGGTCAGACAATGCCGACGCGAGCAAAATCCTGCCCTCCACATGGAGCTCTAACGGATGCGTGCTTGAGGTTAGCCGAGAGCCCAGAGCATTGCGGGGAGCAAAGAATTTGTCAACCACCACATTTTTCTTACAGGGTGGCTGTGCAGGGCCATTTGTTTTGTATCGATTCCTGAGAGTGCTTTGCCCTCCTTTGGCACACTCTTCCACGTTTACAGCCCGTGTAAACTGGATATAGCCATAAGCTTCATAAATGTTATTATATGAATTATATTGTTTATAAAAGAGAAGAGATTCCAAATTCACATTTTTCAACATGTTTGGTGAAAGAGAAATGCCAGATCTGACATCGAACTCTTCCCAGCAGGAAGAAAATATGGCCTTCTTCAAACAGCAAAAAACTGTAATTACATAGACTTCCCCTTCCACAACGAGCCCAAGTGCTCTGCACAGAAGGGCCCGCGAACTTGTATTTCCTCCTGGCTGTCTGAGGTCACCTCTGAGCAATCACTGTGGAATCTCGTAGGGCTTACCTGAAAAAATAAAAATCAAATCAATTCGGATTAAGTCACCTCCTGGTTGGAGAAAGAAGGTCTCAGTTCCCGGTTTACACATTCATGAAGAGATATGAAAAGCTAATATCTGTCGACAGTCAGGACAAAAAGGATTTATGAAAATTCATAATAAAACTCAGGACTTGTTGACTTTTCAGCTTTCATCTGGAGCCCCCCAGCCACTTCAAACGTGCCGCGCATCACGTTATCCCCATCCCACAGCGCGTAAACCTGGGCTGAGGAGGATTTCCCAGGGACCACCTGCCATCCCAGCAGGAGAGCTCGAAACTGGGGCCGAGTGCCCTTCCCTCGGGTCTCAGCTCTGGTCCCCAGACAACGCTGCCTCCTGTTAGCTTCACCCGCAGAGGCGTGCAACCCACACAGGTGCAAACACTGAAAAGAAGGGGCTCCTCGCCTGAAGAACGGCCCATTGAGCCCGACCGACGCCGCATTGGGACTTCAACCATCTTGGCCTCCACCCAGCGCCTGCTTCCACGGAGCCAGGAGTCCGGATCAATATTGCCTATAACTTCTCAGCTTGGCAAATGTGCCCACAACAAACGAGCACTTTGTGTGCTTCTGCAGAAAGAAACAAGCCTGCACCGCTGACGATCATTTCTTGTGCCTTTCATTCTTGTACTTAATTGAATCCTGGCTTTGTCCCTCACTGCTGTTAGAGAAATAACTGAGACAGAAGTGTTGTCTAGCAGTCCAAGCAGGGAAACAAACCAATTAATAAATGTAATCCCAATTCTAATATTTCTTGCTTGGTCAGATCTTAACCCAGCTCCTGCTGAAGTCAAAGCGCCTTCCTAGATGGTAAAGAATTAGCCTGAAAAATAAATCTCCCTGCCTACCATCAGTTTGTAACCAGCCACATTTCATACTTTTATCTGAAATAAATTATAAAAGCCATCACCATTTTTAGCAGCCTAAAAATAAGGGAGAGCAAAGCAGGGAGGGAGGGCCCGGCTCAGAGAGTGGTTTGTGCCCGCGTTGTGGTTTGGGCCATGGCCTGCTCCTAAGTCTGTCACAGAGCACAAGAAGAGCAGTAGAATTCCTGAAACTAAAAAAGGTAAAACTTGCTGTTCCAGTTTACCTCCTGTATAAACGACCTTGATCTGCTCTCTTGAACAAAGGATTTACAGAGACAACGCTTTCCCCCATCGCAGCTCTCCTCTGAAGCCTTTAACGCTGCTGGAACTGGGCATGTGAGGAGCAGAACTGGGTGCTGATGCCAGAAATGAACATTTCCCTGTGGCCAGGGATCACTTCAGCTGTTTTTGCTGCATAACAGCAAGTGGATGCTTCTTTTTATCTGACTTTGCACCCTGGTTGTCCAGTCCTTCAGGGCTGTGGATGCCCGAGGCAGTGTCCCCTTTCTGTGAGGGCGGCCTACTCGCCTCCTCCTGAGGCGCATCACTTCACCTCTGGCTGTACTGAAATATTTGCAGGCTCCTGTTTTTAGAAGTATTTCAGCTCAGCGGCTTGTCTTCTTCTCTACCCTCACTCCCCAGCCTCCAGCAATATTTGCAGGTCTTCTTCTAGGTCATTTCTGTAGCAACGAGTTGAAGAGAACAGGTCAAGAAAGCCCACAGTTGCCTACAGAAGATGTCTCTACACTTAACAGCATGTTTCGAGCCCAGTACACTAAACTATTTTTAGTCTCATTTACCACAACTTGTTCATTTGAATAATTCTTGATAAAAATGTTTTTCAGTACCATAACAAACACCTTGGAGAAATATAAACACATTCTCCCCAACACTCCTATTGCTAAACAAACGTGATGCCATGCTGGTATTGAACATTTTGTTTCCCTTGAGGCTAAACTGATCGCTGTTGACTGTGGTTCTTTTGTTGTTGTTGTTCTCCTTGTTGCTGATGGCATTGCATTATTTTGCTGAGGATCAGGCTGACACGCATAGAGCTATCAGTATCTGTAATTTCTGTATCTCCAGACAAGCAAGTCTTTCCGGTGCTCCCATGGTTTACTAGTTTAATAGTCCACAGCTCTCCTCATCCAGCTCTTCTAAAACTCTTGCTGCAACCAGACCTACTGGTTAAAAACAGCCAGCTTATTAGCGCATTTAGCACATTGCCAAGTTGCTGTTGGAAGGGAACAGATTTCATCTTCGCCCTTGGTGAATTCTTCACGCAGACTTTTCAAAAAAACATTTGGAGCAACAAGATATATTGAATCTATCTGCCATTTCTACATTAAAAACATGTTTTTACAGACTAGAATCATTGTTAGGATTTTTTTATTATTATTAATAGGCATATTAAAAACTTTGTTTTACTGCCATTAGCTCTCTTGCCTTAGGTTTTTCCCTGTGTCCTGTCACTCCACCAAGACATTTTCTGGTTTTCCACCCTTCTAATTTATATTCATTACTATCTCTTTTTTCCCGATTTGTGTGTGTGTGTGCGTGCATTTGTATTCAGCTACATTCGCCTACTTCAAGCCAGCTTGCTTCTTTTTACCAGTGTAACTTTTTTCTCACACTTGGGCAGCTGTGTGGCTTTGGGGCATGTAATAAACTCTTGCATAAAATTCCCAGTTACCCTTCACATTTTAGGAAGGCAAGAACGGCTGGACAGGGCGTGATCAAAGGGCTACCGAGCCAGCCTCCAGCAGTGGCCAGCTCACCTGGGCTGCACCTCCCCCCTCATCCTTGTATGCAGTCATTTCCATTCACCTTTTCTGCATCATTTTTAGCTATGTTACATCATGTTCACTCCTCCTTTCCAAGCTGACAAAGTCTGGTCTATTTAATGTTTCTTTGAATGAAATGATTTGGGCTGTATCTGTGATCTCCCTTCTTGTCCTTTGCTGGACCTTGATACTTCTCCTATTTCCTTTTCGAGATGGATGGAAACAAAACTACGCATACCATTATGATGTCTTGCATTTTAAATTCTTTCTCCAGAATTATTTGGCCTTTTTTTTTTTTTTTTTTTCAGCTTTGTAAAACTGGATTTTTAAACTGTGAAGTATTTATATGTTGCTGGTTTGGACTTTAGCTTCTTTGGATATAGAAGACACTCAAGACACCGTCAACCACTCCAGCAACCAGCAATTTTCAGTTGTGTGCCCTTTATGTTAAGTTAGTGCCTAGTTCAGAGCCATGTGAGCCTGGATGCAGTGCCCACACAGGGAACTGCCAGCTGTGGGCTTTGGCAATTCTAAGGAAATTTTGTGTTGGCCTCATAAAAGCACAAGCCAGAAAAGGTTCAGATGGAAGCTGCAAGTATAATCTGAGATCAGACAACTGGCTGCATAGCAAAAGGCTAACAAAGCTTAATGTTGCTAGCTTATTCAAGAGAACATAAAAGGTGATGTGATCATGACTCACAAACACCATTATGAAAAGGGTTTCTGATGGCAGATGGATCTCTAATCTAGTGGTGTAAAGGCGTAATAAGATCCTGTGGCTGAAAGCTGAAGCAGGACAAATTCAGATTAGAAACAAGACAAAAATGTTGGCAACAAGGGTGATTATACAAACAGCTTAAAGGGATGTACCAGATTCTCTAACACACAATGTTTTCAAATCATAATTAGCTGTCTTTTTAAAAGATGTGCTGCTGCTCAAGTAGAAATAATGGTCTCCACGCAGAAATAATCAGAAGATAGTTTTTAGCCTGTATTACACTAGAGGTCAACCTAGATGATCTTAATTACCCCCTTGGCCTTAAGATCCATGAATCTCGAAAACTGAGAGATAATGGCACATATTTAACTACCTTGTGTTTTGAATGAGAAAAACTGGGACAATTGTTCATGGTGAATAATTGATTCTGTAAATGTAGACCATTTTTCTGCTCGTAAAATATCTGGGAACAGGCCATTAACTCCTCCAACCTATTATTCACGTTTGATGGACAGATATCTTGCCCTATACCGAATTTACAACGTGTGAGTCGTGCTGCCTAGCTGGCTAGAGGACAGGCGATGTGTCAGCTCACCTCGGTGACTGATTAGCATGAAGGCAATCCAGACAGGCATATCTCAATGTTTCACGTTCAGTTTAAGTGAACATGTGTAGGAACACGATTTCAAAATGCACGTTCCTTTAATCAAGCTCCACCATGTAACGGCTACTGAGGAGTCGGCAGAAAAACTGTGTAAGCCTCACTAAAGCGGATGCATTTATTTTAAATGCTAAGGTCTAATCAAGCCATAGTCACAACATTATTTTGCTCATCAGTCATCCCGGTCCAGGTTGAAGAATGCATTTTGTTTTGAAAATGAACAAATTCCCTAGCCATTTGCATATACAATAGGTAGTACAGTGGTGTCCTTCTAGGGGATAACGCAACTGAAACTGCAAATATTCAAGGTACTAGGTATTAAAAAAAAGACTGCTCTCACTTTCTGTGTGTCAATATGCATGTGAGGAAGCGCAGCAAACTGGGAGATGAAACAAGAGCAGGGGCAACTCACAGGGGCTGTAGTTAAATATTACAAAAACAAGGCTACAGTACCAAGATAGGATAAGTACAAAGAGGAACATGTGTTAATAGGAAAAAAAAAAAATCTCCTTTAAAAGCAGATTTTCTTTAGCTACTGAAACCCACTTATATGATTTTAGGACCAAGGGAACACATGCCTGGTGGCGATGAGGCACACCTAGAAGTGGTCCACTGTGGAAAGAGGAAGATTCTTCCAGGACCCCAGCACCAGAAAGAAATCCCTGGGTCACTGGAAAGCATGGCAAAGCAAAAGGATGGGTGCTCCTCAGAAACATGTAACACAGAATGCTCCTCTTCAACAAGGCTTTAGCTACTGAGCACAGGCAACCCATGCCTCATGCCTGTTGCCCATCGGGCACACACCGCTGTGCATGCCTCTGTGCTAAATCACATCTTGGGCAGTGTGGGCAAGACACGGCAGGGGCAGGAGTGCTCCCCCCTGGCCAAAATCCCAGGGGTCTGCTGCCAACCTGACCTCAGCCCAGCAGGTACTGCATCACCATCAGCACCAAGGTGGTCCCCCTCCATCTCAGACACATCCACCCCACTGCCAAGCATGACCATGATGAGCACAGGCACAACTGAGCTGCTAGGCTTGGAGCCTGAGTTTCCTTTGGCCGGGAGGTGCCCAGACCCCTGGCACGCTTTGCCAGCCCCCTTTGAAGCCTGTGCTCATGCAGCACCAGGTTTTGCAACCTGCTCTGAACTCCAAGTGCCCTGGGTGTTGCAGCAGGAAGGGTAACGCTGCGCTCTGGCTGCACGTGGTGATGCCCCGCGTAGGAGATGAAGGGCTGCAGATGATTAGAGAAGCACAGGCAGGGGCGATGAACAGCCATTTGGCCTGCGGTGAGCCTGTGAAATGAGCACAGTTTGTATTACAGAGACACCAGGGAGCAGCAGGAAGGCTGCGGTAGGTGGGAGGGAGTATCTGCCGGTGTCAGGGGCCACTTCATTTTTCACCTGCTAGATGGCTTTTCTATTACATCTCCAGCCTGGCATGGAAATTACGCCTGTTCTCTGCCTCCGGTTCAATGCCAAATTGGAGGAAATATATGGCTGCCCTACTTCTGCACACTTTTCTGCCAGGAGATGTGAACATCGGTTACAAAACTGCTCGGCACTGCCAGCACCTGGTGGGAGCGGTACCCCCCGGTGCTCAGCATAAAGCTGATGTCTGGGGCCAGACTCATCTCTGCACCATCGGCATCGAGAGCATCTGTGCTCCTGGAGACACCCCGCGGTGCGCAAACGAGAAATAATGCCATGATTGCCCTCTCCCCCACCCGTGACAACAAACATCTATGTCATGAAAGCTTTGAGATGACAGAAACCCACATCGAGGGCAGTGGCCAGGCAGGGGGCTGCTCTTCCAGCAACCCCAGGACCGCAGTGCGCGGGCCATGCACAAAATGGGAGGCATGAAATTCATGTGCCTGACCCAGCTGGTTCCCGTCCTTATAGAAGGAGGCTGCTTTTGCACCTGCAGAAAGCCACTAACGCCAGCAAAGTCCCTCATGTGACCTGCAGTGACAGAGTGACCTCAGAGGAAGGCTTGGTCTCCAATGCTTCCCCACCAGGGAGAGCACGAACTGGCGGGCGTGCAGCCTGCGTGCTGCCTGTGCATCCGTGCACCACTGGGTAGTAAAAAAAGCCTGTGCCCTCGGACCATACGTTGCTTTATTGCAGCCTGACCAGCCAATGCAAAAATAACAAAACAGTGTGTTTTCTGCCAGCAAAGCTCCTGTTTGGTTTCCTTCTGGGCTTGTTGTTTGAATTAGGTAGAAACAGAGCTAACCCCGGGTCTGGATGCTTAGCTGCCAAATGCTGTTTCACTGCCAGGAGTAATGGTCCTGGTTCAAAGCACTCTTTGAAGCCTCCTGTTCTGCCCTTGCTGCTGGAGGAACAGTGCTGGGTCTCTCCAGTAGGTCTCAGTCCCTGTCATGGCCAGTGTGGTAATTAGAGGTGTAATTAGAGCCCTAAGGAAACATCCTCGCTCCGCTCCTCCCCAGATGCGGGCTCTTCTCCCTGGGGTGCAGATGGGGGAGGACTCGTGTGATGAGGAGGGAGGGCTGGGAGTCTTCATCCTGATAATGAGGCAGGAGTGCTTGTGGCAGGCAGAAATTTAGAGTCATTGCTAGTCTAGGTCCATCACAGCAACTCCTACCTGTTCTCCCTCTGCACTCACCAGATTGATGCAGGCTGTCTAAGGCCGGTACGTGGCAAGTAACTGCTTTATCGCCTGAGCCCAGTCTCTCCAACACTGGTGTGACTCTGCTGGCTTGTGCTCTTCATGTAGAGTGCTGCGGGACCAGACCAGCCCTGCAGGTGGCCAGGGAGGTGACAGGGGTGGAGGGCAGCACCAGGCATGCTTTCACGTCCTTTGTCATCCATTTTTTACTAAAACCTTCCCTTATTACTCACCATGTGGCCAAAGCCTTGCTCTGGCTCTGGGGAGAAACCTGGCCAAGGAAAATTCAGGCAACAGGTTCCATGTCTGCTCCCGTTTTCCCAAGGGTGCATTGGGAATAGCTCTGTTTACAAGTCCAGGTTTGTGCCTGTGTGACCAAGAGCTGGGTCCAGCCTTGCCCTCCTCCTTTGCTCCGCAGGGCAGAAAGCAGCACTGTTTATTTGCCCTTTTGCAGAAAACACACTCCAGAAAAAGGCAGCCTCTCCCTTCCCCCATGCTGACTCACCTTCAAAGCCAAACCCTGGGCTTTTTTCCACCACAAGGCTGCGGAGAGCTGACAGCTTGAAAACTCGAGGAAGTTTGCTGCTCATTTTGGGGATTTTGAAGTCTTGTTTCAGCCCAGTGGGCTGACAGAGATGCTCAGGTATCGCTTGCTTGGGATCCATTTATCTACAAAAGCAATCAAGCTATTCCCACCAGCTGCCGTGTGAAGGCCAAGGGGACTGGAGATACATATGCGGGACCTGCTCTTTGATTAGTCTGGTTTGTACATCAAGGTTTTATTAGCTTTTACTGCCCTACTGACTGCTGCCTGCAATTGCTTCACGCTAGCCTCCTCGCTAATAGCTCCTCTGCACTCTCTGCTTCCCTTCCTGCTGAGTTTATGTGAGCCTCTTTATTGTCAGCCCTGGCGAGATGATCAAATCTGGCATCTGTTGCTGGACATTTCAGGTTTATTAAATCCGTTAGAAAATCTTTAACTCTCTGAAATGTGCACAGGGCCGGGTAATCGCGGGGAAGCAGCAGGGCCCTGCGCACTCGAGGCTTTTGTTGGGTGAGTACTCCACGGCCACGTGTGTGTGCACCCACGGCCACAGAGACACCCTCCAGATAGGCGTGCTCAGCACCCAGGTTTTCATGCCTTACCTAATGCCTGTGCCTTCTTTTAAGGGGCATTTTTCAATGCACAACTCCTGTATTATTCATTATCCCAGAGCCCTTTGAAAGGCCGAGGTTAAGGTGAGGATTAGGTCGTCTGAGTTTTTTCTTTTCCCCTTTTTCCAGTGACAGGCAGATCTTAGTCTGCTGTTTGTGAGCTCTGGAGACCCCAGGAGGTTCCTTACTTTCTCCCGTTGGTCTCATACCGAGCTCTTCTCTTACCTGCCTGCACTCAGGCTGTTGCTGTCTGCTGAGCTGTGGGGGGCTCTCAGCTCTCCTCCATAGGATCAGTCTCCTCACCACCAAACTTCAGCAGCTCAGCTAGATACTTAAAACAAGGCAACATAAACGCCTCCAACATGTGCCTGTTGCAGATCTTGGTCCTTTTTTTCCTCAGCCACACTCAAAAAAGTCTCCATAGAGAGGGTTTCTAAAGTGACAAAGACATTTTTCCTCCCCTTTCCCCCTTAAGCAACTAAAACCTGAAAGAACTGGAAAATTTTGCTCCCCAGAAAATTCTTAGCATTTCCAGAAATCTGCTACCAAGCTAAAAAGCCGGGTGAAACTTCTCACGCTAGGAAACGTGCGTGCTCCAAAAAGCTGTGAGGATGTGGAAATGAGAGATAGTCAGGGAAAGTGCTTTAAACTTCACACGGAGTGGTCACTCCTGGCAGGTTGGAGAATAACCCTGGGAAATAAGCTATTATGCTTGATGACAGCAGCAATAATTAAATGCCAGGGCTGGTCATTACAAGAGTTAACCACTGATTAATTAGTCTGTTTATATTAAAAAATAGGGTTGGCTTCACTAACTAATAAATTGCCTGTGTACAGCTGCTACCAAAAAGATCACTTGTTAGATAATTATTTAAGTCATTTTTGAATTGTTTTAATTAAGTTTCAGTAATTGGACTCCCCCCAATTTATTTTCCTTTTTTTTTGGAGTGGAGAAGAAACAAACCAACACCGTCTACGTGCATGTAATAGCAGGCAGTGGAAGTATGATGGGAAATCTATAGGAAAACAAACACCCATCGTGATCCCTTTGTCCTCCCAAAGGCTTGCAGGAATCTAGAGAAAATTAGATTTTAATGTTATTTTATTTACTTTGCCTCATAGAGACTGAGCTTCTGCCTCGCTCCCCTTGGTGCATTCATAATCAGGACAGCGATGCTCAGGTCAGTAAACCTGAGCGTGCTCCTCCCGTCTCTTACACATGGTACGTGCCCGTGCTGCGGGGGGCAGCTCACGGCTTGACCCTAAAGCCTTGCTCATGGCTTCGCTGTGCCAGGTCCTCTCTGCAAACTTGCTGCTTGCCTTTCCCTGCCTGGTCTTCATGACTGCTCGTCCTGTGCCGGCCCCAGGCCTGGTGGAGGTGAGGGCAGGGGCAGCCGTGCCCAAGGTGAGAGGGGAAATGGGACTGGCGCTGACAGGGACAGCAACAGGGAGGGCTGCCTTCCCCAAAACAGCCCCCCGGCATTGCCAGGTATCAGGTAAAGCAAGCGCTGGCATGATAAGCAAGTTCTTTTGTTCCTGGAAATTCAGGCACAGGGGGCTTGCTGGAAAGGGCCTTTTTAATACATTGCTGTTCTCTGTGTTACCGTCATTACTGCAGAGCCTGCTCTTAAAGAAACCTCTTGGGCATCATCACGCCGGGCCCCTGCATTGTCTCCCCTCTCCATAAGGTCACTTTGTTAATGACTTTGTTGACCCATTCCTCTGCATGGCTCAATTTGCCACTTTCTACCACGCTATTGCAGTGACACGGAGCTCAGCTCTGGGACAGTCACCCCGGCGCGACACCACGTCTTGCTGAAATACAGCTGTTCGGCAGCTCGCTGGCCAAAGTGCAACCAGCCTTCAGCGTATTTGCTCACATCAGGGCTGCCCCTCGAGGCTGCAGAGCCAGAAAAGCAGTAGAGTAATGCAATCAGAAAAGCAGGCGCTATCACATTCTGTTATCGCGGAAGGAGTTGCCTACCTGCTCCACACCTAAAAGGCAAACAAACGCGTGCACCTCCCCTGCCCGGTGCACAAACAAAACCGCCCTATTCATGAACTGAGAGCGTCCTCTGATAAAAGAACGCTCGGTTTATAGCTGTAACCTACCGATGTGGCTCTGCAAATATTGGTTCTCACAACCATTTTTCTTTCATCTTAACTAAACGTGATAGCTTTTTAATTGAGAAACGGTCTCACTGGGGAACGGCCAAACCGCAGCTGTAACCACCAGGGATGTCGGAATACGCCCTGCAACCAGCAGTGGTGTGAGGAGTGCAAACTCTGAGAAACCTCACACATTCGTAGCACTGTCTTCCTCATCCTTTGAGCAGGGCAGAAAGAATAGGATGGGGGACAGGTTGGCTACCCGGTGCCCACGTAGCTAATGGCTGCATCCCGCTGTGAGTCGGGGTGAGGCTGCAGGTGGGGGCGAGCACCTTGCCGTCGCACGGAGCACGGTGCCCCCACGCAGCATTTCTCCTCCTTCGGCACGTTGCCTTGTGAATGCTTGTTCTTGACGTTGCTGTTTCCCAAGCCTTTTCCTGACACCCTGCAGACACAGGACCTCATGCTGAAGCAGTCTAGACAAATCTGTGAGGACTTCGGGAAGCGCTTGGATGCTACCACAAAACGTTACGCAGAGAAGTTAATCTGGAAATTGCAGCCCATTTCCTCCACGACGCAGTTTGAATCACGGCTTGTAAATAAGGCATGAGACACGCTCTGAATAACGAGGAGAAATGATGAAAAGTATGAAATAGCTGATCATGAGATCACCATTTATTTTGGACAGGGAATGTAGGAGAGGTTCCCAGGGAAAAATTAGTATGCAAGTACGTAGGTTCAAGATGCAAGATTGTGTCATAATCCATATGGAAATGGAAATCAAATGGATATTGCCCAGACAACCCTACGTCTAACCGCTCTGATATTCCAAGAGCTTAACTTGGCCGTTTTAAAAGCCTCTTACACTCAAAGGATCAAGGCCTCACTTTGTTAATCACTGGTATGGAAATGCTCCCAGTGCGGAAAAGGAATTCAGTGACCAATAAAATAGCATTTCATGTTTTTGTTATTTTACTGAAGTTTGAATTGCCTGTGTATTGAAGTGTGGGGTTTCATCCATTTCTTTACTTAATAGAAAAACAGCTTTGCTGAGCAAGAAAGAAAAAAATATCCTAGGAAAAAAAAAACCCTAGTCACATAAAAACTGTTCTTTGCTTTTGGTGTATTCAGCACTTTTCCTGAGTAAAGTTCACAGAACACTCGCATGAATAAAGCATTTTTTTTGTTTAATTAGATTGAGCCCGGAGAGAGGGAAAACCAAATAAATCTTTAAGTGGGGGCAGGGAGGGATGGGAGAAAATATTTGAAGTAAAAATGAGAAATAGGTAAGACTCTCCCTGAAATTTCCAAGGTAGGGTGTTCTGTAACATCGGGTTATTTCCACAGACATGCAGATTAAAGGTGGAAGGTGCCCAATCTCGTTTCTGACACAGCTCATAGGATTTAATCCGGCTGGTCCTGCTTTACACCACAGCTTGCAGTGGCCAACTCACCACGGACGAGCTTTGCTCCAGTTGTCCAGAGCTGGTGGGATGGGACAGATCCTGGGGCAGGCAGCAGGATTTCTGTGCCTTCCCACCAGCTTGGATCCATTTCACATCACCACCAGAGGATCTTTGTTTCACTCCTTCCTCAGCAGTGAATTTAGAAAAGGCAAATTCCTTTCTGTTGGTGGAAGCTCTGGGTGCATGTGGAAGGCTTGGGGTGCCCCTTGAGGATACCTGCAGATTTCAGTGCCACGCTGGGAAAAATCTGATGGGTGCCAGGACTCAACCCCTTGGTGCCGGAGGCCTTTCTCTGTGTGGTCTCACAGCTTGCCCTCGCCCAGCAGGCACCTCAGGGAGAGCCGGAGGGCGGCAGCCCACGGCGCAGTCTGCAGGCTGGGCGCTAAGTCGTTCTCCATCCCGTGTTTCTGTTTGCCGATCCTATGTCAGGGCTGCTGGCTTGTGCAGGAAGTTAACCACAGAGTCAACATGAGCTGGTGGAAAGAAACGTCAGCAGCGTGCTTCTTTGTAGGGCTGAGAAAGGTGATAAAGACTCTCTAGTGACAGCAAGAATTGCAGTGGTGTTGGCAAACCCCGCCAGTCAGCTGTCAGCTTTGGCCCTGAGGGAGCAAGGATGACAGTGCCACTCGCTTGAGTGCTCTGCACCTTTTAGTTACTACCTGGGAGTGAGCTGGTAGCTCTTGCAACCTGGCATCCTCATTGCAATGATGAGAAGCTGCCCGTGTGCAGGTCGTGTTGGTAAAACCGGGATAGAAATCAGAAACTCAGCTGGAATGAAAACTGCTCTCATTTGCTAGGGCAGATCCTCCGGAGAGGGATGGAAGAACACCGGCCGCACGCTGTGATCTGACACAGCTAGCACCACTGCTGCCCGTGCTGGACGTGAGCCGGGGTGGAGGAGGAAGCCAGGATGCGGGCTTGCTAATCCGGTGCCTCTCAAAAGCACTGTAAAACCAGGCCGGGAGATATGTTATTTACAAGTGAGTTATTATTTTTAACACCAGGGAGAAAAGAAGTGCGGAAGGCTGTGGCAGCACTCTTCACACTTGTTCATTTACCCAGGCTTCCCCCGGGGAGCCCCGCAGCCAACACAGGCTAGTAGGAAAGGTTTGCAGAAGGAGGGCCAGTTTACACAACTCGCTTATGGAAAGAAGGCCTTTCGGGGCACTCTGCAGCACGAAACGTGTTGTTCTTCAGCACGGGGCGAGCTATCTCAGGCAAATGCTACCTATTCAACAAGGAGATGAAGAGGAGCAGATGGAAAGATGAATTTCCTTTTCGAGGATCCAAGAGAGTGGGCTGATGCTGTGGCAAGCGGAGATGAAGGCTGAGTTGGAGAGTGAGGATCTGGCTGCAGATCTAAAATTTGTCGGGCGGAGGGGGAGAGAAGCACTGGCCCAAATGTTTGCAGAGAAGCTGTAGGATGAAGAAAACCACAGGTACTCTTAGTGTTGCTCTGACCTTCAGCACAGTAACACCTGCCTGCCCTCTGCATGTTTCTGTAGCCAAGGTGCCCCTGCCCTATATCAGCAGGGATGGGAGCACCCCAGCCCATGGCAGGAGGATGGCAGTCACTGACCGCGGCAGTCCAGCTGTCAGAATGACGTCTCCCTGCCAGCACCTGGGCCCATCTCTGACCAGGTCTGTCCCTCAGGTGAGGGCAGTCCCAGCTTTTTCGTTGCCTGGGATGCCTCTTCCCTCCTCCCATGCACCAGATCTCCCACTGATGTCCTTTTCCTTCCCTCTCCCTGCCTGATCCTCGCCCCTGCACTGTCCCAGCATGACCACATCCTCAAAATCTCCTGCTCCTGCATTCCCACTCTGTCTCTACAGGGTAATTCCTATCGCTCCTCCCCAGCTGAGAATCATTTCACCCCACCTTGCTGCTAACACGCAGTGTGTCTGTGCTGCCCACCACTCGGCACTGACACAGGTTGGTCTGCTCCCCTCCAGCCCCCGAGACAGCTGCATTTCGGGGGCAGCCGTACGTCTTTTTATAGAGGGGACTTAATGCCACTCGATGGACCACGGCGCTATTTTTATGCCACGTTAGCACAGGCTTAGTATTCCGAGCATGCGAGCGTTTCACCCAAGACTAGTTGCTGAAATATAAATACCACTCAACCAAAGTTATTTAGAACTTCAGTCGGATCAACCAGATCTGAGCCAATTATTTTCCCCGACAAAATTAATTAGAATGCACATAAAGTGAGTGAGATGTGAAAGGCAGGTCTGCAGAATTACTTATTCTAATAACAGCTGGTTTGGGGGCAGAAAAAAAAAAAAAAGGTTCTGTCCTTGCCTTGGTTTGCCTTGCCTTGGCCTTGTCAAGAAGAATCAGGGTTTTCACATGGGAAGCTGCTCTGCTGGCAACCGCAGTTCACTTGATGTTGGTTTGCATCAACAAGCTCCTGCACTCTTAGGCTGGAGATGATAAGGGCTGGCTGTTCAAATGCTGTCACAGAACCCAGACTCCCTCCCTGCTCAGAACAACTGTTGCTCAGACCTCCTCTGCAGAGCTAATTTATTGCCAATGAAAGTGAAATGTAAATAGTTTGCAGCAGGTACGCACGCAGGCGTCTCTTCACCAAGTAGGACCTGGCAAAGAGCCAGCCGGTGCACGCACGCAGAGCTGGGGGAGCAGCCGTTCAAGCACGGGGGAAGAGTAGGACTGACTTCAAAAGCAATGATGATTTTATGGGAACAACTCCAGCAAGGTGGGGATAAATTGAGAAGCTAGTTTTCTCGAGCTGAAAAAATTCATGCTCAAGTTTCCCTGGGACTTCTCTCCAGAGTAGCTCCGCAGGTCTTGTCCTGTTTGAGTAGTTCACTCAGGGGCAACATACGTCCCAGTACGTTAGCACAAAGCCTGTTTTCTTTTCAAGCACAGACCATGAGAAACAGGACAAACCACTGTAACTGAACATCACCTCCTGGCAGCTCCCGAGGTGTTTGCCAGGGGTCAGACCTGCAGCTCTTGGAGCCATGTATTCACCCCCAGGCCTTCGCTCACCTCCTGCAAGGAATAAAGGTCCGTGCTGCTCGTGGCACTGAGGTTTGGCCTTGGACAGTGTGCTGCCTGCATCCAACTGGCAGGTCGCTTGTGCCCTCTTCTCATCCAACACCAACCTCCTTCTGGTTTCGGAGCCTGGGCTTCCGTCCCTGTGGGAGGTGAGGCAGGGAAGCAGGGGGAAGGCACTACCTTGTCCCTGCAAACAGCTTTACCTTGGATGCAGTTTTATCCCAGCTTGACTCTTCCTCCGCTGTCTCTTTTGATTTAACTCCTGGCAGGCAGGTTAATATGAACAAATCAGTGACCTACAGAGCTGCTGACTGCTGTAAAACATACCGCACATAACCCCGCATCAATCACAGAAATGGAAAGTATTATTTCCTATTTTGTGGCGTTATTTCAAGCACTGTTGTCTTGTTTCCTGAAACACACAAAAACTTTGTAGTTAGGCGTGCTCGGTGGAGGAGGAATGGACCACACAGGCTCCCAGAATCTCTTCCCAGTCCCACAGCCTGTCTCACAAAGGAGATCAGAGGGATCCTGAGAGGTGCTTGGGTTGCCTACATCCTCGTCTGCTCTGAAAAGCTTTCAGTGAAGACAATGCTGCAATATCCTTCCTTGCCCCCTCCAGGGCTCACAGCTCTCCTACAGGCTTTTGTTACACCTATTCTAAGGATATGCTGCTATAAATTATACCAATTATTCCTCATCCTACCTGCAGGAGGCAAGGAGGAAAGTAAAAAACAGCTCTCTTTATATTGAAAGGTTTGTGATTCCCCTCCGTTATCTTCCTTCTAGACCAAAAAGAAGTTCCACTTTTTTTTTTTCTTTTTTTTTTTTTTTTGGTTGCGTTGCCCAGTTTGCCTCTGACATGACACCCAGATCACCCAAATCTGGACCAGGTGGGATGTCAGCAGCGCTGGGTAGAGTGGCATAAGTAGGTCTCATACTGCCTGCCTGCTAACACCTCCTCCCTGAAGATTCACCTGTTTCAGAACAGCAGCATGTTACCGGCTCACTCAGTTTGTGGTGCGCCAAGACCCCAGCTCCCTTTCTCTGGTACTGCTGTCTCAGCAGTTTTTGTGCAATCTGGATGTACGCATTTGATTTCTATGCGTAATACTTCCAACTTGTCCCAAAATAATTCCATCTCACTGGGCCCAGATCAATTCTCCAGCTCATCAAGAACGCTCCTTTTCTGATTATGCCCTCCAAACTCATTATAGCTCCATCCCAGCTTGGTGTCTACTGCACATGAAGTCTTTTCCATCATCCATCCTGATAATGAAGACAGTGAACAGAAATAGTCCCAAGGAAAAAATTCTCCTGTAGAATCCAAAGTGAAATGCCTTCTCAATTTGACAGGAGACAACTGCACACCAGCCAGTGCCTTTTTTCAATCACTTCAATGCTACTTCACGGAGATTTCTTTTCTAATGAAGATTCAACCAAAAAAGCATTGAATACTTCAAACATCTCTTTGTCATGCTTTATTTGTTCTCTGCGTCCATTAAGCAGTGGAGCTGCATCTCCCTTTGCCTTGCTTCTGCTCCTTACGCATTCAGAAAAACTGGTTATATTGTTTTGTTGCCTTGTTTTTACTCTTCGTGAGGCTCCTTTTCTTGGATTTCAAGTAATGTTGTGCTCCTGATGCAGCTATATGAGTTTCACTGTAAACTCTATTGCTCCTCTGCACTGAGACAAGTGGCTGATTTGCTTGTAATATAGCCACCAGCTCTGTGCACTTCCTCCCTTAGAATTTCTTCCCATGAGGCTCTGCCTAACTGCCTTCTGAAATTGCTGAAATCTGCTTTTTCGAAGTCCGGGTCTTCATTCTGCCACCCTCAGACCCTGAAATAGCCAGTGATTTGTTCCCCGTCTGCAGTTTCAGCAGAAGATGAAGCAGACACTGAGAATGTCCAATTCTCATTTCATAAATTGGCCCCCTCCAGGACTGAGATGGATGGGCAGGATAATCTGAAAACTGCTGCTCTCTTTGCTGTTCTTGATCTGTAGATAAAGTACTTTGACTTTAAGAGTTGTAAATCTAGAGGCCTTCGTGATCACAACAAAGAAAGGGGGGAAAATAAAGCCCATCAATAAAGAAGGGGATGGAAGGAAAGATATAAGACCTTAACTGACATACGAGACAGTCCTGTTTTAATTTGTTCTTTGAGAGATGGACAGGACCAGCAACAAATTAGGATTACTGGCTAATTTGGGCAGTTGCCAGAATGGACTGAACATAATTTGGTACACCCAAATCAGATATCAAGGGGTAGGATGTTGTTATTAATCTTGAGTGATCAGAAATCATCCAGAGACATTAACATTAAATGTTAAAAAAATATTATAGCACAGCTTTAAAATCAGAAATTAAAACCACGAAGCAAGTCAGAAAATTGACTGACAGAGTCCCTTCAGCTGACTTTTCACGAGTGCCCCGAGAGGAGGAGGAGGCACGTAGCTTTTGGTGCCTGATCACATATCACAGCCACTGGGACGGTGAAATAAGCTATTTGTTTCAGACTTCAAGGGAAAAGTAATTTTTTTTCTTTTTTCTTAGCAAATAGGGGTTAGCTACTGCAAAAGGAGATTTAGAAATATTTCAGAAACTAATTATAGTATTTTATCAACGTATAGATGAAAAATTACGTATGTGATTTTCTAAGGAACACTGGCAATGAGCCACATCACAAAAATACTTCTTTGCACATGCATCAAGGAGAGACCAAGTCCATTTACGATACATACATTAATTCTTCCTAGATACCATGACCACTGCTCAAATGAGGATCACAAGCCTGACCCTGAAAGCTGTTGAGTACCTACCCGTAACTTTCACAGCCTTCAGGACAGAGCATAGGTGGTCAGTGACTTAGCTATGTCACCTGGGGAGTCTGACAATCGTGTAGGCACCTGGATACCTTGACAGACCTCAATCTCTTTGTCCCTATCTCTAGGGCCAGGCTTTGTTAGGACCAGGTTCTGAAATGGCTGATCAGCGGAGGGTTGTACCACTTCAAGGGAGATTTCAGTAAGTGGAAACGTGGCCTCCTCCAGATTTGTGTGTCTACCCCGCCAAAGCTTTCCAAGATCTCATAAAAATTGGTAGGGTTGCCTTGTACTTGAACAAAACAGCCACTGAGCCACAGATTCCAGACCCGAGATGTGGTGAAGCACATCCATAGGAAATTGCTGCTTCACTGGTAGCAGAGCACCTTTAGCAAAGGCATCAGCTGAGCTACAAAAAGGCTTATCTGTTTTGTGGTGTGTTTTTTTTTTTTTCCAAGCAGCTCATCTAATTTGGAGTAAGCACTAACCTGGCTTTCTGAAGTAATTGCTTTCCTGTTCTCTCTCCATATCTCTTTTTCAGAGGCCAGGTTTGCCAGCTGCTTTGCCCGTTTCTCATTTTCAAGCCAAATTGCTTCTTCAGGTCTATCCCCTCCCCCAGGCCAAGAGAGCAGTACATGGGGCCAGCCAGCAGACGAGGCCATATGGCTGATGTTTGCCAACAGCCCTGCGCGGCACCGGGCTGGGAGATTATTGCCTGCTTTAAAAGGAAAAATGAAGCCCACCCTGACTGACTGACTGCCCAGACCCCTGCAGCCCGTCAACCCCAGGTGCGGGTTTTTAACCAGAGCAGCACCAGAGGGGAAGGGAGCTGTGGTCAGGAGCTGTGAAAGCTTGGGCCAAACCCGAGCCATTTGTTTTGGCTGTGGCTGGGAGCAGAATGCTGCTCCTTGAGGCTGGCGCATGGCTCCGCAGGCCGGCACAGGCACAGTCTGCAACTGGGAGCAAGGACGAGCAGCACGGGGCTGTTTTTAGCATGCCCTTGGCTCTGCTCGCAGCTGAAGTGTGCTCAGTAACCCGTCCTGCTAAACAGGCTGCCAGCCGCTGTTTGATTTGTGATACAGGCAAGGCAGCGCGCGCACCGAGTGTACACAGCGCGCTGCAGTTTACATTTGGAAGCCATTTGCCGTGGATTGGTCTGAGGGTATGGACCCAACAGAAGAGCTGCCAAGTGATAAGATCAGAAGTGCATTTACAATCATTTATGTGCTTCGAGACTGTGGTGAATGTGAGGTATTTACTCCACTTTCTTCCACAGGTTTCTTTTGCTGTAGGGTAAGGTTGTGAACATGGATTATGACCACAAAGCAGGTGACAGGCTTTAAGTTGACTCTCTAGGCTGTTCATGGCAGGCTGCTCATTTGCCCTTATCCTCTGGAGTCCTTGAGTTTGATGCTAGCTCCTCTTGTAGAGTAATTTGCATTTTGGTGTATGTTTCCAGGAGAGAATAATAGCATTTTACATGTGTAAATGACTATAAAGTGCACCAGGGAAGGGAGAATTAGACCTTTATCTTTTGAAAGGATATCAAAAAAACAGAGGCAACTTTGGACTGGAGCCAAAGGATATTTCCTCATTTTCAATCTAAAATACTAAGAGAATTGTATTAAAAATCATAGTTACGGAAGCAAAACGGTTTAGCTAAATTTATGTTGCTAAATATTCAAAATCACCTTCTGCACAAAATCTTATCCCTTCAAAAAATTAAAATAATGCATTCATTTGAGTACGCGAAAGATTTCAATTTCCATTTATTGTCAAGGTTGAGAGGTTTTGAATAAGACTCCCGGGGAAAAGGGCAACTTTACTATTAAAAATGTAGTGCTTTATTGCTTGAAAGTGATTTCCAAATACTGACTAATTCAGACACAGAATAACACTGTAGCACAGGACAGTTATAATTCCCCTTGCAATTCCCATTCCATAGTTGGGAAGCTGAGACACAAGTGTTGAATAGTTTCTTCAGTGCAAGAGTCAATGAAAATGCAGGACTTGGACAGGATTCCCATACAGAGACTGCTACAGAGACTCCTTACAGGTTATCAGAAACTTTTGGAGATGCCTTCCTGCACAGAAAAATTTGTGACATAATCCCCTCAGTTGGCCTTTCCGTAGCACACCAATCTCCTTTGTGTCAACAGTTCTCCAAAATATAACCTACAAAACAGAGTTTCCAGTACAACAAAGCCACTTGGCAAGACAAATCCTTTGCAATAGAGCACTTGCTGCTTGTAAAGGGTGATTCTGTTCAGCATTTAGAGAAGGAATTTTGCACATCCCATGGGATAATAAACATCATTTCCTATATCTAAGAACAATTTCTCATCATCTGCATTCCTGTGCAGTCAGAACTACCCAAATTCTGCCTTCTGGTAGTGAAAGGGTGACTAACTGTCTCAGGGGGAGGAAGAACGGTTTCTTCGTGACTCATATGGACCATTTGGATTCAAGTGCTTTTATTTATTTTTCCGCATTAAGGAAAAAAAAGTCACCCACACAAAAGCTGTAGATGCCCAAAGAATCCATTTGAGTGGCTGAAATCCATTGCTTTCCCTCTGCCTAGTGCCTGAGCAGAGAGAGGTTTCTGTGCAATAAGCTGAGACTCTTCCTGAGTCTGAGAGCCTGAAAGTGCCAGTTGAAGGAAAACTGTGGCCCCAGATGCACTTCTATGAGCAGAAAAGGTTGTGTAGAGCAGATCTGCAACCTGCTGCCTCAGTCTTCCATATGTTTGACAATTTGGAGGATACAGCGAAAGTCAGAGTTGGTCCAAGAACCATATTATTGCTGAGCTTTGAAGATGAAGTCAACCTAAAGTTAAGGATGTTGTGATTTCCTTCAAAACCAGACTTGCCATGTTGTATCAAGACAAAAGTGGTGAGATATATACAAGTTTACCATGTAACCCTGTGGCTGAGGTGAACTATCAGCTATTATTACATCAAGCTGAGGAGGGGAAAGGCCCAAACACTTTGAACTGGTCTTTAACAATGAAGGATATTTCTGCATGTGGCTGTCACTAGGGAACAGGCTCTGAGGCAATGGGTTTTCTTCAGGAATGGGGGGGAGTTTTGAATAGAAAGGCCCACATACACATTTCATTTTTGATGGCTCTGAATGCCAAACAGAGGTTCCTGATCTGAGCTAATGGGACATTAAGGCTTCAGCTGACTTTTGACGTGAATGAAATGTCTGGACCATTCAGATAAATGGTGTCTTTCTCTATGCTCTTCGAGAGGTAAAAGGCTGGCAGAAACAGTCACGGTCTGAATTGGCAAAGACTCACTAGCCTGAGACAAAAGTTCAATAGGAAAGTGACTATTATAAAACAGGACTAGAGCATACTGAATTATGTTTCCGCAAGCATTACTGTTTAGTTGGATACAATCTGAGTTTGAGTTACTGCTACTTACATCGTGCAAAGAAATAGCCAAGTACGGCTCTTGTAGAATTGGAAGCGATTCCAGTGGTTTCACCGGGATGAAACCTACTTATCATGTACTTGGATTTGATTAAGTGCACAAAACCCTGATGAGCATTCTACAAGGAAAATGCTCAACAGCATTACATTCTTCTGTCAGATCGATGATGAGCACTTGATCAAAGTTGTGCATGCTTAAAAGAATGAATTGAAAGAATGTTCCTTAACATGTAGGCAGTATATTAATGAAAGAAAGTGTTTTCCTCAAAGTATGCCAGAGGAGAAATTAATTACTGGGAGAATTGGGGAAGAAAAAGATCTCCACCTTCTGCAATCTCAGAGTACTGTGCTATTTTTGCCCCTTGAAATCTAATTTCCATGAAACATTTCTGCAGAGCGTATGTTTTCTGAACATGAATTCCTTAGAAGACTTGCTAATATGAATGCCGTAGCTCCAGACTAAAGAGATAGTGCCCTGCTCCAAAGGCCTTTGACTGGAAAAGATCGTATCTCAAAGGGAACCTGCAGCTCATGCCATGGTATTATAAGTAACCACTGCCCAAGTGGGAGTCAGACTGACAGAGGGAGGTGTAAACTCCCTGAAGGTGGATGATGGGGAGAGTATATATTATCTCCAGCCGTATAAACTGAGTTTATGCCCAGAATATAAATACAGTTCCACTTTGATTTTAATGTCCCCTGCTGGCTTATGCTGACGCAAGATTCTGGTGTAGCATCATGAACAGCATTTGCTTGTAGCTGGTTTCATTCAGTGGCATTTACAATAATAATGAACTGGCTTCCAGAGCATTTCTGTAAGTATGTGTATTCTCTGAGCAGTGCTGCTTAAGGCTCCCTGCTTCTTCAGCTCCCTTTCAATATCCTTTTTATCCTATCTGCAACACTCTCCCTACCTCCTCCCACCTAGCAGACAGCAGAAACACTTGAGCTTTTCCCAGCCAACCTCATTTTCAGAAGAATGAGTGTTTCAGATTGGCATGCTGGGACTGGGTCAGCACCAGTGAACTGTCCACCTGAATACATTGCCAACATGTACCCCAGCTGTGGGTGAAGTCCTGCCCCAGGGAAGAGGGATCTAGGCTCAGCATCTGCTTCTGAGACCTCCACAATGGTATCACCCCCGGTAGGAGCTCTATGGCTGCTGCTGCAGGAGATGCTGCCTCCCACCCCAGTGTGTCTGTTAAGTGGCCCAGCTCACAGACACTTTGGCTTTGCTTCAGGAAGATTGCTGCTAGATACCCGTAGCAAAGAACAAAACTCCCAGTGGTTTTATAATTGCCACCTAAAGATGGAGAGAGATGCATGGCAGAAGCCTGTTTCTATTAGTTGTTTTGGGGTAGGGTTGAACTCATGATCCTGTCACACACCGTCAGCCTGTGGTGCCATCCCATGCATTCTGCTTCTGGGAACAGAGGAGAAGCCAGCATAGGGGGACTGGTGTATGTGCATGTGAAACATCTGCTCATCACCCCATCATCCCTCACTGTTTAAATGCAGCACTCCTGCATTTACATGAGGTTTGAGGCTGTCAGCTTTATCCAGTCTTCTTCCCACAGGTGGGAGCCCTTCTCTGGCATGCGCAATATGGGATGGGCTATGGAGCAGGCACCAGTTATTGCAGCAGGTAGGTGAGGCAGCCCTCACTAGTGCCCTGATCTCTGAAGAACTGCTGGCCAAAGGAAGGAAGAAGAAATGTCCTCTCTCACGCTACCGCAGAAGTGAGAAGAAAACAGAAATTGGTGTTTCTTATTCTCTGTTGTTGTTACTCCGGGCATGAACAACTTGATGAAGCCTGGGGCCCTGCAGGGTGTTTCTGTTCTTAGGAGAAGCTGTGACCAACCACCAGATCTTTGATAGATCCCTGTTTATCTGCCAAAGCCAGGGAAAAGTCCTGATCCCTGGACACTCAAGACTCAAACAACAGGAAATCATCTGCTGCCCACCACAACCATGACTGCGAAAGTTCCCTGACTCTGGCATTTCTTTCAATGCCAGGCTCCCAGCAACTTTCCAAGCACTGCTGAAGACTTCCTCTGCTGCCTCCAGTTCTGGTTTCTGTGGGCTTCCTGCTATCCTCTCCTAGGCACACACATTCCCTCACACCGTGCCCTGAACGTGCCCTCAACTTTGTGCAATGACCACTGTTATTTCAGCTCCTTGTCAGTGAAGAGGCCTTACCCTCTCCTTAAAGCTTCTGGAAGAAGCATCTTATGCTCCTTATTCTAGAAGAAAACATGATATATATATATATTATTGAATTAATGCCTCAGAAGCTCATTTACAGCCCTGTTGAAACTGCACAGTGGTAACCTGTATGTACATAGAGCATGACTGTCATCATGGACCGTAATGTGGTAAACTTTGCAAATGCAGCAGTGTGCTTGCTCTCCTTGAAATACATACCAGCAGCCTCTGCACAGAACAGGTTCAGAGGTACCCAGAGCACTGCCTCCTTTCTCCTTTTGGGCCAGGGAGGGAACACATGTGATAAACCTGTCCAGATTCAACTGGCCGATGTGTTGTGTCCTCAGAAGAAGCCTCCTGCCAGGCAATGTCCTACCTGGTTCCACATCAAATGCTGCAGGGATGAGTCACCAGGAGCCAAGGCCCTTCACAGGCACGTTTCCACCCTGTCAGCAAGCCACAGCTCAAGTTCTTGTTAGCATTCCCAGGTTCACAAAGAACCACCAGCATGTGACACCACATCCTCCCTTCGGGAACAAGTGACTCGGTGTGTGGGTTCAAAGTGGCACACTCAAAAGCTCCCCAGCGGCTCCATGCACAGCAGGGCTGAGCCCAGGAGCTCTGACCCACTGGTGGGATGGTGCAGAAGGCCTTGTACTCAGATGGCTGCCCTGCTCCTCTACGGGAGGTCTCTGTCCCCCCTGCAGAGACATCTCAGGTGGCCCTGAGGTGGATCCTGGGCACACCAAAGCATGAAGGAGAAATGGGTGGAGATGTGAATTGAGTGGGAGCCAACTTGGGGAGGGCTGCAGGGGAAGGTAGAAGAGGGAACTAGATGTCCTGAGGACCCTATCCCCCTCACAGGTCAGAGCCCTCAGGGAGACCAGAGTCAAAGTGACAGTGCGGCCTGCACAAAATGCTCACAACAACATTTCTGAAGTCTTCAAATGTTAAGCTCTCACATTTCGGTTTCTTGCAAACAAGCTCATTCAGAGACACAAGTTGTAAAGTGCTGGGGGAAGGCTGTTGGAAAATAGGATTTTTGAATTTCAATGGACTTTCAAAGCAGACTTGCTGTCAAGCCAGATTCAGACCTTTCCTCCACTGGAAGTTGTATTAGAATAAAATCCAGCAGTCATACAGGCAAGCTGGGGTGAAAAGGCCCTCAAAACCAGAAACCCAGCCCTCAGCTTCAAGACTGCCCACCAAAGTTCTTTTATTTTTCTGTTCATTACTGTTTATCTCAGCTATTAACATTCTGCTCATACCTCTATTAGCATACAAACTGGCCCTGTCCCTTCTTTTAAATCTCTCTGCAGAAACAAAAGAAATACTCTTGCTCTCAGTAAATACAGCGGTGCAGGTGCTCCTTGCAGATAAGGTAAAAAAGCGACTTCAAACATTAGTAACAACTTATGAAAGCCACAGCCGAATTTTTAGTAGCTGAGTACCACAAACAAGTCCCAGGATATGAGTACATATTTCATATTTGTCTTTATTCCAGCACAAAAATCCAGTTTGGGAGACAGGCTAAACAAAGGGATTTTTCCATTGTAAAAAAAAGACAGCACTGAGGTTATGTTCAGGTCTATCAGACACGAGCATCTGGTTTGTTTTGCGTTATGAGATCAAGCAATAGCAATGGAGATGCCCATTCTGGGGCGGGCAGCTCAATCCCGGCAACAGCAAGAGGCCACAGGAGAAGCAGACTAATTTCTGGAAAGACATAAAAACGATCGCTCCAAGTCACTTGACACCTAGGCCGAGGTAACGATCTGCAGCAGGGTACGGACGTGCCATGGCCGCCAGCCAAACCCCACACATTCGGCCCAGAGGAACAGCATCGATGACACTCTCCTCCTCCATCCCACCTCCTCCCTGCAAACAAGGCGAATTGCATAGTCCTCCAACCCACTGCCAACGTGCTGTGAGCTCTGCCGAGGCGTATTTCCACATTGGCAGCGATTGCTGCAAGGGGACAAAGCAACGGGGCTCTGCGCAGCCTTCTGCGTGCTGTCGGCCCCTCTCAGCCGAGCAATTCCTCCAGCACCGGTGAAAGCCCCCAAATATTTCAGCGTCCAAGCACCGCAGGCCACACGCGGAGCTGGCAGCTGACGCGATCTTTCCTCCCAGGTTGGGACCCAGGCAGAGGCCAGGTTTTCAGAAATGATCCTGCTGCGGAAAACTGGCTCTCGCCGCCCCTGGCTCTCAGACTCCACATCCCTATTTCCCAGGTCAGGGGCTGAGAAGCTTCTTAGGTGATTTGGGGGGTAGGAAAGCTTTGTACAAAGCCATCTGCTTTGAAGTGCCTACCTTAGGGCAATGGGGAAAGTTGTCCTGTGAACGACTTACAGCACTGGATCCCTATATGGTCCCTAAAGGCAAATGATCAGGAATTTTTAAAACTAATTAGCTACGATTAAGTGTTTGACATTTGTGTCAGCCCTGTCCACTGAATTATAGTTTCCCAGATCTTTTATGTGCTGCAGTTGAATTTCCTTTTCAATATCAAAGAGTGCTTTCTTTTTTCTTCATAATATATTTTTAAGAGTGACAAGAGATCGATAAAAACATATAATTTAGGGATCCATAAAACCTACATAATTTAGCTCCATATAGCATGCTTTAATAAAACAAGCCATACCAGTTGGTTGGTATGCAGGCAGGTATATGCATCTTTGTCTCTGATTTGATTTATGTTAGGTTTTGTTCTTTTAAACACTGACAGCTATTTAACACTTTATTAGGAAAATCAAAATTTAATTAAAATACTGTAATGTGAGATTCCTCTCCTCATCTTAAATTAAAAATAATGACCTGTCCCCATTTTTGGCTAGGAAAGAAAGAAAATGAAGTGTTGATCATTCCCCATCCCTTGAATTTTTTATGGGTATTGTCACAGTTAAACAAACAAGCAGTGTTTTTCTATAGACTTCCCCTTATAGACCCAGATGACTGACAGTCAGCAGCCAACCTCAATGATAAATAACTTTTGGTTACTTTATGCTACCCTGCCTGGAAAAGGGCAAGCTGTGAAACCACCCCAGTTCCCCCTGTAGGGCTTCCCCTCTGCATAAAGGACAGAGCCACCAGCTGGACAAGGAGCTCATGGCTGTGCTGCTACTCAGCAGTGGCTCCGTGTTAGGAATCAACCAGCCACACGAATATGTCACTTGATAGCTGGCCATGGTCACACCAGGCCAGTAGAAGAAGCCAGGGGAAAAGTTTCCTTCTGTAAAAGTGAGTGGCAAGCTGCTGAATCACTCTGGCAGGCAGGAGTCAGCGTGTCTAGGGGAAGAGAAAGTCAATGTCTCCTGCAGGGAATATTAATAATAAAAACCAAAGCAAGGACATTCAGGACTCAAAAGGATCTTTACATTTAGTAAAAAACATTCCAAGAGTGGCTCCACACACAAATTAATATTTCAGGAACCGTAAAACAATATTCATTTTATATTTATGATACAACATCATTCATCCACCAGGGTTTCAAAGTATTTTACAGTCACACACCAAGAAAGCATCTCATTTGCAGTGAAATGCAGCTTCCCTGTCATGGAAGTAAAGTAGTTGACAGAACTGCCTAGGACACAAGAGAAAAAATGTTGCCATCAAGGGAATTTGGGAGAGCTTAGTAGTGCTGCTCCTGTTTTTTAAGTCTAGGATGGGCCTAAGTAACTGCAGAAGCTGGGCACGGGGCGACGAGACAAATGGAAAATTTGGGTACAGCAACCACAGATGTATGTAGAAGTTTTAGACAACTCGTTGCTGAAACCTGGCCAGTCCTGTTCAGATAAATAAAAATGTAATAATTTATGAGAAATTGATTTTATTGTCCTTTCCTCCCAGTCAGCTCCCTGTTAAAACACCGGCAAAAAGACTTAGCAGAAATTATCCAGACCCAGGAAAAATCCACAGCTGCAGCAAGCAAACCACTGGGGATCTCTGCCCCTGGTGGGGCTCATCCCCACTCAAAAATTGGAGGGGAAGCCTCCATTTCTTCTTCTCTCAGTCCCTGTCAGCCCTTCCCAAGCAGAGGAAAAAGGATGCAAAGTTAATGCTTGTTTACTGGGGACACTGAGTATTCACCAGCTGATAGATATTTCCACCAATTCTATAGGTTGAATTTTTGCGAATATTGCAGTCAACTTCATCAGTAACAACTAGAAATACCCTTCAAAAATATAGAATGCAGCACCTCTGCCACCAAACTAAATAATCCTATATGAATAAATATTCTTAAAATACAGAATTTGTATCAGACGCAACAGGAACTGTGATATGGGATATGCTTTGTTACAGCCTGATGTAGATTTAAATTCAAATAATGCACTCTCATAGACAGACACCACCCCAAATCCAATTTTCCTCTCAAAATGGAAGTGCAATAAACAAAATAGAGTGTCCAAGCTGTCTACCTAAGTCCCAGCAATGCCATGTTTTGGGTTTGCTGTTGCTGTTGCTTTGTTCTGCTTGTTTGTTTGTTCCATATTTAGGTATGTACATGCATGCAAATATACATGTGGTTGAAATATGAATTTATGTTCACTCAGGGACAGAGTTTGCTTTTGGTCTCTCTATGAAGATTGAATATTTTAAAAATAATCATTAGAAAGAGAGAAAGGGAAGGAAAAAAAAATTCAATTTTCATTTGGATGAAGCTTTAGCTCATTAACAGGGCTTGTCTTTGATGCAAAAGTTGCTAGGAAAAGGAAGCACAGAATGTTAGACGCAGTTTGCCTAGTGCAAAAATGAGCATAATTTGGCCAAAACACGTTACTGGGCATTGAGGACTATTGATTGAGAGCATCAGAAAGAGCACAAAACCTTCCGCAGCTTTGTAGCAACACTGACACCAACAAGGAGGGTTTTCAGCTGAGGCATGCAGTGTTTTGCACAACTCCTTGTCTCTGCATATGGCATTTCATATGGCAGCTGTGACTTCCCGAGGAAGATCTTAGAGCCTTCTAGGTCAGCAAGTCAGATGCCAGCACTGTTTTACAAGCAGCAGGGCCCTGTCGGTGCTGCCGTCAGTAACCTGCGCTCCAAAATCCCTCCTTCACCTCCAGCCCAAGCACTGCAGTGGGCTTGCTGCCTTGCTCACGCCTGAAACTGCTCCTAATTTTACGCCACTGCTCCTATCTTTAAACATACACTCAACGCACACTTTCTGAAAATGTGTCCCCCTGCACCTCTGTGTGTACACTGCATCGATAATGTGAGCGCTGTGTAAATGCTTGCAGAGCAGAGCGGCGTATTTGGTGTAAAAATATTTAAGAGCCAAAGGTGAGTTAGAAATATATCACATGTGCTTTCCAGGGGAAGAGGTTAATTCAGCAGTTTAGCTGCGACTGTGCGAGGAGCAGAGAGAGACTCCAGCTGTATCTGCACTCCCTGTAAGATTGTCTATTTAGTGGTATCGCATCACCCCAGCAAATTTCCATTGGCTACTCATGCCTCGGTGCTTAATATTATTTCCAGCTTTCTGTGAAAATAGTAACTTTTGGTGGGTGACAATGTGTACAGGAAAACTTGTGGTTATGAGAAAAAGAACCGCAAATGGTCTAGCTCATATTTTAGTTCCAGCTCCAGAAACTCTGGCAAATAGCATGAATTTTTCCAGATCAACACTGTGATGCTCTGATAGCTGGGTGCTTGTATTTATCATGACCCCCCCCTACACACACACACACATGACCAGGCACTTTCTCTAAGGCGGGTCTTTTAATTCAAACATGAAAATAATTTTAAAGCAATCCACCGCCACTCTATTACAATTATGTTCTCTGCTACTGAATCTAAGCCAAGGACTCTGGGGACAGCGAACACATTAATGTTCTTGGAAAGTCGTTTAACATATGTCTCTTTCCATTTAAACCCTGCTGATCACTCCATGGATTTAATTTTCCCAGCCATAAAATAAGCCTACGATATCTGTTTACCTGGCTTGTGGATAGAGATGTTTGCAAGTAAAGGACTTGAAGAGTTAAGTAATTAACAAAGAAGACCTTCACCTGCCACAGGGCTCACCATCTGTGTGAGGACCAAGTTGAGCAGCTGAGATACCTGGTAGACTGGCTTACAGGGCCAATGAAGACAACTGCAGCACAAGATGGCTGTTGAAAAACACTGTGGGTCAATGGGACATCGCCTGTGCTTTGTGGGATGAAAGGATGAGGCAGATGGGATGTGGTGGTGGGAAGAGCCCCCTCTGCAGCACCACCATGAGGGCTTGGGAGAAGGCGTGACACTGAGGAGGCCCAGGGCAGGGCACACAATGGGGAAGGAGACCAGAAATTTGTGTTGACGGATGGTCAATCCCCTATCTGAACACTGCTAAAGCTGACACTGCCATCCACCGTAGATTCAAGCACCTACCACCAGGCATCTCTCCACCCGGGTTGCTCTCAGCTGACACCTGAGAGGTGTTGGAGGGCAGGGATGTCTCCTGTGCAGATCTGTGCCGCTCCCCTCACAACCACAGAGCCACCACGTAAGGACTGCCTTTTGGTGCCATGACTCAGACAAAAAATCAAGAGGCCACACTTCAGGCTAAGTATCTAATTGCCTTTTCATTCCCCAGTGCTTAATCATCAGTAAATACAGGAATAAAACATAACAAAGGGCAGCTCTGACATACCCGAATAGCTCCCTGCTCTGGTGCCCGGTCTGCACACCAGTCACTTTGCCCTTCCCTCCCCCTCCTTGTCCAAGGTGTCTCTCCCTCTTTTAGGGTCCCTTTTTAGGACTTGAGGACCTCAGGCACACACTTCCCTCCCTGCCTGGGGCTGCTCCTGAGGTCGGTGTGCACAACCACTGCCAGAGGCGACAGCCCACGCTGTTGCCTTGTCGGGCATACAGAAACCTCTCCTATAGCAGAAGACAAGAGCAGCTCAGCTCCTTCACGCCCTTGCAGGGGAAGAAGGCTGCATGGGACTGCTCAGGATCAAAGGTGTGGGGCTGGCCACAGGCAGGGCTCGTCGCAAACACAGATCCCCGCGCAGATTTCTGGTTATCCAACAAGTAGTTGTCACGTCCTGCAGGATGGGTATAGCATGTGGCAGCCCAATTACAACACGTGGAGCAGGAGGTGACTGTGCCATAAAGCACTAGACAGTAATTAAAATCTCCTCCCTCCAGGCAGGGACAGAGATGCTTGAGGGCAGCAGCACGGCCCCCTTCAAGGCAGTGACCCGTGGGGGCAGCCCCAGATGCCCCGCAGGCCCTACCAACACAACCCAATCTTCGAGCATAATGCTGTTGTAATGCTGCTCGTGGTAACAGAAACCCAGCGTTCCCCATGAATAATCACAGAATTTATTTATAGCGACAAAACGAGAGGGCCTTTTATGCAATATTCACTAAGGTTACCCAGGTCAATAGCAGCCTAGTCAGAGTGACTCATGCTGTGGAATTAAATATTTTATACATAGCACAGTTATCGGCGGCGTCTGGCTTGCCTTCCAGTAACCGTCTCGGTCTCATTTTCTCCTTTCTCTCCCCAAAACAGAGCAGAGAATTCAAAGTACCCCGTATGGTACAGCATCTGGTTCTCCTTACTCGATGTCAGACAAGTGATCAAAGATGCAGAAAGAGTGCTTGCACTAATGCCATCTCTTGAAATAGCTTTGCCTAGTGATCTGTAGGAAACAATCGCGTGCGTGTAGGACGGGGCACCCCGCAGGCTCCCAGCTGCTGCGCAAGGTCAGGTCGGTGCCGCTCTTACAGTAAGGTTGCTTGAGGGCCCAGGAAGCTGAGCGATTCATGCAAGGTCGCCGAGAAAACTGAAAAGCAGAGCTGGGGACAGAGTTTAAAAGCTCTGAGTGCAAGACACCACAGGGAAATTGTCTGCAAGCTTTCAGGGTTCAGACGACTGAATGGAGAGCGATGCTCGCCGGAGCCTTTTGCCCTGCCCCGACACGTGCAGAAGGAGCTGTGCCTGCGGTCCTGCCCCGCTGTCCCAGCACAGCTTCCAGGGAGATGTGTCAGAGCATCCCCCACCGGCAGTGTGAGTGGTGCAAAGGCTTCTCCATAGAGCAGGCAGGAATAAAAGCATCAGAGAAACAGCACCGTTAGGGCTGGAGGGCTGTCCTCACCTGGGGCCCAAGAGCTCTGCAGCAAGAAGCTCAGGCCAGTTGTGGGAGAGGATCCGAGCTGAAGGCAAGCACAGAGCATCAGCGGGGTCCCAACCCCACAAAGACCCCCCAGCTGTGCCCATGGGGTAAGAGTGGAGAAGAGTCACTGCACACATCCATCAGAAACGACAGGAAAGAACAAAAGTAACAGACACAATTTTTTTGCAATTATAAACTACCTCCTGTCACAGGGCCCGGATGAACCCCCATATTTTTTACCTCGTGGGGTTAACTGCGGCTCTCACTGAACACAAGCCTCCAAGCTGGCCTGGGATGCCCTGCGAGCCAGCGTAAATCGGGAAGGACCCCGCTGGAAGCTGCAGTGCTGCCGGCACTGCGAGCACACCGACCGTGCTCCGGCTGAGCAGGCACGGGGGCAGAAAGCTCAGCAGCTGTGTGGGCCCGGGGGCAACGTGTGCTCCGCAACTGCTCCTTAAACGTGTCATGCAGAAGGCTCCCCGAGAGCGCTCAGTGTGAGGGCTGGTGCCATTATTCCCCACTGACATGCAACTGTGAATGTACTTTCATGGTCTCTTTCTTTTTTTTTTTTTCCCCCTTCAATAAAATTGGCCAGAAGAGCAATTACATTGAGACAAGGACTAAATTGTTTTGATTTAAGCCGTTCCCATTTGGAAAGGGGCATTACTGGAACAATGGATATAATAAAGCGATACTTGTTTACATGACTTTTCCATTAGCAGAGGAGAATTTGTGGGAGGTGTAAACTTTTCCAGACATTCAGCTTGAGCTGCTTAATGAAACATTTTAACTAAAGCATCAGGGTATATAAGGGTGATTTACCGCAGCTTATTGCTTAGTCGGGGTGGCGCAGAACATCTTAAAAGAGTGTAAGAAACTGATCCCATGGTCTCCTGCACATCTCAGTACTTAGCAGGTCATGCAGACTTCTCTGTTACCCAGCTCCAAAGCCAGACCACAGTCACCATCTCCAGGAGGTCCACGGCAGCCCCACCACATCTGCTGAGGGAAGCAAACGCTTCACTCAGAGGCCTCTGGTCACAGGGCTGGGTCCTTTGAGGGCAGCAGAGTGCCTGTGTTGGTGAAGGCATCATTGCTGTGTCATGCAGCAATGGGCCTGAGCAATGGGACCTCTTTTGCAAAAAAAAATAAAATAAAATAAAAAATGTTCAGCTAGAAAGCTAAACCCTTCCCTCTCCAGCAGGGCTGCATCTCCATCAGGGATGAGGAAAAGGACTGTCTGCTCACTCTGCAACCAAAATGGTTTTATGGTGGAGCTGTGCTCCACCATACTGACAAACCTCTGGACAGAAGCAGCGTGCTCTAGAGGAGCCAGTGCAGGTGGAAGTAGAGGTCAGAGTTGGTCGGGATGCTCCCGTATGGTCCAAGCATCAGGAAGCACCAAGAGGGACCGCGCCACTGCGAGGAAGCATCTCTTGCTCCGTGTCAGGTATTGATCCATCACATAGCTGCTGCTTGAGTAATTAAGTCCCCAGAGCGGATAAGGGATAAAAATAACTTGGGAAAAGAAAAGTATCAATAGCCACAGCTGAGAAACTAAAGAGTTTTATGGATTCAGGATGTGGGAACAAGCACTGTGAGCTTCTCTTATAGAAAAAAGACATTTCTTACACTCACGTATAAAACAACAGCCAACACCTAGAGGTCAGATTGTGGCACCCACCATTTCAAATGGAGTTGTAAAAGAGAGGAACTCATACCCTGAAGTTCAGCCTTTGGACATATCTTCAGAAATGCTGGCTTTTGCTGGGGAAATACTGAAATTTCACTGTGCACAGCAGCAGCCCATGCCCATGGCTGGCCCCACTGTCCTGGGAAGGGCAAAGGGGCTCTGCTCCAGCACTAGCACACTTTTCAGACCCATCGAGCTGACGTTCTTGGGCCCCTCTCAGTTTTCCACTACTGTAAATTTCTTCTAATAATGAGCTCTGACTGCATCACCACCAGGCTTAAAATTTGTGTGCATTTCTACCCTAACAAGCCATGCTCTGCCACACAAGTAGCCCCGCAGCACTAATTGCTCCCATTAGCTAATAGCTCTTGAATCATCTTTGTGGGTCAGCTGTGAGTTTGTGCACATGACATCTACGCGTGGCAGAGGAGAGGAGGTCCCTGCAAATGCAATTCAAGAAAAAACAATACAAAACAAAACAAAAACAACAACACCAAAAAAAAAAAAAAAAAAAAAAAAAAAACATGAAAGAACAAACAACACTAGAGGGAAACTAAATATGAGGGAAACTAAATATGAGAAACACAAGTGATGAGGTGACACCAGGGTGGCCAATGCAGCCCTCTCAATTTTGAAGGACCCAGTGACCCTATGGTTCTCCCATTTGGCCCTACAAAACAGAGAAACTCTGCCACAGGAATAAATCACAAGTGCAGCAAGCTGTCCTCGGAGTAAATGTATGAAGAGCTCAATTTGTCCTGATGGATGGATAGACAGTGTCACAGTTCACTTCATCTGACAGGACTAAGATTCGTACACAGTACAAATTGATTCAGAAAAGAGAAGACTGCCATGTGCTATTACTGTTACATTTGATCTTAATAACTATGTACTATAAGCAGATTTTGGTGCCAGGCTTCTTCAAGGAGAAAAATAAATAAATAAAAACAACAACTAAGAGAAGCCCAGTGCATCTGTACAAAGCAGGAATCAACCCCCCCTGAGCACACTCCTGTTGAGAGAAGACTATGATGGGTGGGAAGAATCACGGTAAATCCTGTCCCATTTTCCCTCTTTTGTCCCTTCCCTCCACTCCCATCATCGCAGTACTTGATACTCCTAAAGGATCTGCTAAATGCAAGGGAAGGAAGGCAATTTGTGCTGCGTGTGAATCCAAACGTTGTTACAGCTGTTAATTCTTCTCCTGCCCTGTTTACAGGAGAAATTCTGGTTTTGTTTACCCTCCTGTCTCACGAGGCAAGGAGGACTTTAGGATTCCTATATGCTCTGGCCACTTGTTACAGTTTCTTTGTCTGGACATGCCGAATGGCTGCATCCCTGGAAAAGGGGAATTTAAGTGAGAAGAGCTATCAGTGAAGAGTTAATGCAAAGCAGTTAACCCTACTTTTGAACAGGAAAAAAGAAAAGGAAAAAAAAAAAAAAAAAAAAAAGGAAGGAAGGGAAAAGACAACGCTAGCAGGGAGGTACAGGTTACATCCCTCGTTCCCTCACCCACCACACAGCACACGAAATGCCAGATAAAACACCTCCCAGGTCCCACAGCCAACAGTGCCAGCTGAGCACTGGGAGATGTTTTGGGCAGCTCAGGAGAAGCTGAGCAGCCCGGCACACCCTGGGCTGGTTTCTGTCCTCGGAGAGCCCACCCCGTCCCTGGCTCCGTGCCCGCCTCACAGTGCAATGGGATCCTGGCTGTGCCACTGCCTGTCTTTTTGCTGGGAGTAGAGCAGCCTCCCATGGGGAGTGGGGGGAAAAAAGACATATTTGTTTACATGTGATCGGTTACTGAATGCATTTGCTTTTTTTCTTTTCTCATGAATGGCTTTTATTTCTTCTTGGGTACTTCCTGCCAACTGGAGCAGAGGTGAAGGGAAACAAATCTAATCTGGGCGTTAGCAAAAGTCACCCTTTGCAACCAGAAATGCCATAAACATCTTCCTTTTTCCTTTTCTTCCTTTTCTCTTCTAAAGTAAACAATCAAATGCAATCCACCAGGGAGAGTGATTCACCATAAAATCTCTCTGTTTAATCAGCGTGCCCAAGAAGATTGTTGTCTTCTTATAATTACGTGGAGCACACAAGTTCGAAGCTGTGCTCCCTCCCAGTCCAAGTGAACCGGGAGAGGAATCCCTTGGAGTCCCACGCCCCTTATCTAATGGGCAGCCTCATTCCCTAGTCACAAAACCGAAATTAAAATCGGTGTCATTACCACCAAGGCTAAGCAGCCTGACACCAGATTATCAGGCTCCTTCCCACCTCCCGCTCCTCTCCTCGTCCTGCCACTTGTGGGTGTACATACACGTACACACTCTCTCTCTCTCACACACACTTAGCCCAATTTCCTAATCTACGTGATATATCACCATTGGATTTTGACAGCTATACAGGTAGGGGCTGTGAGCTGAGAATCTTTATGGAGAAAATATTTAGCTGCGGCGTGTCAAGATAGAAGGCAAGGGAATTGGAACAACGTAATGAAGTGAACGGCAGCAAATGAAAAGATGGAGTGGATAAGTAAAGAAGAAAGAGCCTTTAACAAAAATGCACAACAAATAGAGGAGTGCAAAAGATTGTTTCTATGGCAATGTAAGAAAGACTGCAAAACTGCTGTCTGCAAGCAAATGTATTTAAAATGAAACATGAGGTAACTGAGGTAACAGAGCCTGTGTCACTAATGGCAAAGTACTTCAGCAGCCCTGAGCCTCCAGCGTCCCCTTCCCTTCCCACCAGCTGCAACACGAGAGCACGACCACCACAGCTGAGCT
The DNA here is from genome assembly GCF_011077185.1 of Oxyura jamaicensis. Classification (NCBI taxonomy): domain Eukaryota; kingdom Metazoa; phylum Chordata; class Aves; order Anseriformes; family Anatidae; genus Oxyura; species Oxyura jamaicensis. Next base: position 42,406,557 of record NC_048895.1, on the reverse strand, counting down.
GGGGGACTTGTGGCAGTGACCCCACAGCTCGGCTGGTGGGGCTGCTCCTCCATCCTTGCCAGGAAAAGCCACCCTGCCCCATTCACACCCACTTCCCCCCCCAAAAAAATAAAAATACATGGCCCCCTTCCCATGTGAGTACCCAAGGTGTCAACTCAGCAGCTTCAGCCAGTCCCCAAGGGCTCCTCATGGGATGGGGTCAGCCTCTGAGTGGGATTAGGGCCCACCAGCCACCTCCTGGTACCATTTTTGACAGGAAGGTGTGAATCTGGTGAGGGGACCTGGGAAGGAGTCAGCTTGGCTTAGGAAAGAGCTCCTGTATCCCTTTTTGGAAGCCTGTTGAAAAGGAGGCCTCAAGAGGAGGCAGGTGATGGCAAAGGGGTCGCCTGCCTCAGCTGGCACTGAACTGGGGACATTGTGGGAAGGCAGCGAGGCTCTGGTAGGGATTTCTCAGGTGCACGAGGCATTGAGGTGGCTGCAAGAAGGGAGAAAAGCGAGGTCGCTCCTCTACCTGCACCGTGTCTGTGGGGCCAGGAGCCTGTTTGGGCAGGGGTGGGTGGCACGCAGGGACTCGCTGCTGGGACAGGGCTGCCCCCTTGCAGCATGAGCTGACACCGGTGTCACCAGTTCAGCAGCGCCCTGCTGAGCCCCCTCCTTCTCCTGCCTGAGATGTGAGACAGGCGCTTGTTAAGGCTGTGAGGCAGTGTGCGTATAATGTGCCATAAAACAAATCACGTTACTTTGCGTATAAATAGACAGGTAAATTAGAATTCATTCTTAGGTCAAATTGGCTGAGATAAAAGCTTAAAATAGAGAGGAAATGAACTCAGATGTATCTACCTGTTGATGAACCTGTTCCTAATCCACTGTAAGGAAAAAAGAAAATTAAAAAAGAAATCAGAATTTCCCCTACACGACCCCTCTCGCAGAGCCCGTTTGTCTGCACTAAATGCTGCTGAGGGGGTCCAAAGCACAGCAAAGGGTCTGTGGCAAAGCAGAGGATGTAAACAGAAGTGCAAAGAGATTACTTCAACACAAATTCTTATCAGTTTTGCTATTCAGTGCCTGTCTTTCAGCTGTGTGGCATTTCGGCTTCCGAAACTCTATTATGCCCTATTTATATCCATTTTCTGAATGGTAAAAGCTGTAACCTAGCACCTCGGGCACTGGGCTGAGGCTTTGAAGAGCGGAGTCTGGCTTGTCACTGCATATGCAGCCATAGCAATGCCTTTATCCAAAAATCAGGGATAATACATCCCTGCTGCAACTAAAGCCAGCTTATGAGATCCTCTTGTGTGGGCCCTTTAAGTGCCGAGGGCTTATGCTGCTGCATGTATTGCCTTTGAATCAAATTCAGCTTTCTTTCAACATGACAGCTTATTTATTCTTAGCGCTCTTATTTGTGCTAATGCCACTGTCATCTATCAAAATGCAGCTGGTGTCCGCTGTATTTCTCTGGTGTCAACCTGAGGAAAATAGCAGTGAATTAGGTCCTCTCCCTTCAATTAGCCACCTTTGTTCCCATGAACACTCTGCCTGGATATGCTTTCCACGATATTGACCGAGCTGCAGAGCCTTCCCGCTGCAGCCCCTCTCCCCAAGCTGTATGGACACCACTTCTGGCTGCCCACAGAGCTCCTTGCCGCAGCATGACCAGAGACCGATGGCGTACACAAGGAAAGGAAACAGTGCTGGTGCCTGAAATACTCTGAAGGAGTGATCCCTTCTCTGATTTCTCAGTCATCCAGGCTTTGCTTCACCTGTACGTTCAGCAAAGCTACCCTCAGCCTGCTGTTAGGACGGGCTGACAGGCACCGGGCTGACAGAACAAACACCCAGACACAGCACATCCAGAAACACATCAAACTCTCTTTTCCTGTCCCCTTCAAGTCCAGGGTTTGATTTTTGGTTTTGGGGGTTTTTCGGTTGTTGTAATCACAGCCCTTGTGGAAGCAGTCTGCCTGACAGCCTTGCTGACTGAAATCTGCTGTTTATCCACAGAGCAGGAACGGTTTGTGCCGCTGAAGCTTTCTTATTCACATCACCTACATGCCGCGAGTCTGCTTTGAAGAGGCACCTCTAGGGGTGAAAGCATACTTCTGTCTCTAAGCTAAATTCAATCCCTGATCTCTTTGCAGAGACTAACAACAAGGGAGACATTTGGCATGATTGATGGGAGCCAAATGAATAATTCATGGCAGATCATTTATTTTGATGAATTTTAGCCTCTTTTTCTGTTTGCAAATTGTCTGCAAGTAGCTTATGAACATCTCAAATGTATATGGGATTTGAAATTAACTGCTGGATACTTTCCGGAAATAATTCCTAGCCAGTAGATTGCTCACGAACCATTCAGGGGAGGCATTTGAAATTTCAAATTCCAGCCACGTCGATTAGCTTTGATTGCTCTCATGAGCCAGAAGCTCATCCACAACACTGGTGTAAACGCAGAGGAACTCCGCTGACTATGCTGGAACTTGACTGCAGGTTTACCTTGGTGTTACCAGCCTCAGAATCTGCCCAGAAAACATTTCTGTTCTCTAGGCAGGTAGGTAACGTTTTAAATCAAGTGTCCTCAGTGACCGGGAAAGGAGAAAGTAAAACAAAATAATTATATGTTTACATTTCTTTTCCATGAATCATAAAATATTTTGCTCCAGTAACTCTCCCTACCAGTAAATACCCATATCTTTAACATGCCTGGCTATCAGTCAGACACCTGTCATTTCTTACCTGATGCATTTCCCATCAGTTACCGTGACTTTCCTCCTTCTAGAAACCCATTAAATGAGTTTGCTGAGGCAAACCCAGTACGAGACTCACCACCAAACTCTCTGTTTAACGCCGGTGTCGCCAGCTGAAGCCAGTGGTATAAAACCAGTGGGGTGCAACAGGGAACCACGCTTGCATCACGCACGTCACAGCGAGCGCTGGTCCCTTTTGGTGCCTAAGACTGCCTGGCGCCGGGTGCAGGGCCAAGCTTGGCATGGTGCAGACTTCATGTCCCAGTGACCCAGTGGACCAGGTGCTTGGTACAAGGCGTACAAGGGCGCCTAATGCTGTCAGAGGGGGAATACCTCTGCCTCCAGACCCTGAATCTTCCTGACTGGGAAGAGAAAGCGAGTTCAGAGGGAAGCCAAGGAGGGATGAGGGACAAGCCGCGTCTGTGACCAACAGCATGAGGCTGAGGTGGTGTGTTTGGGGCCAAGACCAGATCTGGCTAAAGCTGTCTGCAGAACAAGGACAGAACACCAAATTCAGGAGCAGTAAGTCTAGGGGAACCCACGGGACAGACTGTGTATTGAGTGGAATATCTCAGCTTTGCAAAGGACAATGCAGTCTCTCAGGGCAGCAGGAGGAAGGAACTTTTGCTTTAATGTTTTAATTACAGTCTTTTAGTAAAGCAGGCCAAGAGAGGGCTATGGTTAATGGAATGCTATTTTTGGGAAGCAGAAGAGGAAGCAGAGTCCTATTGGACTGGGTACATCTGGATACCCTGTCGTGCAGTGAATGCTTAAGTGTCACCGGGGCCCGGCAGTCCTCGTGCCAGATTTCTGCTGGCTTTCTGTGGACCACCAGATCTACTTTACACAATGCAATGAACGGCCAGGCAGCCAGTAGAACCTGCCATACAACTCACTTCGAACATGCCAGCAGTGAAAGGCTAAGGCACCCAGCCCCAGAGCAACAGTTGTCACTGCAAAGCAGGCAGATAAGAGCCTTAGTTAACTGAAAGCTGACAATCTGACTGAAAATCCTCTCCAGTCAGCTTCTCTGGCTTCAGTGAGGCCACAACTACTCAAAAGTCAAAACACACTGCTCCAGCCATGGAGACAGAGCCTTGACTGAGCTCTGAGTGACAGCTGGGTGTTTGTTTCCTCCAAACCTCTCTGAAAACACAGCACAGGGAATACGGGAGTTCCTCCACCGATGGCAGCCAGCAGCTAATGCCGCTCCTTCTGTACCTTTTCCCACCTCTGCCCTTGACCCTCCCGATTACAGACCTCTGCTGGCCTTCTTCCATCTGCTGCATTTCACCACACCTGCTGCAGCGTATTTGTTTTCTCACCCCGTCCCGATTGCACCAGAATCCGCAGGACGCAGGAAGAGGAGGAGGCAGGTGGCAAACATGATCGCCCTTCGCTGGAAGGCTGGCATGGGTGGAGGCAGGACAGGGGTGACATTTCCTCACAGCAGAGCCAAAACTGCGTGGCACTCCTGGCCCACCCCGTGCTTGCGTGAGCCTTTCGCTGAAAAACTTCTGAGCTTGTCATTGCTGAAGGCTTTTTGGCAGCCAAGTCTTAAATATAGATTCTAATCACAACTGCACATGCTGTACGATCAGCCCCAAAACTGATTAACTTTTACATAAGCTTATGTTCAAGGGGCAATTCAAGATGTAGGAGCTGGCACCAGTTCAGGGCCTGAGTTGGTGTCTCTACACTGCTCATCCCATAAAAACAGCGTACTGCATGCTTAAAGAGATCCAAATTATATATAATGGGAAATTAAGATGAAAAACCATGGAATAGCCTTCATAAATTAAGTAGACCATCAGGCTGTATTACATATACATATATATGTATATATAGTGCGATGGAATGAACTGCTGTGAAAATGCTTATTTTACTGAACACAGTCTTCATGTGTTTTATTATTCAGTAGTCTTATTTCACCAACAGGGGGTTTTTCATTTCATTTTGAGAAAAATGCAGGAGGGAATAATAAACCACTTCAGTCCATATTGTTCCTGTAGAAGGAAATGGATGATGCGGGAAAAGGAGGCATTTGTCAGTGGATGTTTCCAAACCCATCACCGAGGTACGTAGCTCTGTGAGTTCAGTTCAAAGACATTGCAGTAGATGCCCGTAACACAGCTAACATCATAAGGGACAGCGGTCATACCTCAGGACATAAGCAGGTCTACAGCAAGGTCTACAGCCAAGATTTAGAAAGAGAATCCCTCTGGAACTGAACTCCAGAGAATTCTGCACCTTTGCTTGAAATGCAAAGAAGACAAGGAGTGTGACTCGATGGCCATTTGTTCTGTTCTGGTAATTTAATTGTGCACTGTGAGTTTTCCTGAGCAAATGGACATTATTTTCCATGCAATCTTCCCTACAAAAATAATCCCTTTATGGGCCTGCAGTCCCCACTGGTCGTATTTCATATCCCAAGCCCCCAGCACTTCTCACTGACTCCTGGTACACTGAAAGTGAACTGTAAGGCAGCTAGTGATTGAACAGCTGCCAGGAAGAGCTCCTACTCACAGGGCTACTAGCTTTCTTTCCCAGGCAGTGGGTGCTTCATCTTTAAAATCAATCTGATGCATTGGCACAAGCCCAGCGAGTGTTAGTCCATCTGCTGCCTAACTCTCCCGGTTTGTTTGCAGAGGCTTGCCATCAGCTGTTCAAATCCCTCCTTTTTCCCCTCCAAGGAATTTCCTCCCCCCCCCCCCCCCCAACTCTCCAGGATCCCAATAATCCCCACTTCACTTTCTCTCTCTTAATCAGCCTCCAGAAAGCCATGGAAAGAAGCTTAGGAGCACACAGTGCAATTAACACTACTTCTAATTTAGCTGGCATGGTGATCACAGTACAATGAGGTGGGTGAGGCGGGGGAAACTCAGGTCTCTGTGACAGTGCTTGGCACAATCAATCCCCAAGCCAAGCATTATTTCTCCGTGGGGAGAGAGAATAGGCTCCTGCTCCCTACAGTTTCCTCCCTCCTGCTGGAGTTAACAGCAGCCTACAAATCATGCCTGGTAAGAGACCAGTAGAAGACCCCATTGATCATCTGCTGCCTGCTGTTTTGGTGCACATATGAGGAATGCAGATACTGTAATTAGCTGGGAGAAGAGGCAGGAGAATGACCAAAGGCTGACCAGCTATAAGACAGGGTACTTGAGCCTGGGACTGTGGGGAAGGTTATGTTGCTGCTGTCTACAGTTACTTGTTCTGTGGATGTTGCCTCCGGTCTCTAAAGCCTTAGGGGACATGCTTTTCACAGCCTAGTGTAAGCCTTGAGTTGCCTGGAGAGGGACTTGCTGGGCCCTCTGCAAAGGTGTTCAAGTGAACATCATGCCCAATGCTGGGCACGCCTCAGCAAAGTCAGGAGGGGAACGCCAGCCATGCCTGGCTGAACTCAGGTGTCTGCTGGAGGCACAGGGCCCTGCATCAGCACTTCACACTCCTCCTCCATCCCTGCCCAATGGAGGCCTCACGCAGGGAGAAGACCCTGCCCCAGCTATGTAACACCTAGCGCTGCTCAACCTCTCACTGGCGTCCCAGCTAGCTGCCGGAGCAGGACGCACCTCCCGCGTGGCTCAGCTCACCCGTGCCTGACCTTCCCTCCAAAATTCCCTTGGGAGAAGCACCAGCCCGTTTCTCCTTCCCTTCTCAGCGCAGAGCTGAGGCGACCCCAGCATGGGCAGGCCCTGACCACAGCCTCACAGGAGAGTCGCTTGAGGATGGCACTGGCTTCCCTTTGCCTTCTGGAGGGAGGAGGGCTTCCTGGAGTCACAGAGCACCTCCCTTGGGACACAGGAGACACTGGGCAGGCCGGGGTAGGCCTTACCAGCGTGTATTTTCTCTCCCTCCCCCCTCCGGTGCTTGTGGCAAAGCTGTGTGACACAGTGCTTTGGTCCCGATTTGCAGTGCTCCTGCTGCTCCGGCCCCAGACAAAGGCAGCCATTCAGCCCAGGCTGCGCAGCGGTTTTATGCTACAGATGAACATCTACCATTGTCGCTAGTACTGCAGCCCAGAGAAATTAAATGCAAATTGTCTTTGTTCCCAAGCACAGATCTCCACTTCTTCAGCCCCAGGAGCCTAACAAACACCCTCTGTGCTCCCCATTTGTTCACTGCGTATCACCTGCTTGTCAGCTAATGCTCTGCTAGGCTGTGGGATTTAGCCATGGGCACAGCCTGGTTGTGTATAACAGCATACAGATAATCTCTTAGGGCTATAGCTACGTATATATTGTGTAGAGCGGGTATGTTTCAAAATAATAATAATAAAAAAAATCACATCTCAACCAGGGGGTCAGCAGGCAACACGGTTAAACGCAGGAGGTTTCCTGTTCATGAGGGAAAGGCATCACTGCTTCAAAGCCTGACCGTCCACAACTGCTCCACAGCTGGGCAATGCTGATGCTGTGCCTCCAAATCTTGAAGCAAGAACTCCTGCATCTCCTGCCACTGTCCCTTGTATCCAGGAATAAGAAGATAGAATTGATCCAGTGAAAGTCAGGCTGGAGATCAAAGAAAAAAATCCATTACATTAGCCTTCAAAGGTGGGAAACAACTTCCCGAGGATACTGAAAATGCTCCATCATTTGGAGCACTTAATCCTAGGACAGAGGAAAACAACACAGAAAGAAAAACCTTGCTGATGGTACAGGTGAGACACTACCTAGTTTGCCAAGACACTTCTAACACAGCAGAGGCACCCATCCTGTGAGGACCCCAAATACACAGATCCTAGGACCCACAGAGAGCTCCACCGTGATCAGCCAGATCTGCAAACACAACCTGAAGCACACCCTACCACAGCACCCTTTCCTTCTGGTGGCTGGATCACAGATAGTATGCAGACAGCTCAGTCTTGCAATAACAAGGATGGGCCTCTCAGCTCCCAGTTCAGATACGTGAGTTGCTATAGCTCGCAAAGACACTGCCTATCTGCTGAGCTGCACTGGCAGGCCGTGTACACTCTTGGCCTATCACAGAAGTGAGATAAAATGTATTTGCTTGAATCATTTTCATTGAGGCTTAAGTAAATACACTGTACCTTGTATTTGGTCACTACGTACTTGCCCATCTGAGCCTGCAGCTCACAGTGGTTTGTGCTTTCAGATCCACAAATTGCAGGTTCAAGCCTAGATGATGATAATGCTGAAGGCCACGATGTTTTATCAACTCAGGACACATGATCTGCACAGACCTGTCAGCTAGGCCACCGCTTGTATGGTTACATCAGGATTATCATCACGTATCTGATCAGCTCTATCCACTACCAGCCAGCATGTGCCTCTGCACAGCACCAACATTCAGGTCACCAGTTATGTAATTTATGAGCAATGAGGCAGAGTAACATCTGATATAGAGTAGATGAACCTGCAATTGCCTGATGCGTAAAATGAGCTTTATTTAAAATAGCCAAATATGGGTTTTCCCCCACATTTAGAAATCTTCATCTGCACATTAGCTTATTGGCTTCCTCACACACAGAGATTCACTCTCCCAGCACACTGGGAAAAATCTCCATTTCCATGAGTCAGTTCCTGCAGGGAAAGCACAGGGCTGGATACTCCCTTGCCAAAAGGAAATGATTAAAGACATAAATCAGCCAAAACCATATGGCATCAAACTGTTGGGGTCCATTACCCTCCCTCTATTAGGACAGGGCAGGGTTCCTGCAGATGCTGAAATCTCTTGGCCTCCAAAATGTGGATTAGTCCATTTGTTCAATACTTAGATGCAGAAATACCCAACCCAACAGGAGGAGCAAAACGATCAGCACAGTAGCATGGCTTCATGCAGCTGTCATGTGCAAGAAAAGCAGTCACCAAACTGACAAGCAGCAGGGCTTATGTTTTTCATGCTGCTGCAGGAGACCCCCGGAAACTGTTGTCACTGGAATCAAAGAAGGTGAGGGCATTTCAGAAGATGTGCATTGAAAACACAAGTTGAAAAGATGCGGGACATTTAGAGCAGGTTAAGCTGCTCAGTGGTCTGCTATAGAGCCCGCCTTCCCCTCAAGTGCCCTGATGCACCACATTAGGTTTCTGAGACGTTAAACTGAGAAATTAAGAGTTATTGACACAGTTACCACATCTTACTGAGGAGTATTTCACATGAAATACCAAGCTACAGCTTTTCTTTTTCTTTAACAAACACAATAGCCTGCATTTCTGGAACCCAAAGAATGTTGTACAGCAGGCAAAAATTATTTCTGTAATCGGTATGCAAACAGAGGAAGTGCATGAAGGGGTGAAATACTGCAGATGCTGGGATACAGCCCTTCGCAGGGAAGTCAAGGTGTCCACAAAAGCTGAGCACAAAACCATCTCAAGCTTTGATCAAAGAGCAACAAAAGACATCACCTTGTATAAGGCCACAACACAAGGAGCCCACACTCACTGTATTCCAGCTCACGCTGCAGTTGCTAACAGGCCACAGCTGAGTAGGGCTCGTGTCCAGTGCTAAACATCTTGACAGGGAAGAGCAGCGTGTCCTGCGGGAATCCAGGGCAAGGGGAGTGGAACCACCCACACTGTAACGCATGCCATGCAGCCTTCAAGACCTGCTTTTCAAAGCTCTGGAAACCACAACTCCAGCTAACATCGGTCAGCTGCAAGAAATTAGTCTCTTTGTTACTCACCTGCATTCTGCATCAGCTCTAAAGGAACGGAAAAAGGGGCTACCCCTGAACTGCCTTTTTGTTTTAACCTGTCCCACTCTGTGCTGCAATTCCCATCCCAGCTGTCTCATACCAATAAAATAAAAGCATTCTTGAAATAATAAGACTAGGAACAGCAGGGCAGACCTTGCTTTGAACCGGGCTGCACTGGGAATTTCTAGTTCTGCTCTCTTTGTGTGCTTTTGACTTCAACATTTCCTACTGGCTTCGAAACAAAACCCAGAAACATACTTGCATTTAAATCTCTACGAGTTTCATTTTAAGACTGACTCAGAAGGATGGATTCCCAATCTATCTGGTTCCCAAACAACACAGTGTTATCACTGCACCTTTAAGTGATGAAGCTCCAATGGTTCATTTTCTTCTCATCCACTGAAGAGGTTGAAGGCTCGGTCCTAGCTACAGAGAAGAAACTGCATAACGAGCCCTACAGCCACAACCTTCATTTCACTCATTTTTTTCCTTTTCACTCTTTTTTTTTCCCCTCACTCTGCTGCACAATCTGAACACTCCCATGCCACTGCAAGAAAGAGAATTTGTTCTCATGCCCATGGCCAGGTTTTAAAGCCAAAGTATGCTCTGCCATCAGAAATATGGCTGCAGCACTTCTGGCTATGCTTTGGCCAGCTTTAACCAAGGTAGCTGTGTTGGCAGCACCTGTGGTGCTAGGGCAGTAAGGGCTGAAGTGAAGGCTGCACCCACAGCCAAGGCAATCAGGTAGCCAGGACTGAAGCCCAGCTTTTCAGCTCTTGCACCTGTGGGACATCAGGTGAGATCTCATTTGCCTGCTGGTGCTATGACTGCCTCCAAGTGACTCAGGTCTCTTCTCAGCATATTTGTCTCCCCCACTCCTTCTGCAGATGGCAGGAAGGCAGCGACAAACTCCACACAGCCAGAAGTACAAAAGGGAAGAGATGAGCTCCTGTTACAATGAGGCAGGCAGTTAAAAAGGATCCTTCCATTCCTGTCCTGACACAATTTTAAGTCAGCATTTTTTTCCCCTTGAGATTTCAGACAAGTTTAGCTTTTTCAGTAAAAGTGGATGATGACAAACATCCTCTTGGTCTGACAGAGTTTGAGTGAAGCTGTCAAAGTGTCAAATGCACATTAGCCAGAAGAACTCTTACAAAAAAATAATTGCTCCATTTGGCAAGCCACTCTCCATCAAAGCAGCACAGGCATACTACTTGAACTTTAAATTAGGAATTAAAATGTAAAAGAATAGGGCTGATTGTTTATGTTGTTTAATAAAGATTTACAATCAGACTCATAACATTTATCCTGGATGCCACCAGCTGTAGCCTTTTACTCCCTTACTGCTTTATGGAGCTCAGTAACTATTTTCACCTAACCACAAATTTACATTTGCTGGAGTACAGCTCCTAGCTATTTTTTTTGTGATTTTGTTGTAGTTGTTGATACATCCTCCTCTACTGTAAAGAACACTCGAATACCTGGTCTGTTGCCCTGCAGAAGTATTTGCATACTAGAACTGAAAAAACATCTCAGTCTCCTTTCTGCAGCGATTCAGTTTATAATTCTGAAGGCTACAGATGATACATAGTAGCTGGCTTCACAGTTTTAAAGTCTTTGCAAGCTTAACCAATAACATAGTAATAGATTTTCTAATTAAAATTATTGATATCACCCTTGTTTTTCATGGTGTTGATGTTGGTTTAATAACACTGGTGAGACACTCCACTCAGAACACACCTCCTGGCCTGAAGAGCTTATTCAGAACAAACATTTCATGTCCTTCCCCCAACATTTACTATAATAGTAGGAGCAAAACCAACATATGTATGGTAACATCTATATACCATGCATTCGTACGGTAACATCTATATACTGTGCATTTGTATGTGCTTTGAGGATATAATAATGTTTGAGGGGTAAAGATCAGGAAGGAAAGCAAGATTTCATTTGTTTTAGATTAAAATTTTCAACCTGAAAAGAAAGGTGACCTGCCATGGTCTTCTGTCACGACCTTCCTCCACCCCCTGAGTCCTGCAACTCACCCACTGTGAAATGATGTGCTAGATTATACAGTAGTTCTCATAAAAACACTTTAGGCATTGTAAGCATACGTAAATTAAAACATCCAAATAGGCCTTCCTCACCTTGCAACTGCAAGCTATTTCTACATTCTCCTTTCCCGCAGGTCCCCGACGTACATGACCTCCTTTTTTGAAGTTGTGTGTGCTGACATAAACGTTGGATAGATGTGCGATGACATGGAGGTTAGGGGAGAGAGAAGCAACAAAGGCTGCACAGATGCCAGGTGGGAGTTGCAGGGGTAGGTGAATTACACCTAGAATGAAATTGCTCCTCTCTTTTCGAAGTGCAGCTTTATTTACCTTTGTCCCTTGTTCTTCCCATCATCCCTGTTCCCTTTCATGTCTTGGCTATTAACGTTATTAGGAAAATTATTCATTCAATTGCTTGTAGAAGCTGCCCAAAATAAATACATTCCACTTAATAAACCTTCTTAGCAGGAAGGAAGGGGAGAATGCCTAATTAATGTATTAATGATTATAATGCACTTTGAAGATGAGAAGTGCCATGAGTTCTAAGGGCATGTTTCCGCCCTCAGAAGTCCCTGGGAACCGTGTGCAGAAGTTTTCCCTGCACTGTGGCAGGGAAAAACATGCACGTACGACCGCTTCTCAAGACCCTGGACCCACGTGTAGAGGTTGAAGCATTTTCCAGATACCGCCTCTGTGTTAAGACAACACTGCTATATATTCATCTCCAAAACCAGGAAGAAAAAGAGTGCTACGAGGAACCATTTAATGTAATTTATTCACACTCTGTGGAGGCCTGGCCCAGCTATAATACCATTGTACTTACCCAGAAAGAACAAGCTGAAACTTCAAGGCACTGGAAGTTCAACACTAGCATTTCCTACCACTCACACTGATGGATTTTCCCAACTCACGTGTGCTCAGCCTCCCCTCAAACAAGAGCTGCAGGGGCATAGTCCCCTTGCTAATAGGTGAGAAGCGAAAGATCTGGCGATGCTCCTACAGCAACAACAGCTTAAGGCAAAAGTGAGGGCAGAAATACTGTGAGAGATGATAATCCCTAGCTATTGCAGGGAGAGAGTGTTTGGGTCAAAGGAGATTTCCAGCTGGTGAAGTTTCCATGGTTCAGGAACAAAAGTATTTCTCCTCACCCAGACAATACAGCACAGGCTGAGATCTGAAGAACAGATTTGCCCCTTGCTGCAGTAAGAAATCTGCCTTTACAGCAAGGGAAAAATAAGTAGCTTAGGAAGTCTCTTAGATGTCACTGCACAAACAAAATATGAGCTGCTAATAACAGGTTTCTTAGACACACATTTCTCTTGGATGTGCTACCAGGAGGCACACACTCTAGGCTCTCCCTGTTATGGGCTTGGGTTACGAAACCGTTAATGAACACACTTTAAAATGTCAATTTGAAAAAATCAGGTACTGGCAGCACACATTTGCATAGCCATCTCCTGAAAACACCGAGCGGTCTCGACAAGTCTTAGAAAAGAAAGTAAAACGCACATTAAGAGAACAGCAAGTTTCACGCACAGCTACTGGGAGGACAAAAGGGGCAGGAATTAGGCTGTCAGTCTACACATTTTCTGATAATCACTTGGGATATGGTGAATAAATGCAGGGATGCTGTACTGCTCACCTCTGTAGCACAAAACAAAACAAAAAAGCCCGTTTTAGCGAGGAACCCTGGAGCACACTGTGCAAACCTCGCAAGTCCTTTCTAGGGAAGACTCTCGTCTGTGCAAGGGCCACAGAAAGCACAGCCTAGGCAACACAAGTGACCTGCAGCGGACCCAGGAGCGAAGCCAAATGAAAGCTTTGAGCTTTACTCCCAACAGCGGGTGCTGAGAATCAGTTGCATCGCTGTGCCCCGTTGGCAGGAACAAGCAGCAGTCACTTTTTTGGGACAGACAACTTTTTTTTTTTTTTTTTTTTTTTTTTTTTAGCCAGGCTAAAATCAGCATCTGTTTGCTCTAGTGCTTTTCCTTAAGTGATAAGCAAGGATGGGTACTCTCCCTTTTGGGCTGACAGCTACTGAGTCAGCTTTCCCTCCGTGAGTTAATGCACCGTCCGATAAAGCTGAGGCTTCACTCGCGCAGGCCGTGTAATTCACCCAATGGCAGCAGTTGATCAAATTCGTTTTTATGGATTTTTCCGTTTGTGTCATAACATGAAAATTTGATTATTTTGTAACATTGGCATTTACTCTTCACTTCTTTTCCCAGGAAATTAACGAAAAACCCAAAGCCAGCAATACTATTCCCTGAGGTTACTGAAGGGAACTCCCACAAGCTGCTCTAAAACTGGCACGACAAACTGAGCATAAACCAGCCTCTTCTCCCTGCAATGTTGTTGCTTCTCCCACCCACTGTCTCTCACACCTGGTAGCGTGCTAGGACAGCGAGTGCCCGCTCACAGTTCACACCGCAGCACACGACGGAGGTCTGTGACCAAAAGAGGTTTTTAGGCGTTTGTAATACAACAAATAAAGCAACGGATGTTTAAGATGCCCTGAAAACCAGAAACAGTCTGGTTTTCAAAACTGCTCTGCTTTCTGCTTACCAGAAGCTTCTTTCTTTTTTTTTTAAGCTGCTGATTTCCTACCCAAAACCAGATTATTAATAAGGTCAGCTCATCAGCAGAGAACCCTGGTAATAGTGTGACTGCATCCCAAGCCTCCTTTCCTGCTCTTTTCCTTCTCTCCTTTCCAACAGCAGAAGCAGCCCATGGCCTTCATCCTTAGGACAGTGATGCTCTCCAGTGATGGACAATGATGCTCATTTTCTGTCCCTGTTCCCGAGAAGCCCCAGCACAGCTCTGTGAATGTCTGCAGGACCGGCCCCTTAAGCAGTAGCTAGAGAAATAAAGCGAGGGCTGCCTGAACTTAACACAAAACTCAGCTGCTGCCTGAATTAACAGGGGACATGTCCCTGGCTTCCCCCTCCTTTCACTCTTTGCTTGCTTTCCAAATCCTCTCCTCTCCACTGGCTATCAGCAGAAAAACTTCTCTCCTCTGGCTATGGGGGAAGAGTTGAAAATATGTTACAACTGGAAAGAGATGGCCCAGAATCTGTGGCATCCTCCAAAAATGACATCTAATAGAGGGCAGGAGATCTGTGGAACATTTCCCTCCGGGAAGCAGTTCTGAATCTAACCTCAGCAGGAAGCAATCAAACCGATGCCAATTGCTTTGGGCATAAGCTGGTCTCCAGCAACCTTAAAAATGCCAGGACTGTGTCAGAATTGGGCTCTCCTTTAACTAGTAAGAACCAAGCAGCAGCTGCTGCCAAATTGCCACAGGCCTGTACCTCTTGCCACTCCACCCTTGCATAAGAAGATGCCTGCTGCAAAAGACAAAATGAATTTTGCCATTTTCTCTCCTATCTTTAGAAATAAGTACACAAGAAGTCAGCATTCTTCTACAGGAAGAAATGGATGGCAATACAGCTTCAGCACCTGGAGTACTTTAATTTATTCTTCCCAAATTCTCATGAAGAACTGATGAAGAGTTTGCTAGAGGGCTCTCCTAGACTAAAAGCTGTGAGAAGGTCAAAAGGACACACTCTCTTTCACAAATTTTCCAGGCTTGAAAGTTACCAACCCCCCTTCTCTCGTACACTCTCACTCACATCTGACAAATCTTACAGTGCAGATGCAGTAACACAAGCATCCTCCTTTTTGGGAACTTTAACCATTTGCAGAACACCTCACTAATCACCCTACAGCGGTGAAACAGCCCCTCCAAAAAGTGATGCAATGGCACTTCTATGCTTATTATTAAGAAGTCATTTTGATGAAAATATTTTTTTTAAAAATCATTTTTCCACTCTTGCAAACACTGCTTAAAACACAAATGCAGTTCCACATCTGAATGGCTAAAATCTACTTCGAGTAGAAAAGCAATTACTGCACCTCAAGGCAAGCGTCCTCACAAGTCAGTAAAACACAAAAGCCTATTCAGTCCCACTCCAGCTATTATCACTACAGACATTTATTGGTTCAGTAACAATGATACGGGAATCTCTCAAAGTCCTCCTTTGCTTGTGCTATTTTGCTTTAACCCAAAAGCGAAGCTTTGGAAAGAGATGTCTCTTATCCAAGCCACAGACCCACAGCAAGAAGAAAAACAAACCTGAAATTACTGGATCCATTTCAAACTCAAAGCAAAGTACTCAGTACATTGTCTCCTCCCAACAGGTAAGAACGGGAAAAATACCTTCTTTGTAAACGAGCAAAATAAACCATTTGCACTATCATCTTTTGGGGTATTTCTATCCTATAAACCAAGATTAATTAAGTATCAAGCCCCACCCTCAGATAAGTGGAAAAGCCTACTGATTTTCACAGCAGCTATGTAAAAAGTAAAAAAATAAAGAAAACCGATGTGATGACTGCCAGTCGTGAGGGTTTCTCTCACCCATCCTGTCTCTTACTTCATACCTGAGCTGGCTTGGGCATAGGGGAGCCAGGTTAAGGTGCTGCACAGTCCTAAATAAAACTAGCCCACCTGAGTCACAGGCACAGCCATCAGGACCCTGAAAACCTCAGACTGTGAGCGATACCTACGTGAGGCATTTCTGCCTGCATGGTAGCACAGAGAGAAGCCCTCGGAAGGGATGCACTGCGTCACCAGCTGGAGGTCTGGCCAAGATGAAGTCCCAAAAGCCCCTAAGGACCACGCAGCCGAAGCTCAGCTGGGAGGCAGGTGACGATCCCATCCCTTAGTCGTGAGACAGGGCTTCTGCCAAGCCCCCTACCCACCTGGTGCTCCGAGCTCGCAGCTAACCCGGCCTGGC
Source organism: Oxyura jamaicensis (assembly GCF_011077185.1). Taxonomy (NCBI): domain Eukaryota; kingdom Metazoa; phylum Chordata; class Aves; order Anseriformes; family Anatidae; genus Oxyura; species Oxyura jamaicensis. Next base: position 42,390,308 of record NC_048895.1, on the reverse strand, counting down.
AGAAAGAGGACCCCAAAGGCAGGAGCTGCTGAGCTGCCCCCGCACCCCTGCAGGATGGCTCCATCGTGTGACAGAAGAGGAGCGCTGCCGCCCGGCGGGAAGGCGCTGGGGAAAACAAAGCCTGCTTTCTCAGCAGGTGGTCCTATGCCAGTGATTTAATTTATGCTAGCTAAAAGGCCCAGAGCAGCTCTTGGACAAAGACCTAGGATTAGCAAGTGAAATGCAGCCTTATTTTTAACCCCTTGGTAGCTTCCACGCTGAAACGCGGCTTTGTGCTTGAGAATTGGGATGGTTTGTCTGGAGAAGGGAGAGGGCTGAGGGGATAAGCAGCGGCTGCATAGCACGCTTGAAATAAAGGTTTATTTGTGGCAGGGTTTCCATTTCGCATTCATTCAAGCTCCACGTCCTTTTTATAGCAAGAGTTTGTTACTTCCACCACTGCTGGCCACGAAAGGCACTTACACGTTTTCATTTCCAAGCCAAGTTAAAACTGAGAAAAATGAAGGAGTTAATACTGATGAAATAAAATTGATACCAGCACTTCACCTCTCGTAAAGTGATGAGTAAGACGTTATTTACACTGTGGTCTACACTCCGGAGCTTTTGAGCTGCGTGTGTGGCTTGCAACCATATGGCTACATCGGGGGAGCCCTGACACTTACAAGCCAGAGCTGCTACCTCACTTCCTTCCTCCCACGCTTTAAACCTAGCTTTTTCACTCCTCTTTCCAGATCCTCTCCCACTGTCCGTAACCCTCCTTTTACTAGTGTATCAGCAGCCTTCCCTTCAGCACACAGCCCTCCTCCCCCTGTGCCCACTTAGCTGCACCCAGCTCACGCACATTTCCCTTCCGAAACCAACCAGGTACTTCACTGTCCCACAGCCCTGGGGGCTCGATGCAGCACGAACTCCTCTTCCAGTTCTGAGCCACAGCAAAGTTTCAGCTTTGAAATAAAATACAGAAGTGGCACAGGACAAGCCAACAGTGGCAGGCACCAGGAAGCTGCCCCAGGCACTGCTTGGAGCCACCCAAGGTGGCCACCTGCCGGGGCCCTGCCCCTGCTTTGCAGCCAGGGTCCAAGTGAGGTTTGTGATGTGCCAGAAGCATCCAGCCAGGGCTGCAGCCAGCAGGCAAACCAGGAGGAGCACCAAGGCTTCATGACGTCAGGCACCCAGGTCCAAATGCCCCACAGCCCTGCTCGCTTTCTCCATCTTTGCCATGTGGAGACTCCTGTGGCAGCCAAACTTCATCCTCTGGACTGGTGATGGCACTCCTCATGTCCCCAACAAGAAGCTTGGAGAAAAAGCCTGGATGCTGTGCAAAGACTATTCAGTAACAGCTGGAACACTGGCATGTTACCAACTTTTAACCACAAATGCAAAGGCCACCACCAAAAGAGCTGCTATGAAGAAGGTTAATTCCAGCCCAGCACAGTACATTCCAGTCTTCCTCTACCTATACTGTAAAGCAGATAATCATGTGAGAATAATGAGGCCTAGCTACTGTCTGCACATGTGAGGACTGTTTCACCACTTACGAAAAAGTTTGGATCTTCAGTCTCCACCATTCTCAACACAATAAACTCCATTAGTTTGGCTAATGAAAGGCAGTTATTTGATAAAGCTTCCTACAGGCTCAAGGGTGGTTAATTTACCACAGCTTATTACTGTCAGCTGGGTTGCAGTAAGTCCAGGGCTTGCTCTTAACCTAGAGTGAAAGGAAAGCAACAAGGCTTGGCTTAGACCAAAGATGTCTCGGATAGGCCTTGGTACCCAGCATTTACCACAGGCTAAAAATGCACAGTGAGAGCTACCAGAGCTCAGATAACTAAGTGTAATTGCTTAATGATGGTAAATCGACCAGAGCTTTAAGTAATCAGTCTTTTTGATTATCAGGAGGATCACAAGGTAAGTCAGTCAGGAAGGAAACTCAATAGGTCAGATCAGGTTGCTTAGGGTTAGACTCAGCAGCAAAAACAACCAAGTAAAAATATAAAAGTTTTCAAATTTTTTTTACTGTATTTCCACAGTATTGCAGCAGTAGCCTACCACACAGCTGTGTGATGGTCACAAAGTTCCTCGGTAACAAATGTGAAGTAACACCATATAAAAATATGCATCTAACTGCTTTAATTCTGCTTACTGTGTGAGTTATAACCCTCAGAGGCCTTTACGCTAGGCTATTGCTTCCACAGAAAGCACCATGATATGCCAAATCCTGAAACCCAACATCTGCTGCCAAGACTGCAGTGAGCTCCCAGCAGGTTCGCTCGGGGGCTGCACAGGTGCAGCAGTTCTGTCATTCGTGGCACGGAGCAGGACAATCCTCCCTCCCCTCCCCGATCCCCTTTTCCCCATTATGAAGGTTGGCTATATAGAGAAAAATGCAACCTGTGTTTAAAGGACCTTCTTCAGATTTGATCTCACTAGTCACCCCAAAGCAAACAGAACTGAGGGTCTTCTGAGCACTGCTGGATCAACTTGCAACTGACCATGCAGCACCAGGCAGAATTCATCACGCTGTATATTTTTCCTCCCCCTGTTTTTTTGCTTTGTGGTAGCGGTTGTAATCATTGTACAGATCCTTAAAGACCTCCCTTACACCTGCTGGTAGCGACGCATTTAAGAACTTGATGTCCCGTTCAATGCAAAGGTCAAGGATGTGATATATCCCCTCTGTGAGATGTTTCTTCACAGCTGGGTGCAAAGTCACCTACAAGAAGAACAAAACTGCATTAAACTTGAAGACAAAAAAAGCATGAAAACACCCTTTCCATGGCCAGTGTACATTAAAAGTGCTGACAAAGTGTTATTCAATGCATCAGACCACCTGGAACAGTCTAATAGGTAAAATCCAGCATGTCATCTTGTGTAACATTTTCCTGATTTTTGCAAATACATTTTGCAGAACAAGCACGCTCCTTGCAATAAAATGCGTATGAGCGCTACTACACACACTGCTGCAGAGACAAAGACACTGATCATCTTTGGAATCAGATAAAAAGTCCTCAGCAGGAAAACTGTAACTAAAATATTTGCCCTGCATTACACATTTCTATAGATTCTGTACATCTGGTTAGCTGTATGCTCTAAAATCCCAGTTTCAAACAAGAACCGACTTTAAGCTAGTCTTTTGTTCACACTGGGTAATCAGTCACTTAACGACTTGATATTTATCTAACAATTTGTATCTGAGGATTTGAACGTATAAGCTTTAATAAAAGGGGCTCTCTAAAAGCTCACGAGATGTGCATTTCCTTGAGCTAACATTGGAAATGGAGTACCTCACCTGAAGTCACGCAGAAAATTGACGGCAGAACTGGGAATACAAGCAAAGACCCCTGACTCAGTGCCCTGCTCCTGCTATTACCCCTGCCCAACCCCACAGCCTGCTAACCAGCCACGAACCAGGCTAGTTAACCAGGCCACTACAGCCAGGACAACCCTGGAGTCCTCTGGTGCTCCACGTAAATTGGAATTTGTCCTGTGCACACAAATCACTTGCTAAATGCTTCACTGCCTTAGGCAGTGCTGGCCTCCGGCATAATCACATTATTTTTGCTGCAGAACCACATCTTATCTTTGCTGAATCCCAAAATTAGCTTTATGCCTCCAGACCTAAGCCTCTGCACTCCAGGCCTGATGAAAATTACATAAAAGGCTGACATTAAAATTCAGAGTTCTTTCTTCCTGAGGCAACTAATAAACTTTCCCTTAATGAAGTGCACTCCTAATCACTGTGACAAGCTCCTGCTCTCTTTCTGCCCTAAACACAAAAGAGATAATATATTTTATTAGGGCTGCTAACATGGCTTGGAAGAACATATAACAGGCATTAAAGCACATAAGCCTTTCTTTTGATCTGTGACCCTGAAGAGTTTGCTTGTCCCAAAGTTTGTCAGCTGATCTATTAGAAGGGTTTCTAAAAGATGCTATTTCTCCCTGCCATGCACTAAAGTAACAGAACAGCTGAGCACCACAGCTCCCAGCGAATGCACTGGGCTTGCTTCTCCCTCCACAGAGCAGAGAAGGGATTGCAGGGAATAAGGAGAGGGAAACGCACAGCTATTGGCGATATGGATTAGATGGCCCACTTGGGACAAGCAGATACCGCAGAGCTACAGTTAATGGAATTACATCCCTCACATTACAAACCAGCCTGCACCCATGCCTTATTTGGGCCATTTTTGCTTTGCAGTGCAGTTTCCTATAAACACCCTCCAATAGCACTATGGGAAGCAAAAGCAAAGATTTAAACAGCTGCCACTACTAGCTGGCACTTAATTATGCTTCTAAGTGTTTTATGGTCTATATAGTTAGCACAACCAATTTGTCAAGCATTACAGAGCTCTTGATGTGCGACATTAAGTGTGTGAAGAGGTATTTCACTATTGCTGAATCAAGCAACAGCTCATACACAACAAGGGAAGCGCGCTGTCAAGAGTATGAAAGAAGCCGGAGATGCCACCCACTTCAGCAAGAAATCTTTCTAGGTTATCACAAAACAATTCACAAGTATATTTATTTCCTGGTATGAAAAAGACGCACTGAGGGAACTATTACACAACTACCTTAGGAGCAAATAACTGTTTAGGCCAATGGCTTTCATTGGTTTTTGTCTGCAGACCCTTAAAAAGGGTTCCAGTGAGTGTGCAGATGCCTGCATGAAGATTTAAATTTATCAACAGCATGTTTTTCTCATGTGACCTTTCACAGGCACCCAAGGTCTTTGGACCATAGGCAGAAATCCACTGATCTGGACTTGGATGAAATTAATGGTTAGTTTTTCTCTCTATCTGCAGAGCAACATAAAAGATATGTATGATATGTACATGCCCCTTCAGGACCAGCACGCTGAGTCCTCCCTTTCCTCTGATACCCACCAACTCTCACCAGCCTAATGGTGAAATAAATCACCACCTACTTGTGATCCATCTATTCTGTCAGAGACAGAAAACACCCCTTTGTTACAGCTTCTCATGGCTCACTACACAAATTCACCTTTCCACGCTCAAATGCTCCATGCATACATTACCTGTCTGCGGTTTCAGCTATCATCCATCACTTTCCATTTATCAGTGAAAGCATTACACAAAATTTTCCTAAAATCTCGTGAGACTCTGTACTCAGTCTTAACACTGAATAAGTCTCCTTTTAACTTGAAAAAGTCAACTTAACTCAAAAGCTCATTTTGACAATTCAAATCAGGCCCCATTTGAGGAAAGGCTCTATATTCAGTGATCAACAGACTTCAGAGAAGTTCAACAAATTAAATAGAGCAGCGGTAGTCTTATTTACTCCTAGCTTTGCTGGACTACTATGTATACTATGGCACTGGAACATAGGCTTGTGGCTGTTCAGGGCCCCATTTGAAATCATTCTCCTTCCAGGTCACTTGACAGAGAGGACTTACAATCAGACTGTAACTTGGAATATGCATTCTCCAAAAACACACAGCACCTAAGAAAGATTGTGTTTGTTTGCTGTTAGTTGGTGAAGACAGCTGTTACTTATTGACCACATCCACTGGGACCTGATGGCACATATTTGCTATTTTATTCTTAAAAACTGGATCTCCTGTGCGGGTCCTTTGACCGCATTTTGTTTTATGGCAAAACCAACTTTCAGAGGTAGGTGAGGTTCAGACTAGATGTTAGGAACAGGCTTTATACTGGAGCAAGCTTTTTAGTGAGTGGCTGATGCCCCACGCCTGCCAATTTTCAAGAGGCATTAGGTATTGCCCTTAATAACATGCTTTAACTTTTGGTTAGACCTGAAGTGGTCAGGCAGTCGGACCCTGTTTTGTAGGTCCCCTCCAACTGAACTATGCTAGTCTAACTTACCAGGAACACTAAATAACTGACGTACCCTATTGTTCTACTCCTAAACCTCTGAAAAAAAGCCAGGCAGGCAACAGAGAAGGCAGCTGAGTTTAAGCCTCATAACAGTCTTCATGATTATTTACACTGCTTAACATAATCTCTTAGAAACATAGAACCGGTTAGGACATTTTTTGTGGAAGGCCTAAAGAAGACTACATTGAATATTTTTGGCCCATGTCCAGGCCTGAGCCACAGATAATCAGTTTGCAGGTACTGACAATGCAGGCAGCATTCAAATCCTTATGAAATTTAAACCATTAGGTTGGAGAGAATGACTACTTGAATTTAAGTCTGGATGTGAGAAGCTACTGACAGGCTCTGGCATCAGTAATAGCAGGAATAGCTGTCTTCAGTAAGGATACTAATGATACCTTTGGTGTAGGAGGAGAATTACTGAAGAGCTAACAATTCCCCAGCTTGATAACTTTTTTCCTTTCACTCATTCATTTAACTCAGATTAAAAGATAGTTTCATGAAGGATTTTCCTTCACTACTTTGCCTAGATGGGGCTCTAACAGACATCAAGCCTGGACAACTGACACTACCTGGGAGAAGAAACTGAACTACTATATGAAGAAAAAAAGAAGACTCAAAACACAGCAGAAAAGCAGAACAGTTCTGTAAATAGGTATTGCATTGTTTTACCTAACACACACACAAAAAAAACCAACTCACTGCCCACCCCTTTATAAAGTTTTTAGGAGCTGGGTAAGATAGATTCTCAGGAATTTGGATCAAAACTGTATCCCCAAGAGGCACATGCCAATACTACGGCACTTTCAAAAGAGATGAGAATATATTACCTTCTGCAATTCGGTCACGTACTCAGCCACCATGAAAGCAGAAAACACAGTGAATTCCTCTGTTTTTGCAGCAATGTGATTATACATCCGTTCCACTAGGTGTGCACACTTCAGTATAACTTCGAAGTCATCTGTGTTGCCTAAAACAGAAAGCAAGTTGCAGTCTGGTATTTGAGGCTTAAAAATACTACTAAAAAAATACTAGACAATCTTCCACGATTCTGTAACTACATGAAACCAACGTCAGCTTATCCTTTTTATCTTCTTTTCTTATCAAGCCACAGCTGAGAGTCCCCCTCCCACCCTCACAACACACCATAAACATCTCTTACAATGGGTAGTTTGTAAGAGCACACTAATTCCAACTTCACACACACTGCAAAGCTAGAAGTATTTGTTAGATATGCTGAAGAATTGAAATCGGCAGCTAGCCCTGTGGAGGTGAAACCAAGGAAACTGGAAAGTCATATTCTCTACCTGACAGAAAATCAGAAGACATCTCTTAGAAACAGCATAGTGAAAAAGCTTTCTAATGACGTTTACTATGAGTAAGTAAGTACAAGAGTAGAAGCCACATCACTGGAGATGTTTAAAGCAAGACTGGAGAGATGACTTAGGAATTCACTCTTCCAGTAAGCAGTGAATGAGGAGAACCAACTTAAACATGAAGGGAAATCTAAAAGTCACTTTCATGTTATCTTTTATGCAAATAAAACAATTCTACAATGATAAAGGGTTTTTAAATTTGAGGATGCCACATAGCAATACGTTTTCTGTGACCATTGTCTTGCATAAACACACTACAGCAGAGAGCAAATGCTCAATTTGGTACCAATTTAGCATACTTTCTCTTTTACCTCTCAGCTATTGTTAATATGTCTCCCATGACACATATATACATTTACATTTGCCCACAGTTGTGGGCAACACACATCAGCTGAGATAAAACCAAACATGGGGTAAGTTGTAGGACGCATCAGTAAAGAGCTGGGACACAATCAGTTGCAGGCCATTGAGTCAAGTTGTTTCAAAACATTAGCACTGATAATGACAGGGTATTTGTATCCAGACCAGCACAAAAATAAATTACTTTGAACATCTTTCACTTAGCTACTTTAACATTCATGCTCTAAAGCCACTGCAAATTCTTTAATAACTTCCAGAGTCCTTTCTTTCCCCTCCCCCCCCTTTTTGTTTTGAGATACTTAAGCCAATAACTTGAAATCCTTGACCACACAAATATATCACCTAATCCCAATATATACTTAAGACATGTAATGTCTTGGCTTTATGCTTAGCATAGACTAGTGAATATTCAGGTCTGTAGTGAATGGTTTCAGTCTCAAGAAGCTCCAGAAGCTCCATTCAGCAAGACCCATTTGGGGCTATCACTCAGGTGTGCTAGCATGTATCAGCACAGTTCAGAGACACCCTGCTATAAATGTCTACACCACTTTCAGGAGCAGAAGTTGATAGAGCTGAAATTGGACACAGCAAGCCTAACTGGTTCCTGACCACCTGCCAGCCAGTTAGCAAAGAATACCTTACTCCCCCAGAAGTACTGTCTGGATGCAGTTCCAAAGGAACCCCGGTTATCTTTGTAAGTCCAAGATGCTAAAAAGCTCATCCTCAAATTTACATGCAGGACATGTACATTTGGGACTAATGGTTTCCATGCCACAGCTAGGTTTCAAGGACTTTCCTTTTGGTGTCAGACTGCCTTTTTCTGCAACTCCTCTTGCAGAACACACAAAATTATTATGTGTATGTACAGTGTGAATATTGAAAAGATACGGTACCTCTGTCTCCTCTCTGACGTCCTTCATGCATGACAGAAGCAACCAGGCGATGAAAACTGTTCAGAAAAGATGGTGCAGCTTTCAACATCACCTGCAAAGACGTGAAATAAAAAAAACACCTGAGCTTATGTAGTAAAGGCAGTGGAGAGGGCAGATGTACACTACCCCATAGTCAGGGGAAAATCAATTCCTGTGAAGGAAACTATAAAGCTTATACAGGTGTCAGGAGCAAAGACTATCTTTTCATTCTGCATCTGTACAGAATCTAGCATACGAGAATCCTGGAAGAAGGCTACATTCCTGAGTGTATTCAAATATAAATAACAAGTAAATGTCACGTTTCCTTTTTGCTTCCACCCCTATCTGCCTCTTCTTTGCACGAGCAGCCCTGACCCTGTGCAAGTTCTGGCATGCCTTCACTTTCCCATGCCAGCAGGCTGACAAGAACATCCAGATGGTACAAAGTCTGAAGGTCACCAACTTCTAACATGCCTAAGCCCCGTTTTCAAAGGCCTGCAGAATCATGATCTCCCGTGAGACCAATTTGCTGGACCCTAAGCCATTTTTGCTTCCAGAAGTCAAACTGTATGGGATGTTTTATTTTAATCTAGCATCAGGTTTATAAGCAATCTGCTGCCAAAAACTAACAAAGCAGGCATAAAACTAAGGAGGAGCGCAACTGACATGATGTGACTTTGAAGCTTTTAAAGGACAAGCTGTACAAAGCACTTACATACGACAAGGGCAAATAATATCAAAACCACTCTTTAAAAGTTTGTCATCACCAGCTTCTGTCTGGGTTCTTTTGACCTTTTTCCCCTTCTCCTACCACCCCGGAGATATACCTTCGGATGACACTGCACGACAGAGAACAGCACTTCATGGACTCCCAGAAAGACGCTGCCATAGTCTTCTGTCTTCAGATGATCCAGAGGGACGGTGAGGAGAATGTTGAATGCCAATGCAACGTGATGCGGATTCAAGAGAACCCCTTCGCCTTGTCTTAGCAGAGCTGCTGCAGTCTCCAGAATAGGCACAAGTATGGTGGCAGTCAGTGACTGGTCCTGGCAGGCCTCTTTGGTTTGCATCTACACAAGGACAGGAAACAAAGGAGTCCAATAGCCACCTGTTGCAAGCATTCAAACACCAGAGACCATAATGCTCTGACTTAACAGGACAAGATTGGTGCAAGCTGGACTGCAGGAAGACTCCTTCACTTCAGCAGTTATGCTATAACTACACTCGGGGCAGAGGATGCACATGATGCATTTCAAGCAGGCACTGCTCCAAGTGTGGAACTGTAAGTGTTCCCCAGTCCCCTCACAAGGTGGGAAGGCTACAGCAACCCGCACCTCTCTGCACCTCCTCGCATGAGAGCACCAGCCCAGTTCTCTCTTGCCCAAGCATGCAAATCCAACAAAAAGGGCAGAAATTACAAGCTCAATTTCCTGGTGCTGCAGAGCCAACATCTAACAAATCCTGGTCTAGAGACGCCATCACCAGGATAGAAGAAAAACCTACATCACTAGGTTTGTATGCTGCACAATCAAGGACACAAAACCTGGATTTGGTTACTGCCAATTAGGTTCAGGGTTTCCTTCTCTTTTGGACAGGAAGGAGGACAGGAGACGGAGACATATCTGCAGCCTAACAAGCCTCTCCCAAGCTCCAGATTACACAGTTCAGCCCCAGAAAATTACTGATAAGAAACGTCTGACCTACACATTGCACCCACAGGGGGAGAGTCACTTCAAGAAGGAGGAAAGATCTACACAAGACAGTGCCAGTGAATCTGATACGGGTTTGTCTAGCATTCACAGTTGTTTTGCTCCAGTATTCCTCTGTGCGTGTTACAGATGCAATCACTACAGACTCCAACAAATAAAAGGGATAGGTAATGAAGTTACAATAAATAGATACTTACAGCTAAAGCTGTGATTATCTGCGGGCTGGCAAACCAGAAAGCTTTCTCTTTGTCTCCACTTAATGGGCAGCTGAGCACCAATTTGATTAGCATAATAGCTGACAATACTTCCTGCAGAAAGCAGATTGACAATCAGTCACAGGTACAAGACGCACTGGCTCCTCTCAAGTACAAAAGAGCCCTTTCAAGGGCAGTGACAGTTTTGAGCATTACCAGAGCCTTGATGCATGAAAGTCCTCCTACCAACACATCTCTTTAGAAATGGTGATGTAATCAGCAGCTCAATGAAATTCGGTGTGCTGAGCAGCACTGGCCCAAATGTACTGCTACTACATTTATTTTAAAGTCAACTTACTGTACAAAAACGTTTGAAGTGATTTTTAAGAAAGGAAAGCCTTTTTTAACTGCCACTACATAAGAGAGGGAAGCAGGGGGAGTATAGGGATACAGGTACACTAAGAATGCTGCATTTAGCAGCAAGGTGGATTTGGTTTTGTTTAAAAAATAATTCTGACTGTTAAGCCAGACCGATTAAAGAAACATACTACAAGCCAAAACAAATAGGTCCTATCAGTGTATATCAACCCTAGAGTGCATGCGTGCATATTCCAATGCTTATGGTGGCTGGATTTAGAGGCATATACAGGAATTCCAGATACACTTTCAAAAAAAGGTATCAAGAATCAACGTGGCATATTCATGTCTATTTCTGACAAATAAGACTGAGTCAGATAAACCCCCGAGTTTAATCCCAGTTTTGATCCCAAGTCACTGGGCCTTCTATGAAGGGAGCAGCTGGCTTTTTAACCTCAAGTGTTCCACGTGTTACCACTGCTGCTTGAGCTTCTCTGGAGAAAGGCATAGTATTTAAAAAGCTACTGAGCTGTATCTCGTTATTACGAAGTTAAAGTCATTACAGAGACAAATGCTGAAAGCATGGATACAGTTTTGGTTTTACTTTAAAATGCTAGCATATTTAAGAATGGCATGCCTTTAGCGCTGTTAAGAAGAGCCATAGACAAACAGTGGTTAACCGCACTGACTGCCAGTGTCTGCTGTGCAAGAGCTCTGATCAGCAAGTAGAACAAAATTCAGAATTGCATATAACATCATATAACATTTAACGATTTCTGTTGACAATACAAGGAATTAAGGCTGTTGAGTTCTTAAACTAGATGGAAAGATCTTCCAGGAAATTTCCATGACCTTTCCACCTCTCAGTTTATGTCCAGAACACTACACAAGACAGTTACCATGCCCTTAACCATGTAAATTAACTTGACCCAACCATAAAGCACAAAGAGGAAAAAATATTTAAGCAGATGTCATTCAGCTAACACATTTTTTCAAGTTCGAGAAAACTGAAGAAAGAACTTGACAATAAACCGAGCTCATTCCTTACTTTAGCCTTCTGTTGCCAAATGGTCTTCATCTCAAGTCCCTGAAGCACCAGCCTCATTATGGCATAAAACTCCTCAGCAGAGCAGCTTCCCAGCAGCTGGACAAGCACCTCCGTCAGTTCTGGCTCTATGTTTTTAATCACCTGGATTGTGATCGCAGGACCTGCAAATTTAAGAGACATAGGCATGGCTCAACCAATTCCCCAAGACAGGGATGTCCACAGGTAAAAAGAGAGCAAACCAAACCTTTAAACAACTCTGCGAGTCCCTTTTCACCACTTGAAGGCACAGAGAACCCCATGAATTCCCTTCACACACACACACACACACTAGTGCAATGCATTACTGTTCTTAAGAATTAACTACCCTGGAGTTTACAGAGCAGTCATCACACCAATAAAAAGCCCTCAGCAGCACGGAAATGCTGCAACAAAGCTTGTGCACAAGCCAAGGAAACGGGCCACACAAGCTACAAGGCTTTATTACAAGTGTTAGCCAGAGAGCACCATCACATATCAAAGGCATTAAGTGGACAAAGTTTAGTTCTCAAATGATTACATTCATCCTCCCTACTTACTGAATTATTAATACATAGGCAGTCCTGGACTAGCTTACATCTTAGCCTATTGTGAAGGTTTCTCAGTTCTACAAGTTATCAGCTGGATTTGTGTTGATGCTGAAAAAGCCTTCTTCACCAGGAATCTGTAGCTCAACTTACTTAATGCTTTACACATTTATTAAAACTTCTTATAGCTTTTACAGTGATTAATTATCTCTCCAGGCTAGAACACTTTACCAATCTTCAGTAAAGTTAGGCACAGGATGAGAGAGAGAAGTCAGCACAAAAAAAGAGAGAAGTCAGCAGAATAATTACAGCAATTGATGCCTCCTCATGGTCCCTAGTCTGGGTGTGAAATCCCTGCCCTGGCAGTGCTCTGTACTGAACCATCAAAACACAGGCAAGAGACAAAGACGAAAATACAGGTTGTTCCAATAATGAATAAACTTTAAAGTAGTGTTGATTCCATCTTTCTCTCAAGCTTATTTAACTTCTCTTTTTGCGTGTTTTACAATGTACGTAATATGTAAGTACAGTGGCACATGCATATGACTTAAATACACATTGTGGGTGCATGCTCAAAATTATCTTCTGTTTTTACTGACAGATGTGCACAACCAAAAAGCTGGAAGACCACTGTACCAGAGCATGCTAGCATTGTTAGACAAATTCCAATTGTTCAGAGAAGTCAAAGAGAATGGTACTCCACTGCTGTACCTCACTGGCAGCATTTAGTTCATCTTGCATTCTGAACAAGACAACGCAGAGGAGCCGTTAGATCTCACAACTATCAAGAATGGCTTTTCCTACCATTTCGAGCCCTGGCTCTTTATTTGATGGGGATAAAAGGTCTGATTTGCCAAACTCCCCTGGATACTATCAGAATTATGGGTGTTCAGCAACCTGAAAAGCCAGGCACTTCAGCCACTAAGCCAGTACCATTTGAAGATTTCTAAAATAAGCAAAAGTTATCCTCTTTAGTGCAACATGCAATAAAGAACTGTAAGATGCAGAAGTCACAAACGTGTACAACATCTAGAAGATCCTTACCAGATTAGATGGCTGCTGTGGCCCAGGTACCACAACATTGCCTCCTTGAAAATTTTCTGGTTATGTATTAAAAAAAAAAAAAAGATAGCTTACTGCTTTAACACCAGTAAATAGATACAGAATTTTTAAAAGCTGTGTATTTTGCGTGTTTTTTAACTTGATTCTACCCTGCAAAACTAGGAAAGGAAGTGAAGAAAGGGAGTTTTCATACCAGCGAGAAGCTTGTTTATAGCGAAAACAACAGTGACTGCAGTTTCTTTCTCAGGGCACAGCTCCGGCACGGAGCAGAAGACTGTCAAGAACTGCAACGCAGACTGAAGGAAGTGCAAGTGACCTCCTGCAGAGGGCAGCTCTCTCAGTATCTGAGAGTAAAACTTTTGGTACAGTTTAACACGGGATGGCTCCAAAAACCCGCTGGGCTCCTCGGGATTCTTCTGCCAGTCTTTTTTGACAGCGCGGCTCAGATCTGCCTTGAGAAGAGTTGTGACAGATGGTATAAACGCTACAGGCAACGGCTGGTTTTGGGTGTTACTCTGAAGACCATGTTCAACAGTTCTTCCCATCTGCTGGACCACTGGCTCCAGCAAAGCAGACAGTATGTCTGTAGACTGCAGCTTCTTTTCTGGCTGCTGCTGAAGGTAGAATGTGAGGACACGGCACAGAGTGGTGAATGACACGAGCAGTAATTGTTCAGCTGCAGGATTCCAGTTTTTACAGCATTTGCTTTTGGCCCCACCAACACCTGGCTTGCAGCTCACCAGGAAAGACATGAATTTTTCCAAGTTAAGCCTCACACTTTGCCTTCTTTCAACAATCATCTGAAGAAAGTGCTCCAAAGAGGCTTGGACTTCCTGGAGATACTCTGCCCAAACAGGATCGGTCAAAGTATCAGTGAAGAATTTGCTAGCTGTAAGCTGGGAGGTTATGATGGCTTCAAGAACATCGCTGGCATGAAAAACCTTAAAAACAGAGTTGGCATTCCTGCCAGCTTGCAGGCACCTCAGGAGGTGGAAGCAGGTACGTAAAAACTTCAGCGACAGCAGCTTGCTGCAGGAGACGCTGGCCCTGGTATTGGCTACCAGGGACAGCAGCACCAGGAAACACCGGTTACAGTCAGAGGGAAGAAGGCTGTCTAGTTTCAGAAGAGAAGTAATTTCTAGCAAACCCAGGCAGCTCTCTAGCTGGCTTTCCTTCAGGATGACAGGGGAACCATTTTTTGCTAACTGTAAGATACACTGGGCAACTTTCTCCAGGGTTTTCCACGCCAAACTGAGCTCATCCTTTGGCTGTTTGTTTCCTGGTGGAGCTTCCACCGCATCAACCGGTTTGGAAGGAGCCAGGATTTCTTCGTGCCACGAGATACTACCTGCAGACAGCTGCTGAAGTGGCAGATCTACTGAATCCCTAGCAGCAGAGGGCAGCACCCGAGTGAACTGATGAATAAGGCTGGTCAGAACGGCACAATGCAGAACCTTCATTTCTGGGAGAAAGGGACTGTGCATGAAACTGAGACAGATCTTTCCAATGCTGATGGAAGGCTCCTGGTCTGCAGCAGCTTCCTGAGCTCTGGTCAATACTAACGCCTCCAGAAGCACATCTGCAATGTACTGTACATCTTTCAGGGAAATATATGGCAACAGGATAGTCAGGTTGGAGATGACGAGGTGCCAGTGTGCTGTGGGGTAAGCAAGCTCATTTATTGCGCTGATATCTCCATCCCATGGTTCAGGCTCTCCCCTGTTCATCGTGGCTCCCCCAGCTTCCAGGACGAAAGCTGCAGCATGCTGCAAAGCCTGTGCATCACCCTGAGCCTGCATTAAAATCATCTTCATTTTCTGAAGCACGAGCAGTTCTAAGCAGTATTTACCAGTGGAGGCAAAACTACTCGCAAGTTCCACGACTCTCTCCCAACACTGCTCTTCCACACCAGGAAAGAAAGCAGAAATGTCCCAGGGCTTTGCAGCAGATGTAGCAGCAACACTGGCATTTTCAGCTGATGGAGACACATATTTGGTGCAGCTAATACCAAACAAAGTGTCTACCTCAATCCAAGTGTAAATGAGGAGGAGAGCAGAGTCGCTAGCCTTTCTTAGCCAAAGTTCTGGCTCTTCTTCCTCTCTCCCAGGAGCCTGCAGCAGCTCTATCAGAGGCTGAATTACTCCCTCCTGCATCTTGGCCAGCAGGCTCTGAGTGCGTAGGACCACAGGGGCAGGAGTGACATCATCTAGGCTCCCCATGTTGAACAGAAAAGCATGCAGCACCGAGCTCACTGACATCAGCTTCAAGGCCATGTCGGCAGACCCTTCAACAGCAGGAACAAGGATCTGACACTTCTCCACTAGGAGACACACAATGTCCAGAATCTGGTTGGGCGGCAGCTCAAGGAGGCACTCGCGAAGCTTTACTGTCAGGCCAGCAGACAGGACAGGCAGCCTCAGTTCATCGACAGCTGGCCAGCAGATGACTGTCAGCACCTCTTCAAAGAGCCGTGGAAACTGCCGCAGCTTGGAGTATGTCTGAAACACGGCGTTGAGGAGAGCCTCCTGGGGCTTCTTCGTACGTAGCTCAGCGACCTTTGCATCCACCCAAGCAGAGGCCACCAAGTCAACCAGGTCTGGCTCTATTATGAGGTGGTTTAACGATATCAAGAGCTTCAGACACCTGAACCAAGCAGCGATGGAAGCTTGGGAGTGACTCAGCAACATCTGTGCCAGCTTGCGGTAAAACCCAAACTGCACCTCCTTGTGCCGGATGCGGTCACTGGCAACGTTATAGATATCGCTGCCCAGCACCAAGCTCAGCAGCTGTTCCAAAGCAAGGAGCTCTGTGCTCCAGTCTGCAGGGGTCAGCGCGTCCTCCCTCGCTCCTTGCTGTAGGCCGGAGAGCCTGAGGCAGCCATAAAGCCTGCTGAGCATGTGGAAACACACAAGGTGGTTTTCTGCTTTGCAGTACGAGTCCAGAAAGAGCTTATACAGCAGGGACACCGAACCAGCCACAACTGCTCCATGGATGGCAGGTTCACAAAAGCCACTGGCCAGCTTGGTCTGCACGGTGTTTACTGGCACCAAGACGCTTTTCAGAGCTCCTTTCTTCTTCTCCTGGAATTCCTGTTCTGGCAGCAGCTCCTCTTTGTAGGATGAGAAGAGCTCAGGCTGGAATAACCCAGCCCGCAGCAGCGTTTCTACTTGATTTCGGATTTCCCTGCTTAAGTGCTGACGCACATGGTTGTCATCTGCCTGCGTCCAGCTCCTCACGGTCAGCAGGTGCCTCAGGAGCAGGCATGGTTGCAGCAAGTGACTGGTCACTTGCCCAAACACTCGATTTGGGTTGGTTTGCTGCCTCTGGATCAGGAGGTACTGAGCAAAGGTGAGGTGGAGGATGCTGAACAACTGGGAGCCCACAGCATCATCAGAAGCCAGCTGCTGACATGCCAGCTGAGCGAGCTTGCTGAGGAGATCGACCAAGAGCTCACACTTTGCTGTGTAAATGATGGAGAGCGAGGGAGTAGAAAGGATGCCACTGGAGCAACTCAGCACTGAGCCAATGTTTTGCTGCGTTTTTTGGGAACAGGCCTCGGATAACCTTTCATTTATGACCTGAAGGTTGAAAGAAAAAAAAAAGTCACTTTTGTACACGAAGACAAAGCTCATCATAACGAACCGATGTCATCTTCTGGGAGCTCTGGCTGCAACAAGGAAGGAACAGGGACCTACTAACAGCCTCCACAATATGAGAGGCCCAGCAGATCTCAGACTAGAAATTGCTCTGTCCCCCCTCATTTGTCTGCAACACAGGATGTATGGAGAGCCCCTCATTCAGTATGATCATTACCAACAACAGCATAGACTGGGCATATTTGATCCTAATAATTAATCCTGAAGAAAGGGAGGAGAGGGAAAATTCCCTCCCTTCTTGCTAAGTCCTCCAAATAGTGTTCCAAAAAAATTAAAACAAACATAAAACTTAGAACCTTTGATCCAAGAAGTCTACCGTAAGTAAGCATGTCTATGACTAAGTATCACAGTTACCTTCTAATAAAACCCAAAGTTTCCTGTACTGATACCTGGGAACTGAAGGAGTGTCCTCTCTCTTCTTTGAGAGATTCACAGATCTAAAATAAAATGTTTAATTGAACTAGTTCTATCATCTCTGTAACCATGAAGCTGAATAAAATACGTGGTTCGTTTCTGAACAAAGTTTCATTGTATCTGAAGTCTCCTCCATCCATTTTCATCTGAGACTAAAATACTGATATGATTAAGATCAATAATAATTTGATGCCACTACTAAATTGGTTTAACTCAGTGAGCACCATAATACTTTAAATGGGAAAGCTGTGAGACAAACAAGACAAAAAAAAGACTCCTGCTTCACAGCCAGCCTTTCATCTGGGAATGTGACCCTTATTTCCAGTACGGCACAATAACATCTACCCAGATTCATGTGGGGTTCTTCAAATGAACAGAAACTGGGGAGAACCATGCCAGAAACACAACATGTGTAAGACGTGTATGAATGACTGTGGGTTAAAGCCCCTTTTGACCTCCCATTCACATGCAGAGATAGCTCAGAGAAGCAAAGATGTGCATGTGGCAGTGCAGGAAGTTGGTCTGCTGGGGTGAGAGGTGTTTTAACTCAGAGGAGAAGGGGAAATCAAAAGGGCAGCTCATTCAGAGTCATCATAAGAAGTTGCAAGTTCCTAGACAGAGCCTGCTGAAGAGCACGTCACTGTGCATAAGTACTCATGCCAGACACACTGATGAGCCTCACATTCAGGGAAAAATCTCACCTAAGATCCCAGGCAGAATGGTAATATAAACAGTAAGTAATATACAATAATAACATAAGTAATTGAGCCTTTACTTACCTACTGAAATACTTAAACCTGTTCCTTCTCAGACAGTTTGGAGAAGGGGCAGATTAACTTGGAGGTTACTATTAGAATGCTCTGCCATTTTGAGTCTTAGTTCTGCACAAACACAAACTGTATTGCAGGACAGAAATAGGAGAGTTTGTAGTAGAGGTTCTAAAAACCATCACGTTTATTATTATTTGTTTCATGCAACACCCTACACTGCAAGGAGTGGTCACATATTGTAGAAGACGGGCACTGCTATTCAATATATTACAAAATACCCACAGTTTTAGTTACCTGTGCAATTGAAAAACTGAGACTGATCGTCTTCCCACTCTTTAACAGATTCTGTAGTCTTCTACTATGGATAACATCGTCTAGATACGCCCAGAGCTTCTCAACAACTTCATCCTCCAGATCAAGCTTCTTATTGTAGTGTGAAACCAATGTATGGCTTACCCAATCAAGTAATACCTGTTAACATAAGGGAAGAAAAAAAAGTGAAACATGTCAGAAGTAGTACCTCTTCACAACTACAGCACTTGGGCCCTGAGAACTGCTTTATATCTGAGCAGAACAGGCTCTGAGCAAGCAGAAGACTTCACTTCTGAAGGCTTCAGTCAAGGCCTAAATTCCTAAAACTTTTAACTCTTAATCCAGCGTGGGCCCTGTGCTCCCCTGAACGTTCACAAGACAGCTTTCAGGAGCTGACATCCTAATGCCCTTTCATCAGCTTCAGCAGAGGCTATAAATCTGGAAGTTGTTATTAACGAGCAAGGGTAATCTTTTGAATCAAACACTTGAAATCATAGAACAGAATCATTGAAGGGCTCAGGTTGGAGGAAGCCTTAAAGAAATCTGAGACGATCTGTGCTTCCTGACGCTTGGTATGCCTCTCCTCTCTTCCTTTGGGCAGGTTCAAATTTACCACACAGAAGTTCAGGCCTAGGAATTTGAATGTGCAAACTGGAAAAAGTTAAAGCCTACTAATTTATATTGTTGATTTCAAAACATTGTGTGCGGCTACATTTAATGTTTTAAGTAATTTAAGCGACAGGAATTCCAAGCACTGACAGCAGACGGTGCAAACCCTGGTTCCCACCACACCACTGGGCCGGAGGAGCAGCACAAGACAGCCCTCACTCAGGGAAACACTTCAGGCTGAAAACCGGGGACTTGAGGGGAGATGTCTGGAGGCTTGGAGCTGCTGGAAGCACACGCCTAGCTGTGGTCAGCTCTCCCCCCGTGCTCCCCAGCTCGGACCCAGCAGCAGCAGGCTGCGGAGGGTCGCACCCAGCTCTCCTAAAGGCTGCCCGCGGCAGCTCTGAAGGAAGCGGCTTCCCTTTGAGCCACGAGGCGCCGCACACGTGCTGCCCTCTGTCAGAGGGACTATTTCCCCCTGCCCTCGCACAAACCTTTCTGCCGAAGCCCCCCGATAAAACCAGGCCGTGCCATTTCTTCGCACAGCCCCAGGACCAAGAGCTGCCCTCAGCTCGCCATCAGGGCTGCGTGTGCGCTCCCAGCCGGGGCCAAAACCCTTCGGCGGGCAGCTGCGCGCCACGAGGCGGCCCCGGCAGCCACACGCCCTTCTCCCTTTCCACGAGAGGGGCGCCTACCTGCTCCTTGTTGGGAAGGAAGCACTGCTGCGACACCCAGGCGAAGCGGGCGAGCTTCACCTTGTCCCCCCACGGCGTCTGGGCGCTCTTCAGCTTCAGGTGCACGCCGGAGTACACGGCCGCCATTTCGCCGCCCGGCACCGCTTCCTCGCACTCCCTCCCTCCCTCCCTCCTCCCCCGTCCCTCGCGGTCCCTCCCCGGCGCCCCCCGGCCCGTCCCGGCGGCTGGCTGCCCCCCCCC